>NC_137087.1:44519865-44955561 GCF_951640355.1 Cnephaeus nilssonii | reverse complement strand
CAGGAGCCCCATGTGTACAGGAAGGAAGGGAAGGGAAGGGTAAGCAAGTAATATTTGTTAGAGTGTTGGAAGTATTTCCTCATCTTTAGGGGACTGATTAACAATCCTGCAAACACTTGGGCCCTGGGGAAAACCGAGGAGGGCAGGGCCTGCTAGCCAGGCCTGCTGTGCTGAAAGCAGCAGACGGGTAATTTCCAAATGACCATTTCAAAGGAAGGTTGAATTTCTCCAAGATAAGAGGGAGAGCAGAGAGCATGCCTATATCTCTAACCCCCTAAGCTCACGGCCGTGATAACAGCTGTGGGGTTGGAAACCTAATGCTGATGAAAGAGTTAAAGGGTGGCTGCGGGCAGCTATCGGTGACACCGCTAGGAATTGAGCATGCCCCTGGAGCGCGGCTGGGGGACTGGTGTTACTCCATGAATAGAGGGCCACCTCTCAGGGAGTTTTTCCTGGAACAGAATGGGGTCAGGGAGCCGCTTGGGGAACAATGGTTGCCACCGACTAGCTGAATTTCTTACAATCACACACCATACCCCCTGATCAAATAGCTCCTTTGTCCGGCTGAATATAAAAACATGTCATACAATGATGATTTGGAAGAATGACACGGGTTTGCCTTTCACAGAGATCAGAAGGGCTTGTTGTGCAGCAGGGGGAAAAACATCAGAGTCAAGGAAAACCTGGAGAATAAAGGAGCAAATGGAAACAGACAGGCACAATAAGAAAGGGCTGGGTTCCTCAAAAGGCGGGCAGGGCTTGGTTACCAGCAGGGAGACCCAGCAGCCGGGCAGCTCCAAGGAAGGAAGAGCCTGCTGGCAGTCATCAGTTTCACAGCGCCCCCTTGAAACTCTTGAGAAACTGGAAGAATGAAAGAAATAACAACTTGGAGGAAGAAATGGCCCGAGGTCCAGAGACCAGAGGGAATGTGAACGAACCTCCGCGATCATCTTACTCACACTGTTATTTTACAGATGGGGAAACTGAGATCGGGGGAGGGAGGGTGGCTTAGTCATTGACTCGGATTGTCTAGATGACAGCTGTTTCTCCTATTTCCCTGACTTTGAAGATGGACATGTGGGAGCTTTTCAAGCACTCGCTGTTCAGAGGGAAGAAATGAGCATTAGGCGTTGAACTGGGAGTCCTGCCGGAGCCAGTGATTCCTTCCATAATGGAGCTCGTGCCAGGCAGTGCATTGCTGTGTGCCTCTGTGTTCCTATCTGTAAGGTGAGGACATTCCTGAAGCCAGGTAGGCAGCCATCAGTCCAGCCATCATCGTTAAATGCCTTCTGTGCATCCCACCCTGGTTGAGGGCACTGAAGAGAGGAGAAAGGGAGAACCTCATTAAAAAAAATAAGCCACAGCCACTGGACCCAGCTAGGCAAATGCTGCCCAGCTAGACTGTGCGGACACCAAACCCCGCTGCTCAGCGGAGACCTGTAATTGAGGTGGGCAGGTTTCCTGTCTGTTTCAGGTAGGCCAGACTGAGACTTTGTTCTTCAAAGAGAGGAGGCTCATATAGCAAGATGTCTGCAGCTCCCAGTTATCAAGTAGGTTTCCAAAGAAAATGACAATGGTTAATGTCACTAATTAACATTCATCTTTAGTGAAGCAACTGTAAATGGATCTGAAGCCTTTATATTAGCTTCCCCTAGAACTATGTGAGGTTAAAAAGCAGGAGTATTTTGTGTTAATATATTCTCTTTCATTCCCAGATCCTGAAACCCTTTACCAACAGATAGCCAGTTCTCAGTGCTACCCCTGTGGGGAATGGGGCAAGTGCCGCTCTCCCGGTCCCCAGCTGGGAGGCCTGGGTCGCAGAAAGGTTCTAAGCCCTGGAGTGGGGAATGGAAGCTGAGACTTTCACCCTCTTGTTCACTGCTCTGGCTTTGGACTAAAGAGCAAGGTGTTGGAAAGCAAAACTGGAGAAAAGAAAGCGAGACTGGCGATTAAACCAACCATGGATCTGGTATACATTTGTTACAGAAAAGCAAAATGTTTTTATATTTTAAAATTTTAATTTATTTGCTTGAATAGATAATACATATACATGGGTCTTTGAAAGGCACAGAAGAATAGCAACTGTGTCTTCCACAACCTCTGTCTCTACACACACCATTCCCTACCCCAGAGAGGACCAGTGACCAGGTTCTTAAGAGCTATTCTATGCATTTATAAATATAAACTATTAGTATAATATAACGTAACATATAAATATAAAATATTTTTCCTTTCTCACATTTGACATATAAACTATTCTGTACATGCAGATCACGTTAAAATGAATACGAAATGCACAGATAACCAGTGTTGGGAAGGCTCTAAGAACCCAAAGGTTGTGACCAGGTCCTGGACAGAATGCCCCACCCTCTCCAGTTGAGCTGCAGGCTCCCTGTGCTCTGCTTTGGAGAAAGCCGCGCGTAACGCCAGAGGCAGGTGTCCGAGTTCCTCTGAGTTATGCTAAAGAGAACTGCCCCAAAATGTGGCTAGTTGTGGTCTCACAATGGTTTTCCCACATAAACAATGAAAGGTAAGGGGGCAGGGGGACCCCACCCAGAGCCTTCTACCGAGAGCCCTTTGATGCGGTGCTTCCCTATAGGTTTGAGAGCTAACATTTTGAGTGTTTATTGTGTGTAGGTTCTTAGAAAGTGATAAGCACTTTTTATACACTATTTTTGCTTAACCCTCATTGCCTTATTATCTCCATTGTGCCTCTGAGGAGATGGAGGCTTAACTAATAAAGGACAGAGCCAGGAAAACTTGACCCTAAGTCTGTGTTCTGCCTTCACACTTACTGCTATGAGCCTCTTACCTCTGTCTGGTACCCGAAGAATCAAAGTCAAACTCCTCACCTGGAATTGGAGCCCCTCTACCATCTGTACCAATTTCTGCCCTACGTCTAGCTCTTCCGGCTCCCTGTCGCAGGCTTGAGTCAGATCAGATCGCTTGTTGATGCTGGTCCTCGCGCTCTTCCAGGCCTTTGCACAGGCCGTTTCTTTCTCTCTCCTCTCTGCCTGGTAAACTGCCAATGTGATTTCTTGAAAACTCCATCTGACTGTGCCACTTCACTATTTATAACCACTCTGATGTTCTTCACCACCCAGTGTGATCAAGACCAAGTTTCTTAACTTCAAACGGAGGATCTTCATGTTCTGGGCCCTACTCACCTCCAGGCCCACCTCTCCCACTTTCACCTCCTACTTACTGCTCCACACCCGTGATGTATTTACGTTCCCTCAACATGGTGGCATTTTCCAGGCCTTGGCATATGCTGTTCCTTTTCCCTGGAACACTCTTCCCACCTTCTCCTGCACTTTGCTAATTCCTACTTGTCCTTCCGATCATTGCTTAAGCCACATTTCCTCACAGGTCCTTTTCTTTTTTTAAAAAAAGTCTTTTTTTATTTATTTAATATTTTATTGATTTTTTACAGAGAGGAAGGGAGAGAGAGAGAGAGAGTTAGAAACATCGATGAGAGAGAAACATCGATCAGCTGCCTCCTGCACACCCCCTACTGGGGATGTGCCCGCAACCAACGTACATGCCCTTGACTGGAATCGAACCTGAGACCCTTCAGTCCGCAGGACGACGCTCTATCCACTGAGCCAAACCGGTTTCGGCACAGGTCCTTTTCTTTACCTCTCATTCCAGGATGCCTGTCTCCTCCCCTCCCCTAGGATATATCTTTTTCCCCCCTATACTATGAATTCCTCAATTCAGTGAGCAAATTAATTAATGTCCAGATCCCCAGGGCCTCACATAGGGCCTAGCACCAAGGCCATCTCAAGAAACGAGTGATGAATGAAAGAACTGATAAATGGATGGATGGAAGAGCTAAAATTTAGAGTCCCTGAATGGGGCCTAGGTATTCAGTCTGACCTTAGACCCTTCCTTTTTTGCCAGCTGCTGCCTGATAGTCTTGCAATTATTCCCATTCTTTGGAACCTCTTCGCTGCAATGTGACCTTGTTTATGTGAGTCTACCTCTTTGAGACTCAGTTTCCTCAAATGTAATATGAGAAGGTAGGAGTACATGATCCTTACTGGCCCTTCCAGATCAAATGTTATGTGAATCCATGCTGCTTGCAAAGGAGAAGTTTTCCAAGCACCGTGTGCTTGCGTGTGGGGAGAGCACCAATGGTGTTGGGGGTTGTAAAAGATTTTCAGAGACTCCAGCTTTACTCTCAGAATCAGAGGTGGGCAAACTACGGCCCACTGGCCAAACCCCTCTCACTGTCTGTTTTTGGATGGCCCCCAAAATAAGAATGTTTTATACATTTTTAAATGATTGGAGGAAAAAATAAAAAGAATAATATTCGATGACATGTAAAAATCATATGAGTTTCAAATTTCAGCATCCATAAATAGATGAAGTTGTGTTGAAATGCAGCTACTCATTTGTCTAGGCATTGTCTATGCTGCTTTTGTGCTACAACAGCAGGGTCGAGTCGTTATGACAGAAACTCTATGGTCCTCAAGTCCTAAAATATTTACCGTCTGGCTCTTTTCAGAAAACATCTGCCAAACCCTGTTCCCCCGTAAACCCTCAATAGCTTCCCACTATCTATAATAGCACTGTCCAATAGAAATATCATGTGAACCACATATGTAATTTTTAATTTTCTAGTAGCCATGCTAGAAAGTTACCTTTAAAAGTAAGATTAACAACATATTTTATTTAACCCAAAATAAAAATATTATCATTTTGACATGCACTCAATATAAAAATTATTAATGAAATTTTACATTCTTTTGATTATCTTAAGTCTGCAAAATCTGGTGTGTTTTTCGTACCTGCAGCACACTCCAATTTGGACTGGTCACATTTTAAGTGCTCAGTAGCCACATATGGCTAGTGGCTACTATATTTGACAGCTCAGAGCTATAAGATCAAGTTCAAACTCTTTGGACATGAACTTCGAGGCCCTTTGTTATTAGGCCTCAGCTTCATTTCTAACTGCTTCCTTAAAAGCCAACCAGACTAATCCATTCTATGCCTCCTAAATCAGATACAATATTTTCTGCCTCCCCTTTTTTCTTCCTTCCTTCCTTCCTTCCTTCCTTCCTTCCTTCCTTCCTTCCTTCCTTCCTTCCTTCCTTCCATCCTTTCTGTTACAGATTTATTCAAATATAATTCACATTTATATATTCCACCATTGACAGTGTACAATGAATGGTTTTTAGTATATTCAGAGTTGGGCACCATCAACACAATTAATTTTAAAACATTTCATCACCCCCAAAGAAACTCCATACCCTCATTCCCCACGTCTGCCCCTAGCCCTAGGCAACTGACCATTAATCTACTTTCTGTCTCTATGAAGTTGCCTATGCTTGACATTTCATATATATGGAAGAATACAAATATGGTCTTTTGTGACTGGCTTCTTTCGCTTAGCATAATGTGTTCAAGGTTCATCCATGCTGTGACGTGTATCAGTTCTTCATTTGTTTTTATTGCTGAATAATATTCCATGGCTCCTTTCTTTCTTGTATGCTCTCTTCCTCCACTAACTTTCCCTGAAAAGATTAACTCTAGGGTTCCAGCAAAAACCCAGGAAGAAAAAGAAAAATCTGCCCTTTCTAGTCCACAATGTTTAAGATCAACCATAGGATCTGTTCAGATTTTTAGAGGAAAAAGAGAAGATAAAGACTTTGTGAAATCATTACATTACATTACAAACAATGTATTTAGTAACAAAATATATTTTGAACACCCCTCAAAAAACCCCACTAGATGGTCCAAAGGGAAAAATTCAGCTCAAATTGTCGATGACTCTAGAATGGTGTAGTGTTTGAGCCCATTTGGTGCACCAATAAACTGGACATGGCAACTCGGCCTCAGCTTAGAGACCCCCACAGAACAGGCCATAAGAAGTCTGACCTCAGTTCCAACTTCCCACCATCTGACACTCTTGCTGAGCTGACTATCTGTTGACAGCTCCATAGGCAATGATCCCCAAAGTTCCTTACTTTCACAAGGAAAAAACAAACCACAAACACCTACTAAACTCCAACTCTTGTTCCTTCAGCTTCTAGGATTATGCTCTAGGTGATTCTGATTCCTCCAGGACCCCACCCGCGTTTCCTGCTCCCCGCTCCTCTGGTTTAACCCCGTGCTCTGCCATGACTCTTTCTTTTCTTCCCCTCTTCTGATTCTTCCTTTCCTCTTGCTCCCTCTTAATTCTTCCCTTTCCTTCTCACTCTCCATCTTTACCAGTCTCCTCTCCTTTTATCTCCCTCCTATTCTCAAACTCTTCCCTTCTTTTCCACATCTTGGTTCCTTCCATCTTTTCTCATCTCCCTCCACTGCCATCACTTTTCCTCTATCCTGGTCTTTTCTCTCAGAGCGTGCCATGTATGTAGGTGGAGCTGGGAGGGCCCTTAGTCCCATCTCACAGGAGACAGCCAAGGACTGAGGGGTCATATTTGAGAGTGAAATTTGGCCCCATCACCTATAGCTGTGGAACTATGAGCAGCTATATACTTTTGATCCTCCTTCATAGGATCAAAAGTATAGAAAGTGGCATACAGTGTGCTCTCAATCATCACTCTTCATGATTTGCAAGCCCACATTGGAGAGTAGGAGACCCTTCCCCATGGGTCCCACCACCAGTCTCCTCTATGATCTTTCTTTCACACCTTCTCCTCATTTTGGTTCCTCCTGCACCCCACACTCATTCTATTTCTAGAGGCCACCTTTTCTCTCCTCCAACACTTTATATAGTTCCCCTTCCCTCTCACTTTCCCAACTCTTTTCTGAGCCCTTCCTCAAGCCAGTGCCTTATTGTACAGCACCAGTGGCACCCTGACCCACTTTAAATCCAATGACTTCGCAGGGCCCAGGGTCCTGCTAACAAGACATATCCGGTTCACCTGAGCACCTTCTGATTGGCTGGCCCTTCAGCCAATGATTTCTTAGTTCCACTGCCCCCTGGTGCACAAGTGTACCGTAGTCACATGGTGCAGTCCTTTGAGGCCTGAGGTCAGTACTTCCTTTCCTTTTTTTTGTTGTTAATCCTCACCTGAGGATATTTTTCCATAGATTTTTAGGGAGCATGGAAGAGAGAGGGAAAGACAGAGAAGAACATTGATGTGAGAGAAACACATTGATTGGTTGCCTCCTGCATGAGCCCTGACCAGGGCCCCGGCTGGGGAGGAGCCTGCAGTCAAGGTGCATGCCCTTGAATGAAATAAAACCCGGGACCCTTTGGTTCGCAGGCTGCTGCTCTATCCATTGAACCAGACTGACTAGGACAAGGTCAATACTTTCTGATGGAACTGAGCACAGCTTGAATTGTAAAATTTCTCCTCCTCCACTTCCCCTCCTGTTTATTTTCCATGTTATCCTAGTTACTAGTCACTAATGCTTGCTGTAGAAACTTTTGCAAGTACATAAAAGTAAAAACAGGAAATTTCTTTTCATGTTGCCCCTCCATGATCCTGGTGTCTAGGTGGGTATGTGAGCTTATATTTATTATTGTTAAAACATATGTACATATTATTGTTAAAACATAAGGATCCTGCTGTAAAAATTGAAGTAGTGATATAATAGGTAAATTTATTAATATTTTCTACATGCACTATGCTAAGTGCTATTTACATTTAGCACTGGTACTGTCATTACAATCACAGTAGGGTAACTGGCCTTACAAAGGCTAAGCAGTTTGTCCTAGATCTTGCTGTTGGTAAATGAGTGGTAGAGCCAGGATTTGAATCTGAGTCTGACTCTAGAGCTGGGGTACAGCCTCTTTCCTGTACAGGGTGGTTTTTTCATGCAGTGTCTATGCTCTCTCTGCCTTAGGAACTGTTCCCCTAGATGTTAACTCTCCTATCATTTTACTGCCTCTGTGCAATATCTCCTATTGACGGATAACTAGGAGATAGAAATGCCAAGTGAGGACTGGGGTAACTCCTTTGGAAAAGATCTATCAGGCCTGACTGAGAGCCAGCCATTCTAACCCGTCTCCAAGGATACCAAGGGCTGGACCACAAAGACACTGCCCCTGAGGATGAGGTTCCCCGGGAATTAGTGACCCTGTAGCCACAGCTGCGAATGCATAATAGTAACAATGACCGTCTGCAGGGCTTGGGTTAGATGGCAATTTACAGACATTATTTCTTTTTTTGTTTGTTAATCCTCACCCAAGGATATTTTTCTATTGATTTTTAGAGAGAGTGGAAGGGGACAGGAGAAACACACAGAGAGAAACATCAATGTGAGAGAGACACATCAATTGGTTGCCTCATACACCCACCCTGACCAGGGCTGGGGATTGAGCCTGCAACTGAGGTACCTGCTCTTGACTGGAATCAAACCAGGGACCCTTCAGTCCACAGATTGACTCTCTATCCACTGAGCCAAACCCGCTAGGGCTACAGACATTATTTCCATCAGCCCTTGCAATAACTCTACAAGGTGGGTGAAATGATTATTAGCCCAAAGCCAGTGTTGTTAGGACTCAAACCCAGGTCTGTCTGACGCTGGATGTTGTGGTATTTCCATCTTGCTTGTTGCTTTCCTGTAAAACTGTAACAGCCACTAAGAGTGAGCCTCTGTTATGTTCTAGGTACTCTGCTGGGTTTCTTACATACAGGGTGGGGCAAAAGTGGGTTTGTGAGCACGTGAAACAGAATTTATTCTTGTATTATTTATTAATTATTGTATTATTTTCCATATAAACAAATGTAAACCTACCCTGTATAACATATTCTTTTTAAATATACATATTTTTATTGATTTCAAAGAGGAAGGCAGAGGGGAAAGAGAGATAGAAACATCAATGATGAGAGAGAACCATTGATCAGCTGCCTCCGGCACACCCCCTACTGGGGATCGAGCCTGCAACCTGGGCATGTGCCCTTGACCTGAATTGAACCCAGGACCCTTCAGTCCTCAGGTCAATGCTTTATCTACTTAGCCAAACCAGCTAGGGCTTATAATATATCCTTGAGTCTTCACAAGAGTTCTTTTAGAAAGATAATGATTTCCCTTTTACCGATGAAGTTGAGGTTAAAAAATTTCAGTAACTTACTCAAGATTACATAGCCTATAAGTAAGAAGGGGAAACAACATTCACACCTTAATTGACTCCTAAGCTCATGCTTTGTCGGCTGCCCCATGCCAGGGGGCAAAGTCTTGATCTGGATTGAGGGTTTGGACTAGAGCTGGCTTCAGCCTGCGCAGGCCCTTGTTCAGGGGACCAGTAAGAGCTGAGATCTGTCTGAAATTCCCTCAGGACCGCAGGGTTTTCCTCCGACACCCTCTATGGGTGTCCTGAGAGGAGGCGGCCCTTCCTCTCTCTGTGAGGGGAACAACAGGAAAGTCTGTGTGTTTCTATGATTGTGGGTTCATTTTCCCGTCCTGTGCCTCTGGGTCCTGCTGAGGCTTTGGCTCTCTTGATTTCGTTTAAAAGAAAAATACCCCATGCCACATACTCACAAAGTTGGAAATGACAGCAGGAGAGTTATGAGACAACCTGCTGTTTGATATCTCTGTGCCCCAGTTCCTTCCTCTGCCTCTCAGGGTCCCACAAGGTCTTGAGTAGAAGAGGTAAAGTAGTGGGAGTGGTAGGATTAGAACGGAATCAGATAGTTCATGGTTCTGTCCACTAGATCAGCAATTCTCAAAGTATGGTCTGGGAACCCCTGGGAGTCCCCAAGATCCTTTCAGGGGTCTGCAAGGTCAAACTATTTGCATAATACTGAGATGCTATTTGCTCTTTTCACTTTCGTTCTCTCACAAGTAAATGGTGGACTTTTGCAGAAGCTACAGAATATAAACCTTCTGGAAAAGCTTCATTTAATGCACTCATGTTGTTGCATTCATTCACTGCGACAGAGGGAATGAAGCAAATATGAAAATCATGTCATCTATGAAGCCAGAAATGAGATAGATTTGCAAAAATGCAAAACAATCCTATTTTTCTTCCTAATTTTCTTGGAAAATGGAGTTATTTTTAATAAAACTGTTATTTATGCCATATGTAATAGAGTTATTATTTTAAAGAATGAACTATCTTTAAAAGTTCTGTTTCAATTTCTTTTTTAAAAATTTAAATTCTTTATTGTTTAAAATATTACATAAGTCTCCTTTTTTCCCCCATTGACCTCTCCCCGGGCACCCCCAACCCCCAGCATATGCCCTCACCCCCCCCTCAGTTTCAATTTCTAATACGATAAACAGACCCCAATATATTCCAAGAGTGTAAAAGGGGCCTGAGATAAAAAAAGTTTGAGAACTGCTGCTTTAGATCACCATGAGCAGCACATCGACATTCTATTGGGCCTAATTGTGCGTGGCGCAAAAAATTTTCTAGAATCACAGTCCTGACTAACTGGAGTTTCCAGTGAGAAGAGCCAGTAACAGCGAGGTCCTCTCACCTCAACGGGACCCAGACACAACAGCATAAAAAATCTGAACCAGTCAGGCTAGGCCCTACAGTGTTAATTATAGCGAAGAGTAAATGCATTTGTGGAAATGATTTAAGGGATGGGATTTTTGTGGTACCTTTTTTTTTCCAACCTGATTGAAATATAATTGAAGCACACTAACCTGCACATGTGTAAAGTGTACAATTTGGTCAGTTTTGACATATGTATACACCTGTGGAAACATCACTACAATCAACATTACAAACATCACCCCCCCAAATTCCTTTGTGCCCTTTTGTAAGTCATCCCTCCCCACCCCCTGACAACCACTGATTTGCTTTCTGTCACTCTAGATTAGTTTGCATTTTCGGTGATTTTATATGCACAGATTTATACAGTAAGGACTCTTCTTTTTGCCTGGCTTTTTCACTCTGCAGAGTGACTTTGAGATTATTGTGCTGGGGATGAGATTTAAACTCTAGTTCTGCCATTTATTAACTGCATGACTGGGGAAATTGCTTAACCTGTCTGTTCTTCGGAAAGGAAACAATAAAAAATTCCTACCTTGCATAGTTCTGAAGATAAAATGAGTCAATATAAGTAAATAAAACACTTCAGTTCCTGGTACTTACTGGGTGCTTGATAAATAGTAGTTATTTTTGAATATATGTTTGGGGTAGGAATTAAGGAGGGTAACTAGCACAGCACGGGGATGGGGAGAGTCTTGTTTAGACTAATTTGATTCATGGCTCAGGTTTAACTATTTGTGAAATGTTCTTCACTTGCACACCCCAAACCTGCCAACCTAACCAGGAAATTTTTCTTTAGTGAGGGCTGGGGACATGGAAATTTGTAGCTTTGAAAGTCCTGCCAATTTGGAGTCAACCTGTTGGAAAAAAACAAAATCCTACTAGGCTGCTTTGAAAATGGAAAAGGTGTATTCCTTCTTCATCCTCGTGGACTCCCAAGTCCAACTGGCCCCGTTTCCTCAAACTTGGAATGAACACTCCTTGCCTGGGGATGGGGCAAGCTTCAGAGGGTTCTTGGCCAGAGAGGAGTTTTAGGTTTTCTGTGTGACTCCTTGCAGCCAAGCCTGGTTCAGGACAAAAGTGGTCAAGCTGAGGAATTTCTCAGAGAATCTGAACGGGATCCCCTGCTTCTTGGCCTTTCTAAGTGCCAAGGGCCATGGGGACCTGTTACAATCATGTTGTGTTTGCTGCTGGCAACTGATGTTTCTTGTCTCCTCCTGCTGCTGGGAGGTAACTGCTTTTTCCTAAGCCTGAAGACACAGACTGAGAAAGAAACAAAACAAAGAGGACACGAGAGAAGAAGAGAGGAGGGAGGGTGAGAGAGGGCTGAATTGATCGCCGTCTGTTCAGGTCTAGCTGGAAAACACAATGAAGTGAAAAGCCTTCTTGGTTGGTGTGCTTTTCTTCATTTTTTTCCCAGGGTTTGAAGTGGGGAGGGAGGGATGGGAAAAAAGAGAGAAAGAGGTGGAAGATTGGCAAGGCCTGGGCAGAAGCAGCACGAAGCCTTCAGGGTTGGGGAGGGGAAAGTAACTTGGTGATTCTGGGACCCTCTTGAGCCAATCCCTTCCTTCCATAAGAGAGACTGTGGCTCAGGGTGATGTTGCCAGTAGTGTATTTTGAATGAAGAAAAATCCAGTAGCTGAAGCCCGCCCATCCCTGACCTAGAAAAAAACACCACATAATTTTTCTTCCATATGGGGGTGGTGTGGGCATTGGTGTTGGCTTTATTTTCTCCAGTATAGAGTATTTGCAAACTTTTATTGCATACTTTATGCCAAGCACTAGCCTAAGTGGTTTACAGGCATTCACTCAATTAATCCTTGTAACAACCTTGTGAGGTGTGGGTTCTATTATTATCCCCATTTTTCAGATAAAGAAACAGAGGCTTAGAAAGGTTAAGTAAAGAACCTAAGGTCATGCAACTAGTAAGTGGCCAAACCAGGCTTCATCTCCAGGTCTGTTTGAATTCTTAGCCGGCATTCTTAAGTACTGCGCTATGTGTATATTTAGATAGAGTCTCTTAAATAGCTCACAGTTTACTATTACTCAGAGGGGAGGGTTGGAGCCAGGGAGCTGGGAGGTGGATAGTCATATGGAAAAGCAACTATATAATACAATGTGTTATGGGCATCACTAGCAAGTTGAAATAAATGCTTCTGGAGGCCAAAGAAGAAAATACTTGTTTATAGGCCTGGGTGATGGGGTTAAGGAAGTCTTTTTATTTAAAAAAAAAAAAAAGTGACTTTTAAAAAGATTAAAAGCTCAAGCTGCAGAGCTACCTGCCTGGCATCACACCTAGTTCTGCCACTTACTGGCACTGTGATCTTGGTCAAGTGACTTACCCTTCTCTGAGACTCAAGTTCCTCAAGTTCCTAACGGCCAGGCTAAATTTGTGTATCTATAAATTACGTATTTGATAAAGATTTGGAAACAGCCTAGGTGCCCGTCAGCAGATGACTGGATCAGAAAACTGTGGTACATCTACACAATGGAATACTATGCTGCCATAAAAAAGAAGGAATTCTCATCATTTGCAGCAACCTGGATGGAATTGGAGAACATTATGTTAAGTGAAATAAGTCAGTCAATGAAAGAAAAATACCACATGATCTCACTCATTTATGGATAATAAAGAACATTATAAAATTGAACAAAAAGATAGATACAGAGACAGTAAAGCATCAAACAGACTGTCAAATTACAGGGGGAAGGTTAGGGAGAGATGGGGGAGATAAGAGATCAATCAAAGGACTTGTATGCATGCATATAAGCATAACCAATGGACGCAAAACTCTGGGGGGTGAGGGCATATATGGGAGTGGGGTGGGGGGGGGCAATGGCAAGATATGTACACATATAATACCTTAATAAAAAAAATTGGGAAAAAAAAAAAAAAGAGTTAATATCTAGCCCTAGCCGGTTTGGCTCGGTGGATAGAGCATTGGCCTGCGGACTGAAGGGTCCCAGGTTCGATTCCGGTCAAGGGCATGTACCTTGGTTGCGGGCACATCCCCAGTGGGGAGTGTGCAGGAGGCAGCTGATCGATGTTTCTAACTTTCTGTTTCTCTCTCATTGATGTTTCTAACTCTCTATCTCTCTCCCTTCCTCTCTGTAAAATACCAATAAAGTAAATTAAAACCAAAAAAGAGTTAATATCTAAAAAATATAAAGAACTTCTAGCCCGGCCACTATGGCTCATTGGTTGAGCAATGACCCATAACCCAGGAGGTGATGGTTTGATTGCCACTCAGGGCACATGCCCAAGTTGTGTGCTCGATCCCCAGTGTGGGGCATGCAGGAGGCAGCCGATCCATGATTCTCTCTCATCATTGATGTTTCTATTTCTCTCTCGCTCTCCCTTCCGCTCTGAAATCAATAAAAATATATTTAAAAATAAATAAATAAAAGAGAAAGGAGTTTACTAACCTCATCATCCCAGGTCTCTAGACCCAGCAATCATGGCAGTTCTGTTGGAGTTACTGGTGACTTTTGTACAGGTGGGTACCCGACAAGATGCAGTCTGCTGGGGGGCTTCTGAGCGAGGTTTCCTCCCTGCTAAAAAGAGACGCACAGGAAGACAGGGCCTGTCTTCTTCTGCTGGATCTTATCTCGTCCACATGAGATGCCTGGGACCGAAAAAATAACCTTGGAACCGTGAAGAGTGCTGAGGGAGACAATGCTGACATACCGAGCACGTCAGAATTGAAACATTTTTCATCCAAAGTGATGACACAATGATGACATCATCGAATTCTAAATTAAACAACCCTGGGGAACTCCTTCCTCCAGACTTACTATGAGATTATAAATATTCTTTACTGTTCAAGCCATTGTGAGTTGGGTTTTCTATAACTTGTGGCCAAAGACCTCCTAATGGATACAGAATATCATAAAACCAGGGCTGGCTCCTCTGGCCCTCTGAGTGCTTTTTCTTTCTGCAGCCTTTCCCCAGTCAGAAAACCACGTTTCCTCTCCCAGGGAAGCGCTGTGGCTTAGACAGCACAAAGTCTACAGGATTCCCACTGTGAGGCTGGGCGCCTGTGGCAGCTATCGAGGTGCACCGCTCAGCTCTCAAGGAAGAACCTGTCACGGGGCCGCCCATGTTCTTCACAGGCAGCCCTTGGTAATGACGGAGCGTATCGGGGACCAGGCCCTGGCCACTTCTGCCAGTGTGGGACTCCTCCGATGAGCAGTCTTTCCTCCAGAGCCTTTTCCTGCCCAATTCTGCTTCCCTCTTTTGTCTTTCCCAGGCATCCCCTTTCCCTACCCGCCCCCCGCGCCCCCCACCCCCCAGACTGCATACTTTTCTCTGTGGCAGTGTCTGCTTCCTAGAGGGCCCAACTAACACAGAGTTGAAGACTAGTAATGATTCCTTTTGAGGGATTTGTCCAGCCTGGTCTGAAACCAGAAGGCTTACTTTCTCCTTTTTGTTGTTCTACATCTTTCCCAGTACACTGCTCCTAATATCTTGAGTAATAGATCAGCAGATGCTCAGTTATTTAGCAATTGTTAAGATCCTATTTATGCTAGCACGGTACTGGAGGCCTTGCATTCCTTATCTCATCGAGTTCTCAGCAAATCCTGCAAGATGGGTATACGTATCCTTATTTATTTATTTATTTATTTATTTATTTATTTATTTATAATCCTCACTCGAAGATATTTTTCCATTGACTTTTATCGAGAGTGGGAGTGGGAGAGACAGAGAAACATCGATGTGAGACACATCAATTGGTTGCCTCCTGCACCCGCTCTGACCAGGGCCCAGGCCAGGGAGGAGCTGCAACTGAGGCACATGTCCTTGACCAGAATCGAACCCAGACTCCTCAGTCCACAGGCCGATGCTCTATCCACTGAGCCAAACCGGAGAGAGCTAAGTATCCTTATTTAACAGATGAGGAAACCAATTCTTGAAATGTTAGGTGATGTATCCAAGGTCACATCATCAGAAAATGACAAATTTTTTATTTTTTATGTTTTTATACCACTAATCCCAGCAAATGCCAGCAACAAGTACCTGGAGATTAAGACAAATTTTATTTTATTCAAATCTGGTTATCACCCCCTCAGAGAGTCCAGCTTTTCTGTCTACCTCCATTAGTTCCTATGCCTCTGCCCCACTTGGCCACTCTCTGAAATGACAGTTTTATGTGTTTATTGTCTGTCTCTGTCTCTGAAAGGGAACCTTCCCAGGGCACGGGTCCTGTCTTATATCCCCAGAATCTAGATCAATATCTGGCACGGAGCCGTGCTCAACTAGTCACTGAACGAATTCATAAAGGAAACTAAGCTCATCTTTAAGGCATGTTTCTAATCATGGTTTTCGAAAATAACACATCGCATTTGACTAAAGCTCTACATTTCACCAAGTGTTCCCACTGTCATCTCATTTGACTGACAGTGTTACTCCTTCTTCAGGGTCTTCTCACACTTTCTTCTATGTTGTTTCCTTAGGGATGCTGGCCCGGCTCTCACAGCCCAGGTTAGGAACTTGTGTTAACACACTCTCTTCACACCTTGGAAGTCTCTTGTAGCCCTGATCACAATGGAAGTTAAGTAATTATGTAATTATTTTAGGTCGGGCTCCCCCACTAGCTGAGGCTGCATGAGGACAGGGCCATGCCTGTATATATTATGTGCCACTGTGCCTGACACACTGTGGTGCTCTGTATATATATGTGCATATGAATATGTATTGTATAAATGTATATGTATAGAGCTAATTATTTCCACTCAATAGAAGGGGTAATCAGAACTCTATGGTCTAAGCTGCTGGCTGGAAAACGTTTGTTTGTTACCATGAAGAAATGTATTGTTCATCATGACCCCGAGAAACATACAGCCACACCCACATGCAATAGTGCTTATACTATTGTGGGCTAAGAACAGATATTTTCTTTTATTCAACTTGACTTTATTAAAAATTTTTTAGTTCCAATCCATGTTGTTGTTTTCATGACCAACTAATAGCTGAACAACCTTGGACTGGCTTGCTCAAGGTCAAGGTCCCCTAACTAGTATGGTGGTGGAATCAGGAGAATAACCCAGTATTCTCCCACCTACTACACTCTGGTGAGTTTCTTGCCCTAAGGGGAAACGATCACAAAAGTCTTGTGTTGGTTCTGATAACCAGAGAACAAATTTGTTCTTCTACCTTTTAGCCACAAAGAAGGCAATGCTTATCTCACCATCTGCAGGCATTTCAACTCGCTTTGTCCAGATACCTTGGGTCTCTGCAATGCAGCTGTCCAGAATATTCTTCCTAGAAGCTCTAAAGATAGAGATTTAGTCCTAATGGGTAGCACACCCCGACTTGCTGGAATTCTCATCCGAATTACACCAAACATGAACATATGGACAAAGGCACATGGCATATTAAATGATTTACTGGGGTCAAAGATCAAGTCAATGGCAGGCCTAAAGTTAGCCTGCCACACATCCTCAGAGTCTGCTAGGCTGAGACACAGGGAAGCCTCAGCTAAGCGGGGCTGTCAGCCTCCACCTGGTCAGCCGTCAGCCAGTTAATCTACAACAGCACCTTCTTTTCCTACCGCGGGGAGGTTTGCCTTGAACTCCTGGGAAACCTGCCTTCTTGGAATCTAGATTTCTCTGCTTCAGAGTCTAGTTTAGCTGGTGTTGGACGCAGAAGCCTAGAGAAAGCTGAAACTTGTTTATTTGTTCTTTTATTCCTGGATTTATAATTTGACCTAATATACTGTATGTCTGTACATGTGTTGATCTCCAAAAATGTTTGAGCTTGCCTGCTTCTCAGGCCATGTTGGCAGGCAGCTGTTAAAGCCATCAGCGATGTTTGCTTCCAGTTACAAAAGAAAACATTCTCTATTTGGGGCTATGTTGTTGTTTTTTTCTTTCCTGATTTAAAAGGGGAAATATGTTTCCCAGTAGAGATGTAGGGCTGCCCCCATCCCCTTCTAGGGCTAAGAATGACTAAGAAACCTTTTGGCACACCTGGTTCATCATCTTTCTAATATTCATACTTTTTTTTTCTCTCTCTGTGAAAATATTCTTAGGGGATTTGGTTTGAAATTATTTGAGCAACTAGGCAGGTTTCCCTCTCTTCCCCAGGGATACTGGTTTATGGTTCAACATCTCTCTCAAACTGATGTGTTTTTAGCTAAAAAAAAAAAAAAAAAAAGTCAGGTTGTGTCCCATTATCAGGTGCACTGATGAAATAACTGCTGATGGGAGCAAGAAAACATGAGTAATTCTAACCTCTGCCCAGAATCTTTGAAGGAATGCATAAACCCTGACCTTGCTTTGGTGCTTTGGAGAGACCATCTGGGGAAAACTTAATTTCCCAAAATATATATGAAATTGAGAGTTCCTCTGGCGGGGAAGTAGGAAAAACCAGATGGCAAATGTGTGGTTCCCATATGCAAATATTTGTTTCGGAGAAAATGATTTAAACACGATAAATACACTCTGGAAGGACTGCCCCGTGCCCAGACGAAGAGCATGGAGGGAGCAGGAGGCGAAGAAGAGTGGAGAAAAGAGAAGCCAGACAGGAACTGGGAAACGGGACACAAGGTGGCATGGCTTGCTGGAGGTTGGAGGTGCCGTTGGAAGTGTCAGACCAAAGTTCGGGAACCTGCTGGAAGCAAGAGGGATGGGAAGGTTTGCGAATGAGGAATGGAAGCCTGCAAGGAAAATGTGGCCGCCTAAAGGAAAGTGGCTTGGAAAAAAAAGGCCTGATAAATAGTTCCTCAGAGGAATCCGGGGTGGTTAGAATCACTAAAAGGGCAGCTCTGACTCAAAACTGACGGTGAGATCTGGGCCACCATGGGAAGGTCTCGGTAACCCCAGGGTTTCCGACGAAAGGGCACGGTCAAGTTGAAACTGCTCATCACCAAGCCAATGTGCTAATCACCCGAATGAACCACATGACACGAAAAAGCAAGACTTTTAAATGGTATCTTTTAGAAAATTTTAGATTCCAATGGTTCATTCCTGGTATATGGGAAAGCAATTGACTTTTGCATACTGACCTTCTAATATGAACTCTCTCTCCACTTACTAAGATTCCTTTGATTTCTTCCATCAGTTTTCTACACTAGATCTTGTACATGTTTTGTTAGATTTATACCTAACTATTTGGGATTTTTGGTGCTATTATAAGTATTTGGGGACGTGTGTGTGTGTGTGTGTGTGTGTGTGTGTGTGTGTGTGTGCGCGCGCGCGCGCGCACGTGCACTATTTTAAATGGTATTTTTTTATTTTATTTTTTTTTACATTTCAAATCCCAATTTTCATTGCTGGTGTTTAGGAAAGCATAAGATGCTAGACTTTTGTCTTATTTGCCATTTTGAGCTTGTACCCAAAGACACTCTTAGTGAGGAAAAGCTGGGGCAGGATGGGTCAGTAATCACAGCTGTCCCCTTCCCATCTTTCCCTCCTTCCCCACTCTGTAAATATTTGTTTACTTCATTTGACTGAGTCGATGTTATGCTAAAGAGCAACTAGGGAGGAGGGGGTTCTGTTGAGAAATAAGGGAAAATGTCTAAGTCTCAAGGTTAAGATCTTCGGAAGAGACAGGTTTGGACTCCTAGTGTTTGAGACAGAAAGGTGAGTGTGGGAAAATTAGTGGTAACAGCATCATGAGAAGAAGAGAGGGGGCTTCAGTAAAAATAAAGGCATATTCTACCTGGGCTTAGATGTAACTTTACACCAAAACAGAATGTGCATTGAATCAAACTCCCTTTTTTTCCCCCCCAGAGTAATTAGAGTATAATTAAATCATTGCTGTATTAACGTTTATGCTGATGTTTGTTTCAGAAAGCAATAAGAAAACATGAACAGTCTCTGTGCAATTTGAAGGTTGTTGCTGACATGGGACTTATTGGCTGTGAGAAAGTGCAGCTTTCTGTGGAAACTGGGTTGAAAAAAATGAGAATATTTTAGACCCTGCCCTTTTATTCCCAGTACCTGGGAAGTAGATCTCAACAAATCTGGAAGCAACGCAGCAAAGTTGACTTTGGTGCCCAAGTGTCCAAGGTGGGCAGGGCATAAATGAGTTTAAACAACTCTTATCAACAGAATTTAGAGTAACCGCTAAATCAAGATTCATGTGGCTTCCAGGGAGTTTTACTCGGACACCTTGTAGATTGACATGCTTACCCAGTGACTGAGGTAGCTGAGAGACATGGCTCTGCTTTGGGTTCAGGGGAACTGTCTGTGGACCCATACCTCCCCTCAATCTGAAGAACGTCTTCTGAGCTGTCAGAGAATGAAATGTGGAGCTGGGGAGATATGGTGTTGTGATAGGACAACCCTTAGAATCTCTTCCAATCAGGACCACCTATGATTCCCTTAATCTGTGGTGAAAGAGTTGTGCCCTAGTTCCTGGGGGGTGACTGCAGGGGAAGAACTCCTGGAAGCCAGAGCCAAGGCCTTGGAGCAGAAGCAGTGGGGGCAGGTCACCTGAGAGATTGTAAGTGCAGTGGGGGAGCCGTTCCTAAGAGGGCTGCGCTGAGTCGCAGTTAATTAAGGTGTAAGGGAAAAGACACCTTCTCACCTTCCCAGCTTTCATTCTGGGCCCCAAAGGAAATAATTTACACAAGGTTCTCACCTGGAACATTTCCCCGACAACTGGGGTAGCGTGCACATGTCTTTCATGCCTCTGCAAACACTACAGAACTTTCTTTAGGTGGTTACTGTACTCAGAACACCACCATTTTCTTCTTAGGCAAGGACCTAAACGTCAACAATAATATTACTTCGGAGAGGGACAAGTGTCCACTAATAGTTAAATAAGGAGGAAAGGTTTATTATGGGAGACCAAGAGCATGAGCTTTGGAATTGGTAGCTCTGAATTAAATTTTCTGTTCTGCCATACATTGGCTTTGTGACAAATTACTTGACCTCTCTGAGTCTCTGAGAAATAGGGATGATAATAACAACACCCATTCTGTTCTCCATATAGGCTGTTGTTGTAAGCAGGGAAGTGCTGTACATTAATTATGATTATTGTTGGGGCAAAATTGGTATAAGGTCTCCCTGAAAACTGCCTAGGAGAGAGTCCAGTAAGGAGGACTGGCATGGACCTATTGATACAGGCAGGTCATGAAGTGTGGGGAGAGTGAAAAGGGTCAGCCAATAAATATTTATTTATCATCTACTATGTGTAAACCTTTCTTAATACAGAGGGAGAAAAGTGGGGTGGGGGGAAGAGTTAGTAGGCATGACTCCTATCCTTTGACAGGATGCCTAGAGAAGACAAATACACCATCAAAAGTGTGACTGACACCAGGTAGTATAGACCTACCACAATACAGGGAGCATAGATAAATGCAAATAAATAGTCTAGTCAGGGAATGCTAAGGGTTTTTGTGAGAGGGCTTTCAAAGGAGCTAAAACATGAGTTTGTGATGGTGGATGGTAGGATTGAGATGAGAGAGGACTTTCAGAAAGACAGCAGGTTGGAGCAAAGGCTGAGAGGCCAGGATGAATAAGACATTCATGTCATCTACCAGACACTCATTACAGACTCTGCATTGTGCTAACTTCTTTTACATGCTGTTGTCCAGTTTAACACATGTACAGGGGTGAGCAAAAGTAGGTTTGCAGTTGTTCGTATGAAAAAAGACATGCAGGTTATGATTGTTACAATAGCTTTATTAACTCTGTGTTTTGCATACTTACAACTGTGAACCTACTTTTGCCCACTCCTGTACATAATAATACAGCAGATTAGGCTTTGTCATCCCTATTTTACAGATGAGGAAACTGAGTGTCAGCAAGTTTAAGTATTTTGTCCAACGACACCTAATAAAGAAATGGCAGAGCCAGAGTTCAAATGTAGATTATCTAACTCCAGAAGTCTCTTACAGTATTTGAAATATTTGTTTGAAATACTGAAAATAGGTCAATATGGATGGAATGGAAGTTTTCATGCTGGGGCAATAAAAGTGGAGAGAGGTAGGGGGAAACCAGAATATTGCGTGCTAGGCAAAGGGGTTTGTATTGACCATGAAGCCCATGGGTGGCCAAGGTCTCTAAGTAAGGGAGCGAGTGACACAACTAAAGTCTGTACAGGATTTCTAAGTCCAAGGCTCTGTGGGGCATTGGCTATACCGACTAATTATTAGGCAGTTCAAGAGGGAGAAAGATAGCCCCTTATTAATTTACTAGGGGCCCAGTGCATGAATTCATGCACCTTGAAAGAAACTGTGGCCACGAGGCTGTGGTAGGCACAGGGGTGGGTCTCAGCCCATCCTCCATGCCCTTGCCCCTCCTGCCGCGGCCCCCGGCCCCCTGTCTGCTGGCAGCCCTGCTTCCTCCGCTGCTGCTCCCACACACTGATGGCGCTGGCCCCGCTTGCACCCGCTGACGGCCGCGGAGCGATTGGGGCCAGTGCCAGCAGCAGGTGTGAGCAGGGCTGGCACCGTCAGCAGGTGCGAGCTGCCCCAATCGCCCATCAGGAGCAGGGGGAGGTGGAGAAGCCCTCAGGGGCTATCAGGGCCAGCAGCCACCACTTGCACCCACACCAGCTGCGGGTGTGAGCGGGGCCGGCGCTGGCAATGGGTGTGAGTGGGGCTGGCGCTGGCAACAGGTGCAAGTGCCGGGCGGGACTGTGGCACACGGGAGCAAAGAATTTTCAATAACCACCAGAGGCTTGCCCTGATGACAGTGACTGGCACCCCGCCTCTGTCTGATGCCCCCGCTCATCTGCTCCACCATCCAGCCATGGCCAATGCCCTCCATGTTCCACACACGCCCCCTGGTGTCAGCGCACATCATAGCGACCTGTTGTTTGGTTGTTCGGTTCCGGTTGTTTCACCATTTGGTCTATTTGCATATTAGCCTTTTATTATATAGGATTCCTGGATGATTCCTCATCTTGAACTTATTTTCTTGATTGTGTTATCCTTGGGTACTTCTGCAATTTCCACCCCCAATATAGCATTGTATTTAAGTAATGAGAAAAGTAGAAGAGATTCAGATTGGTCCTGTATACTGTAGTGAACTACAGTGATGAAAATGCTCTCACACAGGCACCTTGAGTACCATTGAATCAAGACTTCCAATAAGAGGCTTCTACATTCTTTTCCTCAACTAAAGATTTTGATGTAGGTCAATGGTGACAGACAAATTGCTGGAGGGTTAACAGACAATGCCCACATGGTGTGTGAGAATTTCTTAATTGATTCAGTAGTAGTTTTCTTGGGGTCTCAAATGTGTATTTGCAGTAGTAATTCTTTCATCCAATCCCTCTTTTTAACTGAATTTTAAAGTGGATATTGATCTTCAAAGCTTTAAAAAAATGTACATGCCCTATGACCTAGCAAGATCACTGTTAGTACTTTATAAGCAAATTTAAAGCAAAGTCAAGTATGTGAATATGGAGCACTCTTTGTAATGCCAAAAAACTGGAGACACCTAAGTTTCCAATAATAGGGAACTGGTTGAGTAAATTATGGTACATCTAATTCAGTGAAATGCTATGCAGCCATTAAAATTATATTGAAGAATATTTAATAGCACAGAAAATGTCAAGGTTATATCAAGCTACAGTTGAGCAATTTTTAAATATTCTGTGAGGCCCTGTACAAACAAGCCATTACCATCCTCTTTTTTTTAAAAGTGTTTATTGATTTCAGAGAGCAGAAGGAAGAGGGAGGAAGAGCTAGGAGCATCAATGATGAGAGAGGATCATTGATCAGCTGCCTCCTAAATGCCCTTTACTGGGGATCGAGCCGGCAAACCAGACATGTGCCCTGATTGGGAATGGAGCCATGACCTCCTGGTTCATGGGTCAATGTCCAACCACTGAGCAACACTGGTTGGGCTCAATTTTTAATTTTTAAAAATATATAGCTACTGCACAACTTTAGGATGACTGTTATATATTTTTAAAAAACAACAGAAAACAAGTGTTGGCTTGGATATGGAGAAACTTTAACCATTGTGCATTGCTGGTGGGAATAAAAAATGATACAGCTGCTGTGGAAAACTATATATTTTTAAAAGTATAGTGGTTTCTCAAAAACTTAAGCATAGAATTATCATTTGGTACAATAATTCCTCTTCTAGGTATATACACAAAGAACGGAAAGCAGAGACTCAAACAAGTATTTGTATACCAGTGTCTACCACAGCATTCTTCACAATGCTAAAAGGTGGATGTCTATCAATGTAGAATAGACAAAATGTGGTCTATATGTACAATGAAATATTATTCAGCGTTTAAAAGGAATGAAATTCTGATGCATGCCACAACATGGATGGACCTTGAAGACATTATGCTAAGTTTAATAAACCAGATACTAAAGGACAAATATTGTATGATCCCACTTATATGAAGTTCCTGGAGTAGCCAAATTCATAGAAGCAGAAAGTATAACAGTGGTTGCCAGGGCTCGGGCCAGGGGGAAATGTGGAGTTACTGTTTAATGGGTACAGAGTTTCAGTTTTGAAAGATGAAAAAGTTCTGAAGATGGATGGTAGTGATGGTTGCACCACAGTGTGAATGTAGTAAATGCCACTAAACTGTACACTGAAAATGGTAAAAATGGTAAATTTTATATTATGTATATTTTACCACAAACATTTTTTTAAAGAAAAGTATATATACAAAGGACTATATAGAAGGTTGGATAGCAGATTATAGGAGATTTTCTTTTCTTTTCTCTTTAGTTATCTTCTACTTGGATTTAAAAATTATTTAAAATTTGCTTTTAATTACATAAGAATTATATAAATACATTCTCCATGTAAAAGAGTAAAGCATTACAGATAAGGTTAAAATCTCCTTAGATCACTTCCTTCAATAAAAAAAAATCTATATAGGCTTTTATAAAAAAACTAGAGGCCTGGTGCACGAAATTCGTGCACGGAGGGGGGTTGTCCCTCAGCCCAGCCTGTGCCCTTGCCAATATGGGACCCCTCAAGGGATGTCCGACTGCCCGTTTAGGCCCGATCCCATCCATTTAGGCCCGGGATCGGGCCTAAACGGGCAGTCGGACATCCCTCTCACAATCCAGGACTGCTGGCTCCCAACTGCTTGCCTGCCTGCCTTCCTGATTGCCCCTAACCGCTTCTACCTGCCAGCCTGATCACCCCCTAACCACTCTGCTGCCAGCCTGTTTGCCCCCAACTTCCCTCCTCTGCCGGCCTGGTCACCCCTAACTGCCCTCTCCTGCAGGGTTGATCACCTCCAACTTGCCTCCCTTGCAGGCCTGGTCCTTCTCAACTGTCCTCCCTTGCAGGCCGGGTGCCTCCCAACTGCCCTCTCCTGCTGGCCATCTTGTGGTGGCCATCTTGTGTCCACATGGGGGCAGGATCTTTGACCACATGGGGGCAGCTATATTGTGTGTTGCAGTGATGATCAATCTGCACATTACTCTTTTATTAGATAGGATAGAGGCCTGGTACAGGGGTGGGGGCCAGCTGGTTTGCCCTGAAGGGTGTCCCGGATCAGGTGGGGGTTCCCTTGGGGCGTGGATCGGCCTGAGCAAGGGGCCTGTGGTGGTTTGCAGACCGGCCACGCCCCCTGGGAACCCAAGGGGAGGCCCTGGTATCTGGAATTTATTTTCCTTCTACAATTGAAACTTTGTAGCCTGGAGCGGAGCCAAGCCTGGGGCTCCCTCGGAGGCCGGCAGCCATTTGTGTTGGGGTTATAATTGAAACTTTGTTGCCTTAAGCGGGTGGGCCCGGCCAGGGTGTGCAGAAAGCTTTGCTTCCCCTGTTGCCGGCGGCAACCCTGGCCTGCTCTCTCAAGCTCCATTCTGCCGCCATTTGTTTGAATTTGTTTACCTTCTATAATTGAAACTTTGTAGCTTGAGTGGAGGCTTAGGCCTGGCAAGGGCAGGCGGAAAGCTTGGCTTCCTCTGTTACCTAGGAAACCTTGCTCTCTGTGGCTGTAGCCATCTTAGTTTGGGTTAATTTGCATGCTCGCTCTGATTGGATGGTGGGCGTGGCTTGTGGGTGTGTCGGAGGTATGGTCAATTTGCATATTTGTCTATTATTAGGTAGGATGTTTTTATTGATTTTAGAGAGAGATGAAGGGAGAATGAGAGAGAAAGAGAGAAACATGATGTGAGAGAGAAACTGGATCAGTTGCCTCCTGCACATGCCCTGACTGGGGATTGAACCTGCAACCTGGGTTATGTGCCCTAACTGGGAATCAAACCAGTGACCTTTTGGTGCATGGGATGACACTCAACCAACTGAACCACACTGGCCAGGGCTAGGATTGTTTGGTACATAACATTTTTTTTAATTGATTTTTTTTAATTGATTTTTTTACAGAGAGGAAGAGAGAGGGATAGAGAGTTAGAAACATCGATGAGAGAGAAACATCGATCAGCTGCCTCCTGCACACCCCCTACTGGGGATGTGCCCGCAACCAAGGTACATGCCCTTGACTGGAATCGAACCTGGGACCCTTGAGTCCACAGGCCGACACTCTATCCACTGAGCCAAACCAGTTTCGGCAACATTTTTTAACTTAAAAAAAAAAATCAACACTATTTCTTAGACATGTTTCCATGTCACTCTTTTCCAGTTTCTCTCTCTTTTTAATTACTGTATGTCATTCTATAGATGGATACATTATAGTTTAGTTCACCAGTTGCCCATTGATGAACATTCAGGTTGTTTAATTGCAGTTTTTTTTGCTATTACCAACAATGATGCATGAATACAATTTGTGTTTTTTAAATTGATTCTAATAACATGTTTTACATTTATAAAGAGAAAAAGTATTTTGACATATTAAAAAAAAGTATTATTTTAATTTGAGCTGGAACAAGGGCCGTGACTTTAATTCACGGTGTGTCCCCATTTTCCTAGAGGCCAAAGTGGCCCAAGACACATATATGCCCTAACACTGTGGATGTGTTAGAAACCAAGTGATAACAATTGGCCTCTATTATTTTTTCTCAGAGAATTCAGAGTAATATAAATCCATATGTCCCCCCCCCCCGTCCATTTTCATAATTCATTTGAAAATTGAAAAGACCACACCGCTACAGATAAGAGGTTGAATCCACTTCTTCTAAAACCTCAAATCAAAGGAACTGAGACCTGGGGAGAGATCTTTCAGTGCAAAGGGGAAAGGAGATATTAAGATAGATATCTGAACCCATATAGCACATCAAACTTAGGTCGAATTGATATAATTTGGTCCCTTAGATATGTACTAACCACATTAGCTCCCGTCATCATCTGATCTCCAACTCCTAGCCTTATACTTGGGATGCTGGAGGTGTTGGAATTAATGAGGAAATCGGCAAATTCCTAGCACCCTCTACTTAGTGCCATGTCATCGTTAACCAAAGGTGCAACTGAGTGTAAAATAAGTTCTTGCATTTGCTAAAATGAGTTACAACACAAAGGCTCTCCAGTTAAAAAAAAAAAAAAGAAAAAAGGAAAAGAAAAAAGTTGCCTCCTTCCAGCCTTCCCTCAACCCTCTAATCTCATCTGTGAAAAAGAACTGTACTTTACTGTCCACAAAACAGTCTATTTTCAAAGTGAGGGAGAATTGCTCTGTGAGGAGAGCCATCAGTAACTGCGGTTCATGAATTCCTACTTGTTTATAGAAAGCAGTGGCTAAGGACAGACACTTTGAAACCACCTGTGAAAGAATTAAAGCCCAAGGGGGGCAGAACCCCCATCACAAACAGAATCTCACTGATCAAGTGTGAAAGAAAAGGAAGAAAGAAAAAGCCAAGTAGATCTTTGCAGGCAACCACTAGATGGACATAGAATTCAAAAACATTCTTTAGTGAGATCAAGGATGGCAGGCTTTGAAGCCTGGAGGGCTGGCGAGTCTCAGAAACGGCCTGGCCGTGGCAATCCCCACACCGAAGCATCCACAGTCTTGCACTTGCTGGAGCAAGGCATTTAAATTGGAACAATGTCAAATTTCACAGCTATCTTATGTCCAGTGACCTTACGGGACCCCAAGGGAAAGACAGATAAAAATGGATTGTTCTCAACAAGGTCCTGAAAGCGAAGAAGTCACATCGGCAACCTCAAGAAACAACTTCAAAATGAAAACACCCACAAATTATTGCATGCGGGACGACAAGCAAACTACTTATTTATTTACTCTCTATCCTTTCTGCTGAGGACTCACAGTGTGTCTTTCTCTTTACAGTACACACACACAGTGAAAGCTCTACCACCACAGTACATTAATTTCCGAGGATAAAGTTATCTTGGAAAAAAGAGGAGGTCACAACTGCCCTGGATTATTTAATCAATTTGAAACAAGTTTTGTTGTTGTTACAAAGAAAGTGAGACATAACTAGTGTCCGACAAAAAAATACTTCTGTACATTATGTGAGAGAGTAATTTGAGGACAAAGTTGAGATCTCAAACCTCTGCTGTGTTTTTTAGACAAGAATTTCAATGATACTTCACATCCCCTAACTATGTCTAAGTGAATCATCTAAGCTGAACGTTTTCCTCCCTCTTTTAAAAGAATAAATATTATATAAGAAAAGAAAAGAAATAAATATTATAAATGTAGCTAAAATTCCCTCTCACCCCCCATCTCATTTTTTCCTTCCCAGAGGCAGCCACTAGCATGAGTTTGAGATACATAATTCTGTAAATTTTTGAATTTTTACATACATGTATATATTGTTATACCATGTGAATTATGATGTTGTTTTTTGTGTTAAATTTTCATAAATTGTATCATACTTACATATTGTTCTGAATTTATTTTGCTTATTACATTCAACTTTATGTTTTTGCCATCTATCCAGATATATATTTGATTATTTTTTTGGACTTAATGTTTTAAAGGAAGAAATCAAGGAGGAAGAAAAAATTTATTCATACCAGAACAGTTGCATGTACCTCTATGTTTTTGCCTATCTCTGATTGGGAGACTAAAGTCAGGAGGACTTCTTGGAAGAAGGGAGGCCTACACTCGGTTTTTGAAAGAGATGAAAAAATGCTAAGTGACAAAGCATGTCATAGGGCATTTCAGAGATACCCCATAAAATAACTTCCTAAACTAGAAATTGTGAGGTTTGCTGTATGATTTTTCCTTCATTGTATAGAATATAGGTTTTATGGCTAATAAAAAAAACCATTTTGGTTAGATGAAGACTTTGACTGTGAAAGATACGTTTAAAAAGGGATACTATAGTAACCAAATCAAGATTTACTAAAACCAATCAACTCCAGAAATCCTATAAAACAGTATCATTTAAGTGTAACAGGTGGACGCAGACCAATTACAAATGAAAGACTCTTTGATCAATGGAGTCATTGGTGCATGCTGAATAAAATACATTCAAAATGTATTTGTAGTGAGATAAAGATATGGAGGTCACAAGGGAGTACTGCTTCTGTTAGCAGTTTTAATTTTACCTTGTCAGCACCCCTGTGTACAAAACTTGAGAAAGCAAGACTTTGATTTGTTCAGGTTTCCTTAAGGAGGGGCCACAGAATCCTTGAAGCATGATTTTGAAAAAGATGGATAAGATATTCCATCCAAAATTCAACATCACCTTTAATCTTGCCCTCTCCTCCTCTAATCCCTAGGTAATGTTTTGTGCTTCTTTTGCAGGAAAGCAATTTTGTTAATCACTTTAGCACCAATTCTTGCATCCCTGGCAATACTCAGAACTGCTTCCATCCAAGTCTTTGATGTGGGAAAGAAACACACACACACTCTTTCGCATGTAATCTGAAAACAATTCACCTCTTGCCAATGAATGCACAGCACTCCACTTTAATAGAGAGCAAGTTCTGTGGAGGTTTGTAATCCTTTCTGCCAAAGAAGAGAAGAGAGAGAATCACTCAGGTAGCCCAACCTCATTCAGGAGTTAAAATCACTTGGAATGTTTTGCAGTGTGTTTGGGGCTTTTAAAAAATATCACTTGCTGAAGATTACTGCTCTCAGGGGAAATCAAAACAACTCAAGATTTTAAAAAAATAAAATAAATAAATAATAAAAAAATAAAAAAAGACTCCCCATCTGCAACTCAAACAGGATATTCTTCTCAATTCAGATAACTCTTGATCTAAGTGTATTACAAGAAACCTGCTTTAATCCCTCAAAGCAATGGTGTTATAGATAAGTAGCGGTAACTGAGGTGGCTTAAATTCCAGAAATGTACAAAAGATTTGGTTGGGAACAAAACTGAAAAAGAAAGAAAGCTCCATCTGCATTGCTGTGACTTGAAGAGGTAAATTTAGAGCAGTAAAAATGCAAAGAATGACCCCTAAAAAAGAAATAGCCATAAAAGTCCAGAATTGTGCTAATAGTCTTATAGGCTTCTCACAGTGTGTGTCTGAAGTATGTGTGTGTTTCAGGGGTGTGTTTGTGTAAGCCTTTTAAGAAAGTGAAATTGTTTTATTGATTTTTGGATCTGATGGAATTCATTTGGAAACTTACATATTTTACTGTGACATTACAACACTCTGATTATTTAATTGAGTTCCAGTATTTTTTCCGTTTAGTCTTTTTTCCTAACATATCACTGTTTACTTAAATGCGATGAGATAGACTTTGCTTTTTCTCCTTCTGTCAGTAACTACCATATTTTCACAATTTGGGTATTAATTTTGATCTACCACTGACACACCAGTTAGTATATTGTACCCCCCCCCCCCCCCGCCCTCTTCTCCACTATAGCTCTGTTAAGGCAGGTAATGACAATTTCTTTTACTTTTCTTTTTTTTAAAATCCTCACCTGAGGACATGTTTGAAGGAGAAAGGAGAGAAGAGGGGAGGTGAGGAGAGAAGAGAGAATATCAGTTGCCTTCTGTACATGGCACAACCGGGGATCAAACCAGCAACCTTTCAGTGCACAGGATAACGCTCAACCAGCTAAGCCACTCCAGCTGGGCAACAATTTCTTTCATGATTTTCATGATGGCCTCTTCCATTTACTCAAAATATGCTCGAAAGTGCTCTTTTACCTTTTTAGAGAGTGCACCTTCCTTTTTTTTTTTTTTTAGAGATAAAGTTTATTATTTGATATGTAATACACACAAATACTTAACAGTTAAAAATTCCAAAGGTATAAACTAGCATATATAGTGAAAGGAAACTCTGCCCCTCATCCACTCCTTAGAAGCAAACACTGGTATTAGCTTTTTTTGTATTTCTCCAGAGATATTTGGCATACAAAGGTCAAAGCACACAAATATAATTCCCCCTAACAAATGACAATATGTTATATGCAGTTATGCATTTTGCTTTTTTCACTTCATGTATATTAGAGATCCTCTATAGCAGTGTATATGATCTTCCTTGTTCTTTATCACAACTTCTTAGTATTCTATTCTATGGATGTTCCATGATTAATTTAAGCAGTGTGCACTGTATTTGTTCCAAACACTTCTATTCTCTTGTTTCTTCTCAAGTTGTTTTTATGACTTTATCTTGGGTTCGGTTGAAGAAGTGATTTTAACTGTAACATGGAAGACCCTTGAACAAATTTAAAAATTTTATTCTCTAAACTTTTCAAAACTTAAAAAAAAGTTATCCCAAGGAATAAGGATTTATAGTTTTCAAAAGACCAGCATCCTGGAAGTTGTGTGATGCCAGGACTTTGTTACTTCCTCTGTCTCATCGTGGATTCCACCTAGACCGTGTCATGACCTAACTGCTTAAACATTTTAAATGCCGTTGTTCATTGATTTCCCCATGTGGGTTAACATAGGTTACTGAATTGAGAATTTTCCTCTAATAGCTGATATTAACTTTTATTCTCTTAACCTACAAAATATTAAAGATTGCTTTATAGCCTTTTAATTGAACACCCATTCAACATGCTATCTCATATGTGACTGAAGATTCACATCAAGGAAATTCGAACTTCGAGTTGACCTCAACTCTTTTGGAAGAGCTGCGCAAGCAGAGGGGCCTGACCATTGCGATTCCTCTCCTATTGTTGAGTGAGCCAAGAGATGGAGATCTTGAGAGATTATAGGTTAACCACCCTGGGTGATGCCACATATCCACTGAGATCAGTCGTGCTTCAGGGATGCATGGGCAGCTGGGCAAAGTTCCTTTCTACTTCTTGGTGGCTCCATAGCACTTGGAAGCCCAGGCCCTTGCCAAGTGAGGATCTGAACATTAAACTCTGTCTTGCCGGGACTGATATCTAGGCCAGTGGTCGGCAAACTCATTAGTCAACAGAGCCAACTATCAACAGTACAACGATTGAAATTTCTTTTGAGAGCCAAATTTTTTAAACTTAAACTTCTTCTAATGCCACTTCATCAAAATAGACTTGCCCAGGCGTGGTATTTCGTGGAAGAGCCACGCTCAAGGGGCCAAAGAGCTGCATGTGGCTCACGAGCCGCGGTTTGCCGACCATGGATCTAGGCAATTATTGTTTGGTTCTACTATTAGACTGACTTCAGTTTCAGCCTTTTAATCTATCCATTTCGCTCCTAATTTAAGAGCTCCAGTCATAGATGTGACCTTTAGCTTCTCTTTGCTTACTCTTTTACTGGGAAACTTCTAGCATAAAGCCTGTCATCTGTTGTGAAGGAGAGCTGGTGTTGAAGCAATGGAGTTGGTGGTTCAGGGGCCATTGTCCTATGTTAGGAGTAGGTGGTCTTGCCAAGCTCCATGTGTTTGAAAACTTTTCTGACCAGCACTTGCACCGCTAAAGGAAGAAGAGCTCAAGCTGCACTCCTTGTTTTCAGGTCAATCTATGGAACCTGGGAAGATCCCCAGGGTTTAGCTTGTACTCCTCCCTGATTTTCTCTTCCTGGTGGATTTTAAATGTAGGGGATTTTTCTCATTCATTTCTCCATTTGTGTTTGAAACAGCTGCCAAAAGAAGGGAAAAAGACACATTACTGGTTACATAATTTTTTTGAAGTAGTGACACACGTCCTTAAAGGATAACAGGTAAATTCTGGTCCAAAAGCTTTACCTAGTATATGAGTGTGTGTGTGTGTATTACTAAAGTACCCCTCCCCCAAATTAAATAAGACCTATCCTTATTCTATTCATATCCAAACTTTCATATTTAACAACTAAACACAACCCACCATCTGTTCAAAATAATGTACTTGAATAATTGAATGATAGTCCAGAAAAGTTGCCTTTTGTATGTTTCACATTTTTAACAGGACCCAAAATTTAGGACAAGATAAATTATATCCTGTGGTTCATTCAGTGTAATGAGTGTCTTGAATGAAAAAACTTAAAGGCTTATATTTGACCTGGCACTTTCTTCCAAAAGAACTGAAGGTACTTAAGAGAAATTTTTCCCCTAGAATGTGTCATTCTTTTATTAGAAAGTAACTCATTAAGATTATATTTGTAGATAATCTATCTCAGTGGTGACCTTATTTTATGTATGTATTTAAAGAAATCCCCAGGTAATCACAAAAAATTCAGAAGATTTTTTGTTTCCATTCATCTTCAAGTTTTATATCTTCCATCATCTGTTGCTAAGTGACTCAGTCTTCCAACGGACAGAAATAAAAAAAAATAACAAATTCTGAAGCTATATGGCAATACAAGAATTTATCTTAAATCCTAAATGTTCTACATTTTGTTCAAAATCTTTGACTACCATCTATTGACATGAAGAAGGCTATTTCAGACTAAGTAATAATAGCATTGCTTCATTGGCACATCTGGAAATCTGTTTTTCCTACAAAGTTACATTTTCTATTTCTATCCTGCCCACCCCCTTACTTGCTTTTCTATCCATATAGACATACGATCCTTAAATTTTATATACATATGTGCATATTTACAATATATATTTAAGTACATGTTATATAATTTATATAAAAGTTTGTGCTTGAAAATGTCTGTTTCCTCAGTTATAGTCAGGACAGTATCTTGGAATGATATCTGACCCTTTGGAAAATAAATCTAATACAGATGTTAATTGGATAACTAGAACTCTTAGGTAGTGGTTTGTTTTTTGTTGGAGATGACTTATGGTACATTATTTTTACTTTTTTCTTTTGCATTTTGGGGGGACAGGATAGGGTTTCATGATACCATGAATCTCTATAACTCAGAAAACACACTGCCTTCATGTGCATTACAACTTTTACAAAGATTTTTAATAAAAGTCACAGAAGGCTAAAATTAACTTAAAAAAACCTTCATTTTGGCTCAGCTGGCATGGCTCAGTGGTTGAGCATTGACCTATGAACCAGGAGCTCACGGTTTGATTCCTGGGCAGGGCACATGCCTGGGTTGCAGGCTTGATCCCTGATGTGGGGTGTGCAGGAGGCAGCTGATAGATGATTCTCTCTCATCATTGATGTTTCTCTCTCTCCCTCACCCTTCCTCTCTGAAGTCAATAAAATATATATTTAAAAAAAACTTTATTTTGTAGAACAGATTTAGATTTACAAAAAATATTGTGAAGCCAGTATAGACAGTTCCCACATACTCCCATTATCAACATCTTACTAGTACATTAGTTCATTTGTATCGGTTAATGGACCGATCAGGTTGCCTTAGTTTTTACCTAATGTCCTTTCTCTGTTCTGTTCTAGGATACCCTATTAACTTGTCATGACATGACTCCTTTGGCTCTTGGCTGTGACAGTTTCTCAGATTTTCCTTGTGTTTGATGATCTTGATATTTTTGAGGAGTTCTTGTCAGGGATATTCCTCGATTGGGATTTATCGGATGTTCTTCTCATTATTAGGCTAGGATTATGAGTTTTGGGGTAGAGTACCATTTTTATCACCATATCAAGGGCACCTACTATCAACATAACTTGTAGATTTTGAATTTGATCACCTGGCTGAAATAGTGTTTGTCAGCCTTTTCCACTGTAAAGCTACTCTCCCCCACCTCCCTTCCTTTTCCATATTGTACTCTTTGGAAGAAAGTCACTATATCCAGCCGTGTGTGTGTGTGTGTGTGTGTGTGTGTGTGTGTGTGTGTGTGGTGGTGGTGGAGGAGTTATGCTCCACCTCCTTGAAGGTGAAGTATAAGATAAATTATTTGGAATTCTTCTGCATGAGAGATTTATAAAATAAACTTTTAAAATGTTAAAATGAACTAGCTTAATTAAATGATTTTTCTTATTTCTTCTAATACTCCAATTTGGGTGTAAACACTTCTTGGGCTTTTTGTTTTTAACTGATTATCTGTGTAATACATGCTTGCTGCAGAAAACTTAGAAAATGCAGAAAAATGTAAAGTGACAGCAAAGTAACTACCCACAATTCCACCTGTCATAAGCCATACGCATCCATTTCTAGCATTTGGTCATCTTTACTTCTAATCCTTTCTGCATAAAGTACCTATTTTTAAACAGCACTTTAAATTGTTTCATATGAAAAATGCTTTATCTCTTAATTTCCAGAGTTAATATGACAAGGAGAGTGGGTTTATAGAAAAACAGAGATCTTGATGGTGTTTCTAAAAGAATTTCAGGATATAAACCACCAACCTGATAGATAATTTCTGAAAACAACACTTTAGACTCTATCCTTCCATTTATGACTTGCTCAAATGTTTGCAGATATGGCATTCACTGTTAGGCCTCTTATTTCTTCTAATACTCTAATTTGTTCTTAATTTTACTATTATATGACAGTAAATAATTCCACCTTTTAAATGGAATAAAGTTTGAAGAAGCTTAGGTGGCTAGATAAAAACTCTGACAATGACTGAGGCTTCAGATCTCCAACTCTCTTGTAGCATGGTGTGTTTGGAATCATGACAACTCTTCCTTTTGAGAGACTTTATTAATTGTATAAAGGTGATATATGCTTCTCATAAAAAATCAAGCAATACGAAAAAGTACAAAGTAAAATCCAAAAATTATATTACCTAGAAATAACTATATCTATCCATCTATACATACATACAAGTAGGGACAAAGTTCCCAAAAGGCTAATATACATACCGTACAAACATTGTTACTTAAATTCAACAGAAGAAACTGAAGCTGAAGCAAAATGAACGAATTACTGAACTTTCATTAAATGTTCTTTTGCAAGATACATCAGTTCCTACAAATCAGTTTAAAGATTATGAAAAGCATTAAGGGGTTGTAAGTCTACATGGTTAACTCTTAAAATGTAATTGAGACAGGAGCTAATTTATTTGCTTAGAAACAGCTTTTATTTAGATACCGGACTGCTTGATAGTCAGAGGTATAGTATTATTAGGTGTGTCTTTATTAGTTGTAAGGGTCCCTTATTCCATTTTCTGCTGTTTATGGTGAAGGCATGGTTCAGAGCAAGCTTTGGGGTTAGATTGGATTTAATACCTACCTGTTCTTCCATTCAGGAACCATGTGATCATAGGCCTGTTTCATCTTCTGCCAAAAACGGGTTAATAGCATCTTCCTCATGTGGTTTTTGATAGGAATAAGTGAAACAATACATGGAAAGTTCTTATGATAACAGAATATATTCCCATTTTCCATTTTGGTTTTGCCTTTCTGCATAGTGAGTACTTTGGATTTTTTGGGGCAATCATTAAACCATCAATTCTACCTTGAACCATTCACTTAATGTCTAATTTGAGTGTGAAAGAGGGTGATTTGATGTTTTGTAGTGATTATTTAATTTCTCCATCAATAAAGGTAAAAGTAAGTTGCACTTGTGTGATTGTGGATTTTAATACTGATTTGATTTATATTGAATTAATTAAACCATTTTCTGAGCCTTCAAGTTTTCCACTAAAATCTAGGTGCAATGTGGATACATTACTCAACTTTACTATGTAAAGGAACAGTTAAAAAATAGTCACACAGTAAGAAATTACAAATGTGTCTAATACAAATCTGAACACAAAATGTAGGAACCATATGCAGTATTTATTTCTGTCTCCAGCGTCCCTCACAGTACACAGTATAGCAAAATCAATAAATGCTAAGTTGATGATGATATTACCTCAATTTGCAGAGTTCCCACCTCAATAGCCTTGTAACAGTATGAATAAGTAAATTTCTTTACAATGATTTCAAAGAGATGTTCTAAATTCTTTAGGTGTATGGAAATGTCATAGCAAATATTGCTTGTAATAAGTAAACCACTGGCTGGAGTTTGGAAATCTTTTTCTACACAATGCCTTTTTTTTTTTTTTTTTTTGAGTATTTTTTTTTTTGTAACAGGATTTGACCTGTAACTATTATTGAGAATTTTCTTAGTGGAGTTCAAAGCATTTTACAGGGATCATCTCATTTATCCCTCGAAAGTAAGGCAGAGGCATTATCTCCGCTACAAACCGAGAACACTAAAAGGCCAAGATAGGTGGGGTTTTCTGTTGTTGTTTTGCTAAGATCAAAAAGTAATTCTAGGGCAAAGCCAGATTCCGGTCTGACCTTGTTACATGATGCTTCTGCGGCGCCATAATGCAATGCAGTTGCTTCCCTACGCCTCTTCTAGACCATGCTAGGGTGTTGAATAACTTCCAGAGTTGATTTCTCATTCATTCTTTCTACCTAAAAATGGGTCTTAAGATGTCAATACAAAATAAAACCCTCAAATCCTTCCTATCAGAATTTGGGGTACAGAATACACAGACAGGAATAAGCATTTTCCTCCCTCCCCTCCAAATCGTGCTGTCCAATGGAAAAATAATGCGGGCCACAAATGTCTCATGTAGTATTTTAAATTTTTTTGTAGTTACACTAAAATATATATTATTTAGCCCAATGTGTCAAAAATCTTATCACTTCAACATGTAATTCATATAACATTATTGAGTCAGTTTACATTCTTTTTCTAGTATAATAAGTCTTCAAACTCTGGTGTGTATTTCACACTTATGGCCCACCTCGATTTGGATGAACCACATTTCCAATGCCTGAAAGCTACGTGTGCCTGGGGGGCGGGGGCGGGCCAGCAGGTCTAGACTTCAATAGGTTTTGCTTAGCTCTCCCTTCCGATTGGTGCCCTTGTGACTGGAACAGGGGGTGTGGGGAAGGGCTCCTGGGTTACTTGGAAGAACCCACTTGCATTCGGCTGGTGACTAATAAGCAGCCCTAGCTTTGCCATTTACTGCTCCAAGACTGGGGAGTTAGGGGATTCAGGACCTAGAAAACTGCAAACCTCCCCACGTGTCTAACATGCCAGCTCACTGCCAGGACCATGGTTCCCACCCCTGTGAGAACCCAGGCTAAGGGACCTGCCAACTTCTGGGGGGCTGCAGTTTGTGGGGCCCCGGTATGTGGCTCGTGGAAAGGAGGCATGTCCCGAGGAGGAGGAGAGGTCTCAGGCCATCCAAGTGGGCGCTGCTTGAGGGCAGGGGCTCCAACCAGCCGCTCCTGAAGGCGGAAGCTCGGCCGGCGGCCTCGGCCGGCGCAGGGCCTCCCGCTAGAATGAGTGCACGTGCCGGCACCGAGCGCTCCCCGCGGCCCCGGCCTGGGGGAGGGAGGTCTGCTTCCCGGCCCGAACCCTGCGGCGGCTCCGCGGCTGCGGCTGCGGCTGCGGCTGCGAGGGGCGGGCCCAGGTCCCGGCCCGCGCCGCCCCATGTGACCCGGTCCGACACGGTATCGCCTCCTCCCGGGGCGGCGGCGGCGGCGGCGGCGGCGGCGGCTCGGGCTCGGCTCCGCGTCGGTCCGGCCCCGCGGCCGCTCATGGGCAGCCAGGGCCGCTTGGGGTCCCCCGGGAACGGCGGGCCGGGCGAGGGCGAGAGCGGGGAGGCGAGGAAGCCGCAGGAAGGGAGGGCCGCGAGGGAGAAGCGGAGGAAGGGCAAGGGGAGAGCGGGAGCCGGGCCGGGCGGAAGAGGAAGCGGGGCGGAGGGGAAGCCGGCGCCGCAGGACGCGCAGGAGGCGGCGGGGCCGGGAGCGAGCGCAGGCCCGGGGGCGGAAGCGGAGGGAGGCGGCCGCGAGGAGGGAGGAGCGGGCCGGGCCGTGAGGGGAGCGGAGAGGAGCGCAGGGCCGGGGAAGGAGGCCGAGGGAAGGGACGATGGGCAGGAGCGGAGGGTCAGGGCGGGGCAGCGCGAGGACGCCGGGCCGGAGGGAGCGCAGGGACCCGGGGGAGAGGCCGGCGGCCGCCTCGCGGGGGCCGGGGCCGGGGCCGGGGCGGCCGTGGCGGAGGCCGAGGAGGAGGCGGCCCGGGAGCCCGCCGGCCGGCCCGCCGCGGGGCCCGCGCTCTGGCGCCTGCCCGAGGAGCTGCTGCTGCTCATCTGCTCCTACCTGGACGCGCGGGCGCTCGGCCGCCTGGCGCAGGTGTGCCGCTGGCTGCGGCGCTTCACCGGCTGCGACCTGCTCTGGCGCCGGATAGCGCGGGCCTCGCTCAACTCCGGCTTCACGCGGCTCGGCACCGACCTGTAAGCGCCCGCTCGCCGCCCGCCCCCCGCCCCGGGCCGGCCGGCGTCCGGGGAAAGGGCGGGGCGCCGCGGCCTGGCCGGCCCGGGGCCGTGTCGCCCCCCCCTCCCCGAACCCCGAGGCCCTAACCCGAGCACCCTTGTCTTCTCGGGGGGCTTCCCATCCGAAGAAGCCTCCCGAGAGCACCCCTCAGTCCGCGCCCTCCCCTGGGCGGCCCCTCACAATTAGCCGTCGTAAGCGCTCCCCGCAGCGTTTAGTGGTCTTTTCCCGACGTTGGCTCCCGAGTTCCTCGGCCCCGAGGGCCCGGCTGGTCCCGGCCTAGCGCTCACGTCCAGCCCACGGGGTGGTCTGCCAGGACGTTTTGTGGACATTCATCCTCTCACCCGCTTCTAGAAGTTGTAGGGCTCCAGGGCTCAGATAAAACCCAACAGGGAGAAAAGGGCTCACCCCTGAAAAGAAGGCGCTGGGCCAGGGTCAGCTAGAGTTTATGACTCGGTACGGGCAGAGCGACGCACGGAATGGGGCCGGCGCAGGGCGGGAGGCCGGGTTCCGGGTGGGCTGTATGGAAGGGCATGGCATTGCAGTTGGGCTTGTTCTTGGCAGGATCTGAGACCCCTGAATGAACAACTTTCCTGACCCCTTAAGCTATTAAATAGAAGGGAAAACATGTATGGACATGGGGGGTGGGGGGAGAGTAAAAGTTTTCAGATTGCACCCAACTCCATCCAGTTGGGGTTAAAAAAAAAAAAGTAGTTCTAATTCAGTATTAACACCAAAGAAAGTCGTTTTCAAACATAAAAAGCTATCATGCCACCACCTCTAGACAACTATTCATTTTTAAAATTTTTCAGTTGCACACTTCTTCCTCTTTCTGATTCTAACAGAATAGGTACATAATAAAAGTTTGTAAGCTGTACCATAATGAGATTAAAAGCATTCCTCTAATATTGAATGTTTATGTTATGCCCAACTTTTCGCTATTGTAGGTAACAGTGAACTGAATAACTTAATGTATGTTTGGTAACAGCTTTATTGGAATATAAGTCACATTCCATGTATCTCTCTTTGAATTGGTTACTGAGGATAAATTCTCAAGATGGGCATTATGGGATCAAAGGTTGGTTTGTAAAGGTATATCAAGGCACAGTGGCACCAGCAATGAATGATTAAACCAATTTCATGTGAGAATTTTAAAAATCTTTGCTATTTGGGGGCACATAATGGTATCTCAAAGTTTTGTTATTTTTGTATTTCTTTTACCACTGACCAGGATAAATATTTACCCATGTGTTTGTTTCACCTGTGAGATTGTTCCAAGTTGTTGCCCATTTACTATTGGAGTCTGGATGTTTTTCTTATAAATTTGGAATCCTGTGGGTCGTAGCTATTAGGCTTTAGTTATCTTTGATTCAAGTATTTTCCCCAATTCTTTATACTTTAATGTTTTTAGCTTATAGAAGTTTTACACTTAAATACAGGGATGGGCAAAAATAGGGTTACAGTTACTGAATGGAAAATAATACAATAATTAATAGCAATACAAGAATAAACTGTTTTGTATACTCACAACTGTAATCCTACTTTTGTCAGTCTTTTGTGGTTTATTTTCTCCCAAATCTGAGAAATTTATAACTCCTCTACAGACCTGTTAAATCTTCTCTTTGAATAGCTACTTGTTTTCTTTTTTTAAAATATATTTTATTGATTTGTTACAGAGAGGAAGGTAGAGAGATAGTCAGAAACATCGATGAGAGAGAAACATTGATCAGCTGCCTCCTGCACACTCCCCACTGGGGATGTTCCCGCAACCAAGGTACATGCCCTTGACTGGAATCGAACCTGGGACCCTTGAGTCCGCAGGCCGACACTCTATTCACCGAGCCACACCAGTTTCGGTGCTACTTGTTTTCTTATAATTTGATTTTTAAAATTGATTTTAGAGAGAGAGGAAGAAAGAGAGAAACATCAATGTGAGAATGGAATATCAACTGGTTGCCTCCCACATGCACCCCGACTGGGAATTGAACCCATAACCTGGGCATGTGCCTTGACCCGGAATGGAATTGGCAACCTTTTGGTGCACAGGATGATACTCCAACCAGCTGAGCCACACCAGCCAGGGCTGTTATAATTTGATTTTTAAAAATAGTTAACACTTTCATCAATATCACTTTTGTGTGCAAGGGGTGAGAGTTCAACTCTTATTGTCTAAATGGCTACCTAGTTATCACTATACCTTTTGTCAAATAATTCTTGTCTTTCGCTTTGTTTTAGAAAGCTTATTTTGTCAAATGTTAATGTACACATGCATACATATATACACATATATATGTGTACATATTGTATATGTGTATATATGTGATCTCTATCTGAACTCTGCATTTTGTTCTACTGATATATATTTCCATTTCCACACTATTTTAAATATTTTTTGATAGGGTCTAATATCTGTTAGGATTAGATTATCCTTGTTGGATTTTTTTTTTTTTTTGGTGTGTGTGACATCTCTATTTCCACTCAACCACCCAAGCAAAAATAAATTCTGTGCCTTTTCACAGTTTTTGTGGTTTTCACTATAAAGTTCCCACATACCTTTTATTATATTTATTCCTAAGTATTCCTAAATATTTTGTGCATTTTGTTTTTATTATGAATAATCTCTTCAGTATGTTTTCTAGTTGGGTATTATTAATCATGTACAAGATTAATCTTTTATAAATTTTGGTCATTTTGTTTAGCTTTTATTCTAGTACGATTTTATTGTCGATGATTATGATTATCTGGGGTTTTGAGGGTTTTAGTCTTGTTACCTTTATTCCTTATAAGAAAAGCTTTCAGAGATTGTATCAGTTGACCTATAAAAGAAGTTGGCTAAAATGACTGGAACTCAAGCCAGCCAAGGCAAAGTTTTGCTTTCTCTCTCTCCTTATAGAGGTTGAGTGAACGAATGAATGAATTTTTTTCAAGTGTTTTAAAAGAGAGAGACTGGGAATGAGTGTGCAATCTATAAGCAATAATAACAAAATAAAAGTGAGTTTACATTATAAATTTATAGTGCTTTGAGACTACAAAGTGATATAGCTTTATTACTTATTAGGCCTGTATGTTTTGATTTCTTGCCTGTGCCCTAGGATGAGGTATCTCCAAAGTTCTAGGGAAGTTGTTTTACCACAGCACTTGATAAAGAGCAAGGTCACTGTTTTCTGAGCTGAGAGGAGAAGTTTGTATTGGAGCAGGTGGAGCCAGTGTTTACCAGTGTGGTCTGTTTCTGGACAGCTGCAGAGACGTGATAAGCTACCAAGAGAGGTTGTTGTCATCCCTGGAGGGAGATGGCATGCACCCATTCCTCTTAGGGCATCAGGGCGCCAGGGCCCAAAGCTCAGTGAGAGTATGGCTGCTTGGATAGTGGTAGGGCTGTAGTTCATGCTTTGGGCTAATTAATTGCCAATTGGACCGTGGGATAAATTTTTGTAAGTGACACAAAACTTCATTTTATCAGAAATTTAACCTTAACCTCACAGCATCAGAGTTTTAGCATCTATGAAGAATAGGAATACCATACCTAGAAAAATGAGGCTTAAATGTGTGCTACAGTGTTCAGCACATAGTAGGCACTCAATAAATTGTTGTAAAGTAGAACTTCTTAATTGCTTGGCTTCTTTAGTCAATCTGTATATGGCAGTGGTCGGCAAACTGCGGCTCGTGAGCCGCGGTTTGCCACTGTGTTGACTAATGAGTTTGCCGACCACTGGTATATGGCAAAAGTGGAGATTGGGCCTAAAGACAAGAGGGAAAACACACACTGCTTAATTTCTCTCACCTGTCCTCGATGTTTTTGGAATCATGACAGCAGAACCTGTGGGCTTAGGGTCTGCACTCCCTGCCGAAGAGCTCTTGATTCTCTGAAACACAAACTGCTGAGGTTTACTGACCTTCCGGCCCAGGGCAAGTCCCATTCAGTTTGGCTGTTCCTAACTGATCATAGCTTTGTTGATGTGAGTAAGATGAACTGCTTTGGTTCCTTGTGATTTGTTAATGGTCTTATACTTGTGCTTGAAGGCATTTTGGCCACTTTTAAACCACAAACAAATAATTTGCTTCCCTTTAGGCCTCTTACCCAAACAGTGAACACTGGTAGGTATCCTGAGGGTTTTTTTTTTTTCCTCCAAGCAGACACAGAGACAGCATGAGTCACTCAACTGGCTTAAAATCAGTTTTGTTTGAAGGCTTTATGAAGCCTGGGGAAATAGAAATATCTTTAATATAAAAATCAAGGAAATGTTTCATATAGCAATCTTTTAAGTTTTCCCTAGAGCAGGGGGGAAACTAACCTAGTTCTTTCTTCAAAAACAAAATAGTGAAATTTAACTCTGTCAGTTTATAACATTGGCTAAATGCAAGTAGTGCGACAGGTGGAAGAACAAAGATGCTACCTGCAGATATTCTGATACTGAAAATAAGAGCAAAGAAAGGAAAGAAAAAAGTATATCTGTGTATGTACTAGTAAACCTATTTTTAAAAAATACTTCTGCCAGTCTTATATTAAAGAAAGCCTACTTAATCCTCCTCCCAAATTAAGTTATTTATGTTTTCAAACTTGAATTTTATTTTAAATATCCTTTGAGCGATGCCTGGGTCCTCTTGCATTTACCTGTGATAGATTTGCCTAGAACTAACAATAGGTGTTTAGGGAGTAAGGCTCTGAGGTGTTTGCCCTGGCATGTACATTCATTCCTCAGACAGGGTCTGGGAGGCTCGGAGCACTTTGAGGCTGGGGAACTGGGGTATCTATTTCAGTGATGATTAACGTCCAGAGTGGCGAGATGGACACAGATAAGCAGAGTGTGTTTGTTTGTTTTAAAATGATTGCGCCTAAGAGCATTTTTTTTTTTGGCCCAGAAAGCATAAAGTTTCCTTTCCTAACTCTGAACAGAGAAGGCGTTGCTGAATGGTTACATTTAATGCCTAAAACAAATATCACCTTAAAGTAGCTTTGCTTTCTCCTTCACCTTTCTGCCTTACCTAGGGAGGAGAGTCACTGGTTCTCCAGTTCATTGCAAGGTTTCGTATACAGGGCTTGGCGAAAGTAGGTTTACAGTTGTGAGTATGCCGAAACACTGTATATTCTTGTATTTATTAATTATTATATTATTATGTGTTGTATTAACTGTAAACCTACTTTTGCCCACCCCTGTATGGATGTTATTAATCTTCAGTCGTTTTGGAGAAGGCTTATTTTTAATGGTTCTGTGAGTTAATAAAAATTGAGTTCAGTTTACATGCTTATAAAATAAATAAAACAATACACCTGTGGAAGCAGGAAATGGTCTAGTGCAGTCAGTACCTCCACATGCAAACTGAAGAATGGAAGGGGCCTTTTCCTCCAAGGCCGGGAGAATATAGAAGCTGCTTATATCCTTTCCAGTCTTGTAAAACTTGAAGAGGAGGGGATGGATTTGCTAGCTTTGAAGGCAGAAACATGGAGAAACCCAGAGTCCTCACAATCTGCAAGATGAGCAATTCCTATTGGAATGGTATTTGAAGATATTGCAGCACTCCATACTTTCAATTTTCTGTGTCTAACACCTTCACCTGAGGTAAAAAAAAATTGTGCTTGAGCTGCTGAAGTCAAACTGACAGTGAGGTTACTGAGGAAAAATACAGAGCTAAAAAACACAAAACTATTTTTGAGTGTTTGACATGGAAAAGAATTACCTTTGTGTGACAACTTAACCTTAACTCTGGGTTGACTCTGGCATTGGATACATTTCTGTCCCAACTCATAACCATGGAACAGGGAGGAGTTCAGGTAGACTCTTCTTGAGGCCAGGCTCCAGTAAATTTTGAAAATTTAAGATGAAATAAATTGTTTGAAAAATGAGAAAGTTGAGTTTAGGATTTTCAGTAAAAATTGGCATACCCGCGACTTTGCTTCTTAGAAACAGATTTTTGTTAAGCTCCAGAATTTATGTCAGGTGTGTCAACCATCAGGCGAGGTTGAGAATCCAAAGATCTGGTTTATTCTTTCTATTCAGCAGTCTTGCTCCGGTCTGACCAGGATTCAGCTGGAACTGCAGTTGTAATTCGTAGAAGCAAGATGGTTGGGCTAATTAAGAATCTTTTGAATCCTGAATCATGTAAATGCTTGAACTGTATCTAAAACTGAGTGTGAGACTATCTGGAGAAAGAATTTATTTCTTGTTAGTGGTTTGGCCACCTTGTCTCACTTTTGAGTCCGTTCTTCATTCCTATATTCAAACTGTCCACATTGCCCGCGGAAGTCTGGGCCACCCAATGGGCCCCCGTGCCTGCCCCTCTTTAGCCCACAATTAACTGCCAGTACATTCTTTCTTCTTCTCCTTCGTTTTGGTATTTGACATGAGTTCAAATTGCTGAGAAAGGTGACAACTGTGAAATGAAGACAGGGCTTGGAGACACCTTAAAAAATACATGCAACGACCACTAAATGACAAGAGCAGACTGCCAGGCTCTTTCAAAACATCACCACGTCTGTTGACTTTCCATTCCTTGTCCGCAGCACAAAATTGGAGGTCAAAGAATCATAGGAGTTAGAGATGGAAAAGACATTTGGGGTCAGCCAGTTCATCCCTCCGCCTTCTCCTGCCCCTGATTCCAAATCATTCCTTACATTATATTTCTCCTCCAGCTCTTGTACAGTTTTCACGGTCTTCACTCAACCCCGGCTGTCACCTTTGGGGAATGATGCTGGAGGCTCTGTCCAGTTTCTCCTCAGCAAAGAGAGATATTGCTTCTGCCCCCAGTTGACATTCGTGAACTTCTTTGTTGGTGGTCTCGGCGGAGAGGCTGAAGGCTAACTGGCAGTCTCTCTGCTGCCTGGTGATGGGGCTTTTCTACACAGAAAAGTGCATATAGTGTATGATGATGTTGGGGAAGGGGAAAGGGCTAGGGTACAGTGTAGCCATTGCTGAATTTGTTCCAGACTTGTGTTTTTCAAGGCTCTTGACCTGAAAAGGGGTGTGTGTGTGTGTGTGTGTGTGTGTATACTAGGTATTGGGGAGGTGGACAGAGATAAGGAAATTACACTGAATAAGAGTTTGATAAGAATTCTACCTTGCAAATAGGTGGGTTAAACAAACCAATTAAAAAACAACAGCAATTAGTCCTGTGAAGTAGTAGAGGATTGTTTCAAGGAATACATGTTAGGGAAGAAAGTGGTTGGTGGCTTACTGTACAAGAGGTTTTAGCTTAGAGTCAAGTTGAGAAGAACGGATGGGCTGGAGGTAAGTGTTTTGGACTAGGGGACACTTGCTTTTGGTGGGTCTCCCCTTGTTTTAAGTAGCAGAGAAAGAGAAGTCCTATGTTTCCTGGCTGCATGGTTTGGCAGGGAGAATGGTCATTTTTAGAGGCAGCTTTGGAAGGTTACCCCAGCTCCCCCTCTTGTTCTAGCAGCTGTTGGAAGCAGTCTGAAGAGGGTATTATATTTCTTCTGGTAACTCTGCCAAGAATGAGAGGAAATCCACAATCTGTGGGCTTTTGGGGGGGGGGATGGGGATGGGGTGGCAGGTGATGGGACAGGGAAATGAAATTGTTTTATAATAAATATGTTGAGATACTGTTCCTGGAAAGCGGTTTCACTGTAAGGAATGATATTTCCTCTGCTGACTAGGTCTGTAATGGGTTCTGCCAGTACTTCTCTTTCTTCCCATGCTGCTTTGAATTTTCGTTTAGAAAGTCCATATTGAAAAGGTGGGTCAAGATTCAGATACGGGTGGTGTGTGTGCTAAGAGAGGCCTTCCTCTAGGAGTTACTAAAGGAGAACTGCTCATTCATCACTTATCTTGGCTGTAGTTTGACTTTATCATAATGGCCTAGGAACTGGAGATATAAAAACTTTCTGGGTGGTATCTAGTTCATGTTCTCTCCATCCCTTCATCCCAGGCTGGAAGGCACCAGGGGTTTTGAAACTTGGCCACTAGGGCTCAGAATCTGCTTTGGTGATTAATATGGGACACAGTTATAAGATTAAAAACTATGAGATAACCCCGAGAAGCAGAGTAGTGTATTCCTCTCCCATTTCAGAGGGGGAGTCCAAGGAAAAGTCATTTTGAAGGTAGGAGAATAAAGTCCACTTTGAGTCTGTTAGTGCCCAGTTCAGGTTTCACTTGGAAGATGGTCTATTCTAAAAAAGACATAGTAGCATCTTTCTTGCTGTTGTTTAGTCTCAGAAAGTGCTAGATTAGCCTTGTATTGTGGGATTCTTGAAAACTGATTCTGTGATCAAATGAGTGTGGGAAATGCTATGTTCCACATTCCCTCTTTTGGGGATTCACAGTGCCCACTGGTAAATTAAAGACACTGAGATGTCCTGTGATAGAGACCCATTTATTGCCCAAAATGTTTTTATTATAAAATTCTTTCTTTCACGGATCAATATTTCTTAACCTCTTGCAGAACATGCACACTGGTCAAGTGTCCTACAAATACAGAACTTGACCAACAGCAGGAGGAAATGAATGTGAATGTGAACATGACCATAAATTCTGAGCTCACTGAAGGAATCAGGGTCATGCCCAGTGCTTCTAAAACGGCTTTGGACAGCTTTGACATGTGGGTGTCACATTAAGATACTTTATCCTCAGATTCCTCCAGTGAAGCCTGTCTAGCATAAGAGTTTGGAAGCCTTGGTTGAGTTCCTGAAGATGTGCTGTATTATACATGTTTAGGAAGGGCCTTTGGAGTTGAAGGTAGTATGTCCAGGCTTCTGAAAATCTCTAGGCATTGTTGAAACTGTGACTTGCCAAAGGGAAACTGCACTTTTGAGAACTTGTTTAAGCAGTTTCTATCCAAATGCCTATTATATTAGGACCATGGTTCTCACCTTTTGTGTCTAAGACATACTTTTGTGTATGGTGTTAGAATTTTTGATAGTACATTAAAGGATTAAAAGGTGAATGTCTTTTTTTAAAAGCAAGTTTTAGAAAGTTGAAAAACTAGTTTATATATATACTTGTTCACCTTCTGGTATGTTCCTGTTTGAGTAGAACTATTACTGCCCTGACCTTGTTCTCTTATAATATACTTTGAGGTAAAGTTTACATCTATTCCTCTGAACATGCAATCTTCCTCTTATTTGCAGCAACTGTGTCACGAGTCACACTGTGGCTCAGTGGTGTGTCTCACAGAAAACTTTATAAAAGTGTGGCTCCTTTTTGGATGAAAATAAATTCTATAAATTGTTTAAAATTTGATGGCACACTTATTCAGGGTTCCTGGTATACCACTGGTTGAGATCCACTTTTAGAAGTACTAAGAGGTTTAAGACTTGATCCTCTGGAATTTATGACTGTATTGGGCAAACAAGATATACAGCTGTGAAACGCTAACAAGCCTAGGTTTATGATAGGTTCAGCCTGTGCGTTCACATGAGAGGGACAGGAATGTTTGGAGGGGTTAGTGAAGTAGAGGCTTAAGCTGGATCGTGAAGAATGGGTGAATTTGACTAGTGCCCAGAAGAGGGAAGGAGGCATTTGTCAAGGGAAAAGGTAGGCGGGTACTGGCAATATAGGAGAAGGTGTGGGTATAGTTATAAATGTAGAAGAGATGGGCTTGGCCAGAGTTCACTTGCATAGTGTGGAGCCGTGGGAGGTGAGGTTGAATGAGTAACGTGAGTTGTCATTTGGAGGCCTTTGATGGGAGATGTGAGTTGCTCCATGCTCTCGTGCGTGGTTCTGTCCTCATGCTGGCATGTCCCCATACAGTGTCACTTCACCTTGCATGTTTGGGTTACTCCCTGTTCCCTGACCAAAAGAGTAAGCAATTTAACACAATATAATGATTTTTCATTGATTTATTTTAACCTAATTATGGACCTCTGCTGCTGAGGGCTATTGGAGGATTTAGCTTAATGCCAAATATAAAGGAAGAGTTAGAAGTTTCTTGTCTTAGGCTGTTTAAATACTTCTACTTAAAGCCAAATTATTAGTTTAGTAGAAGAGCTGGTGGGTACAGGCAATGTGTGTGTGTGTGTGGGGTGGGGGGGACTCTGCTTTCTGGAGAGTAAGATGATAAAAGAAATCAAGAGCTAGTATTAATTTAAAATTCCAGGCCCCCAAGCATCATTTTGCATGGTCCTGTTTCCCCTCCTTAGCCAAGTGCCCCTTGAGATGGCCTTGTCCATCACTTGTGGACAGATACCCTCCCTTTCTGAATTTTCAAGTCAGCAGGAAGTTATGTTTATGGTAATCATGCCAGTCATGCAGGTGGACAGCTTGGGTGGCATCAGGGGAGTCAAACAAGGGGAGTCAAACTTCGAGATGGAGCAGGGAGGGAAATTGATTTGTGATGCAGGAGCTTTGTGATCTGAGGGACCGTGCAGGTTTAAGACCTCTATAATATATCCACACTTCCCCTTTCCTTTACCCCCAACCATTTTTCTTCAGACTCGGTTTATTTATTTGCTTTTGGTTTGGAGTGTGAGGAGGGGTGAAATGAAAGGGGACTCTAGATAACTGCCTAGATTAATTTCTGTCCCTCTGGACACACTTGTTGCCAAGATTTTAAGGGGCCCAATAGCTTACTGTGGGTGCATGTTGTGTTGTTTTTGTTTAAAATAGGTCATGTGCCCAGGAATGCAGTCAAACTATAATGGTGACTAAGTGCCGGAAAGCTGAGAAGAGGGGGCCCAAGTGGAAAAATGAGCCTGAGGCAAGAGAAGGAGGGCTGGGAAAATGGAAGTTCCAGTGGGCCCATAGGCCAGGTTAGAGATTCCTCCGTGCATTAACAGCCATGCAAGAGGTTTATTTACAGGGCACCAACCATTTTTGGAGGGAGTACCCCCACTTTACATCAGTAACTGTGTTGCAGAAACAGCCAACCAGAGAGCATTTCAAGGATGGGAACCAGGGTCCTTATTGAATTCCCAGAGGCAACTGCTCCTGTCTTCTCAGGCACTTCGGCTGCCTTGTTTTACTGACCCTCTCTGACTGGGCCACAGCAGGTCCCCACAGGGAAGGAGGGGTACTTGTTTTCAGAGAAAGAAAATTTTTTTATTCCTGATTTTCCAGGCACTAAATCCAATAAGAACATGAAAATGATTTGTCCAGCTAGGAAACCATCAGAGATGATTGGGGGTGGGGTGGGGGGTGGGGGGGGGAGGCGGGAAAGGGATGAAAAAGCCTGGTTGTTCAATTGCTCTTAACATTAACAAAGTGGTACCATTTCTCACTGAAAGCCAAATGGAATGGTTTAAAACAGTTGAAATTTGATTTGAAGGACCAGAGCCAGTATTTTGATTGTGGCATTCATTGTGGGAGAGGAAGCCTGCACCTGCTATTTGGTAGCAGCTTCTAAAGTTCAACTTTGAAAGTTTCTTGCTGCTGTGATCATGCCCTCAGGGCAGTGCTTTGACCCTTAGTAAAATGTCACCAAATTGCAGTTAAGTGACCAGGGAGATGAGAGAAGTGTTGTCCTTATCCCAATTCAGGAGATACACTGATTTATTCCCCTTTGTTTCCTTCCTGTTATGATCCAGAACATTCAATTTTGGTTTTATTCCACCTATGAACGTAGACCTAACCGAAGAGGAGAGGTTAGCTGTAAACGTTCTTTTTTTTTTAAAAAAAATTTAAATTCTTTATTGTTTAAAGTATTACATATGTCTCCTTTTTCCCCCATTGACCTCTCCCCAGCTGCTCCCACCCCCCAGCACATGCCCTCACCCCCCTACTATCTGTGTCCATTGGTTATGCTAAATGATCTCTTCTTTTATATCTGGGCTATGCAAATAAAATTTGACAGGAAGTCTCATCTTTTTCATTAAGACTTCAATTCTTTTGGTCCATCCTGTTGACTATGTTTTTTTAAAAATATAATTTTTAAATATATTTTATTGATTTCAGAGAGGAAGGGAGAGGGAGAGAGAAAAATAGAAACATCAACGATGAGAAAGAATCATTGATCGTCTGCCACCTGCATGCCCCCCACTAGGGATCGAACCCACAATTCAGGCATGTGCCCTGACCGGAAACTGTGACCTCCTAGTTCATAGATCAATGCTCAACTACTGAGCCACCATGGCCAGGCCCTGTTGACTATCTTTTACTGTCGTCAGTTCTCTGTCTAGTTGGTAGTATAGGTTGCTTATTAGTAATGTGAAACCAAGGACCTTAGTCACCCAATGGACAAATTTAGTAATATATTTTAGCTTTAGCATGTGTACACCCAAATACTAATCATTCAGCCGGAAAGAGGACTAAGTTTGACATTAGAAGAACAGTTTCTAATAGTTATAATTGAATTAGAAGAAAAACAAATGATTATTGAATTAGCTTTTAGAGATGGCACCATTAATGGATATTAATCACTACATATATTTATATTCATGTAAAATTAACCTTTTTGTGGTGATTTATAACTTATACTGTACTTTGTTTTAGTTGTCATCTTTAAAACACCACAATTGTGTGAAATATTACCCTTTCATAGGCAAAGAAATTGATAACTAGAGAAATTAGATAACCAGGTTTGGATCCCAGTTTTCTAAGTCTGCATTCTATACTTTCCCCATAACTGCATTTAATCTACTATTTGAAGGTAAATTGAAAGACCTAACTCTCAATAATTATGTGATATATTTTTTAAAATTGCTCACTTCCTAAAGTACCATCTATTTACCTCTTCTGACCTGTTATTTATGGAGACATAATTTTATGTAGTGTCTCCTCACCTCTACTTTATAAATTTGACTTAGTTTTAAAATTACCATTCCTTGCTATTGTCATTTCCAAAGTATTTTGCAGTCCTCACATTTATCATTTCTAGTGGCAATATATTTTATTGTATTAGTATACCATTCTCTCCCACAGACAGACATTTGGGCTATTTTCAGATTTTAACTCGTAATATACACTGAGTGGCCAGATTATTATGATCTCTGAACGCATAATAATCTGACCACTCAGTGTAGACTGACCACAGAGTTGAGATTTTAAAATAAGGTTTTTCCATGTATAAGAACTGCATTGTGGGTAGTTAGAAAGAACCAGAGGACTTACTAGCCAGAGGCTGGGGCCACTATCTCCTGGTCCCTTGACATATCAAGATTTGCAAGCTTTTCCTTATACATAAGTACACTGAGTGGCCAGATTATTATGCGTTCAGAGATCATAATAATCTGGCCACTCAGTGTATAGCTGCAACTATAAATATCTTCATAAAATATATTTTTCTTTTGAATTATGTCTTTGTGATGCAGTGCCCAAAGTGGGAATGCTGGGTCAGAAGCTGTCATTTAACAACTTTTCTCCACAGAATTCCTTTCTGAAAAGCTGTACCAGCATGCTGCTAGCAATGCATAGCCAAACCCAAATCCTTCTGTCAAACCAAAGTTAGTGTGGTTTTTCCACTTAATAGATGTGAGGTGGTATTTTTAATAGTTGTTTTTAAATTTTATTTATTATTTATTTTTAATAATTATTTTAATGTGCGTTTCTGTGAACTATTATTGTTGTGGATGTTTCCCTAGTGTTTTATCATGTGAACACTGTGTGACTCTTATCTGCTTTTGGATATGGATGACAGAGTATTAGAGACAGGGTGTTACCCTGATAGGTTTTTACAGTCCCTTAAAACTTTTAAGCATAAAACTTTTACCTATGGTATTAACTGTTAATTTTCCCTACTCTGTTGCTTTCATTTTAATTTCTTTTTTCTTCTGTGCAGTATTTAAACTACTTTTAGTTAAAAAACTATTTTAAATTCACTTTCATTTTGGGGGAGTTTATTGTGATATGAAATGATAATCTAAATCAGTTTTTGCTCTACTGATATGCAGTTTTATAAACAGATTTTATGTTTAGGTCTGTGATCTATTTTGAATTAATTTTTCCTTATGGTGTGAGGTAGGGGTCAGGGTTCATTTTTTTCCTTATGGATAGCCTGTGCTTCCAGCACTGTTTGTCACCCTTTCTCTATTAAATTGCTTTAGCATCACTATAGACACTTTATAAAGGGAAAGCTGTTCTCATTGGATTTCTTAGTTATCCTAGCATGGAGAGAGAAGAGTTATTGCTTTCTTGTCTCCTAGCCCCTTCACTTATATCCAGATATATTCTGGATATTCCTGAGTCCTGACTTGTAAGCCCATGGAATTTTCTCTGGTTGGCAATGAGTTGTAGTGACTGAATTATCTGTTTTGTCTGCACACAGGATGGCCAGTGTACCAGTAAAAGAACGAGTGAAGGTGTCTCAAAACTGGAGGTTGGGGCGCTGCCGAGAGGGGATTCTGTTGAAGTGGAGATGCAGGTGGGTAGCCTTTTGACTCTTAAAGCTACTTGGGACAGAAAAGCATACTGGGAAGTGAAAACTCTGGTCCTAGCTGGAGTAGAGTAGCCTTTCTTGGGTAGATGGCCCTGGTGATCCTTTAAATATGACAAAGGGGTCATCAGCGGGACAACTTTTTTCACATCAAAAGGATTACAGAAATGGTATTTTAATAAATTCTGTATTTTTATGATTATAAAAACAATAAATGTTTATTATAGAAATTTGAAAAAAATAGAAAAGTTTAAAGAAGAAAATAAAACTTATAATCCTACCACTCGGTGGTAACCACTGTTAATGTATCTCATCAAAAGAAATAAATGAAGCCAATATTTTAATGCATCTTGTTTTACAATTATTTTTCTTTAAATCTTCTACTCTAGGGAGTTACACTTTTACTCCTGGCTTCTTATAGTTCTTTCCCCTACTTTAATAAAAAGCAAAATAGAATCTAAAGGTTTGTGTGTGTATATATATATATAGAGATATATATATATATGTTACAGGAGGCAGAGCTCAGAAAAAGTGCTATTTAATATATGCACAGGAGATTTAATTAATGGCCTTGGAACTACTAATGCCACAGATTTTATGCTTTATCATAATAACTTTTATATAATAACTTTCCAAAGTTATTACATGACTCTCTACCAAAAAAAGTGCTCTTTGTTGATTGTTGGAATGGATAGGGAATATCATGATTGCTCATCTGTACCTGAACTGATAGATATAAGCCAGGCTTCTTCATCTGATAACCCTTTCTCTCTTGTGTCAAGTTTCTGCCGGTTTTCTTGACATCGGCTTCTGCGAATTAATGTGATAGTGGTGACGGTAAAGAAACTACAGGGGAGAAATGTGGATTTTTATGATGAAGGACTTTACCTGTTGCTTCCCACTTTTGTCTTTTAATACCATAAAGTAGAGTTTATTTCTCTATCAAGGTTTTGTCCCTGGCATTTTTATTTTTATTATTATTTTTGGCTGGTTTAAAGCAGTTTGGCAAATAAACACACAAAACAGTTACCAGGCTGCCCTGGGATTCTCCACTGTTCACCTGGCATGAACCTGGTTTCTTGTCCTAGGCAATGACTGTTTACCAGATGGCTCTTAACTTGAATTTCAAACCCCTCTGCTTGCTGCCCACTTGAGTGTGCCACAAACTCATGCAAGGGGATGTTGAAGAGGAATGTGCATAATGAGTGAGAATGCAGGCATTTATACACACTCTACACATGTTCCATATAATATATGCACACACTTGTAAAAACCTCACAAGCAGAAACTCAGTTATTACAAAGTCCAAGCTGCATTTAATGGCCCGTCAAGTCAATTTGCAGAACTTTTCCACATTCCCATGACGCCTGTATTAAGGAGTCTGGGGAAGAAACCCAGCCCAGTTTGCTCAGACAGGCTTGGCAGTGAGAGATGGTGTCTGTAAATGGGGATGAATCAGCTGTCCCTATGCTTTGCTTGGGGCCTGGTGGCTGCAGAATCCCTAGGTAGAGTAGGACAGGCTGCTGGGATGTCTACCTTGGGAAAGGGGCTTAGGCCCCACAGAGAGCTGGTGTCTGGTAGAGCCTCTTTCTTCTTAAATCTCACTCTGTGCCATGGGACCGGTCTGTGGCTTCTACCTTTGCTCTTTTTTTTTTTTTAAATTGTTTAAAGTTTTACATATGTCTCCTTTTCCCCCTCTACCTTTCTTCTTGCCAGATTGTAGAGGGAATCTTTAACTCTGTGGATTTATTTTATCAGCTGCCTACGAGAGCTATTTCTCTATAGCCCCTGTAGTAAACTGCCCTAGGGACTGTGTTTTTCCATTGCTACTCTTACACTGTATCCTCTCATACATTTAGAAATGTAGATGTCCCCTGTGAGGATCTAGGTATCTAATTAGTACATTATTAGCATCCTTTCCTAAGTGGCTTTATTCCTTTCACTTATACTAGTAAATGGCCCCTTTGCTCTGGAATGACAAGGGAAGTGAGCTTTCCTGGGATCACTCTTCTCCTTTCTCTATCATACCCTAACCAGTCTATTGGGAAAGAGACATGTATGGGAGTCTTGGAACCTTGAAACTTAGCAAATCAGTGAGGATGCAGAATGAAAAAATTTACTTCATCAGCGTGGAAGGCTTCTTTTTGTCCCTCCTCACCCCTCAATCATTGCACTTTCTAAGCTCTGCCTCCCCAGTAATTTAAGTTGTAAGCATTCTCCAACTAAAAGTGATATTTAATTGGTCTTTTAATTCTCACTCTCTTAGATAGTCCGAAGATGATTAGGTCAACACAAAATTCATTCACTCTAGTTTTCTGAGGGTACCCTAAGGTCATTTTGAAGAAGGGGAGAGCAAGGGATAGACTTAGCCTTGCAGGTCATCCTTGCTAAGTTGGGGATCAGTCAGCCTCTCCAAAGCTTGGAGTTAGGTTTTCATTCTGTATCTTGATGATCCTTAAATTTTGTTTTTTCATCTCTCTAGTCAGATGCCCTGGATGCAGCTAGAGGGTGATTCTCTGTACATATCCCAGGCTAATTTCATCCTGGCCTATCAGTTCCGCCCAGATGGTGCCAGCTTGAACCGTCGGCCCCTGGGAGTCTTTGCTGGGCATGATGAGGACGTTTGCCACTTTGTGTTGGCCAACTCACATATTATCAGTGCAGGAGGGTAAGTGCTACAGGTTTCTCCTTCCAGCCTCTTAGGATTTTTCTGGGACCATATGCCTGTCTCTGACTTTTCTGACTCAGCTCCAAAGGGATGAGGAGGGAGACTAGAAGGAGTAGTGGGTTCCCCCCCATTCAAAGCACAGAGATTTACCAAAGGCCCTTAATAGGGTTAGCTGGGGAAGGAAAACAGGAAGAGCCTTTAATGAAAAGTGAAGCTGGTCTTGATACTCTCAAGGGGGAAATTTGTTTTGTCTCTCAGCTCTGTTCAGCCTCAAGGGTACTGAAAAAGTAAAGGTATCTGGGAGCTCAGAGTGACCTTATTGGACTGAATTGCCTAGAGCTTAGCAAATTTGGATGTCATTGGAGTATTGGGCTGTTTCTATACACTTGTTCTCTTCTTACAGAGAGAATAATTGGCTCTTGGGGTGGGCTCCTTATTTCTCTCCTAGAGATGGAAAGATTGGTGTTCATAAGATTCATAGCACCTTCACCGTCAAGTACTCAGCTCATGAGCAGGAGGTGAACTGTGTGGATTGCAAAGGGGGCATCATTGTGAGTGGCTCCAGGGACAGAACGGCCAAGGTGAGATGGTCACTCCCTTATACTGTTATTCCCTCTGTCTATAGGGAGTGGGTGGGAGAGGGTGGATAGGGCCTGAGTCTCAGGATTGGCTGAGAGCATTGGGTGGGGGTGGGGGAAACAACACAATAAAGGACTCACTTATGTGCCTCTGGCATGCAGCTTGCCATGCCAGGTTGTATCTTTGCCAGCTGGCCTGGGAAAAGAGTGGACAGTGGCTGGGAAGCTTGCCACTCACTTGAAATGTGGCGTGAACTCAAAAACAGAGGGCCTGGCCAGCTTTTCCTCCCTGAGCTGAGTTTCCTCAAGTTTGTGGGTTAAGTTCTGACCCCAATATTTTATTTAAAAATCTCCCTCTTTTTACTCGCTCTCTGTTTTGGGAGGTTAATTTTTCACCACCTTGTTTATAAGCAATCAGGCTGATAATTAAAATGTGTTTTCGCTGCTCCTCTGGAGAGTGATGAGGTCAGTAAGCAGCAGAAAGATGACAAGAGAAGGGTGTTATTTGTTGCGTCATTGCCAAATTTCCTGGTCTACAGTCAGACATCTGCCAAGTCCTAACAGAATGAGACTGATAAGTAGTGTGCCCTCTGCTTTGTGGACTCAGCTCATCCACATTTGGGTCAAATAGGCTCCGACCCATGAGATAGAGAACTTTCTGCATTTCTGTGTCCAGCAGCCCTAGGCAGGGCCCACACATGCCTGGTCCTTTGGGGCTGCCGTGGGAACTTTGCTGACAGTTCAGTTGATGGTGCAGGAGGCCTGATAGTATCTTGCTTGTCTGTTTCCCAGCATCTGGAGACTTCGTAGTGCTAACAGGAGCAAAATGCTTGTCCGTGTCAGCAAATAGGCCTCTAAGACCTAAAGGGAGAGAACTCAGGAGAGGGAAGTTTCAGTCTTTACTCACTAACTTTTCTGACTTGGAGTATCCTCTGGTGACTGACTACTCCTTCATGGAAAAATGTCAGTAATTTATATAAAAAGAAGAGCTAAATATGTTCTTTTCTATTTGTGGAAGTTTCTCCTTCCTTTGCTGTTTTCTTCCTCACACTTTGTATTCTGTCAAAGACATGTGCATCAGCACAGGGAGCCTGAAAAATCTAGAAAATTTTGTGAACCAACATGGAAACTGAATTTCCTATTACCTGCTTCCCACTCCTCTACTCTATACTTCACATTTCTGATTGGTCACTGTGTTTGTACCATTCCTTGAAAAGAGATGGCCTTAAGTTGCTATACTGCTCAGAAGTCAATTTGCATGAAAACCTTTTGTGGTACCTGTGACCTAGATCATCCCATCTCATTGTTGTATCTTCTTGTCATAGCTTTAAGCTTCCCCTGGCTCTTCTTTTTCAATGACACCTTTTCTATCCTATTTGTTCTGATATCCTGAGCAGTATAAAACTAGGCTTTATGACCACAGCTATTCGAGGATTGCATACTGTAAAAAATTATAGCAATTTTATCTGGGATATTGGGTTAGTTTCAGCTTTTAAGTACCAACTCAGCCCTATTTAGTGACTTAGTTTTTAAAAAAATATTGAAATAGGTAATATTGAATTCTAAAATTCTCACTGCAGTATATCCTCTTTCTTTTGATAAATTCTTTTAGGTCAGTGACAGAATTCTCCCTCCTGGTTCTTCAACTTCAGAAAGCTAGTCAGCTCTTTGGGGTTCCCCAATGACCTCCAGGCTAGCTCATCTTTTCTGGCTTTCTGGGTGCTGCTTCTGTTTCTTCCTTTCTGATACTGCCTTTGCATTTCACCACCTTCGTCTTCCTGGCCCATTTCTTTCTTTCATTATTTAAAAAAATATTTTTATTGATTTCAGATAGGAAGGGAGAGGGAGAGAGTGATAGAAACATCAGAGATGAGAGTGAATCATTGATCAGCTAACTCCTGTACACCCCTGCAACCTGGGCATGTGCCCTGACCTGGAATCAAACCATGACCTGGTTCATAGGTCAACACTCAACCACTGAACCACATCGGCTGGGCTTCCTAACCCATTTTGATATTACCCACAGTTATTCTTTTATAACTGACTCTCCATTTTCTTTTGGTGGCACTTGCAATTCTACAGCTGCTTCTTCAAACTTCTGATACACCTAAACCTACATAAGAACTATCATGTTTGCCTGTAAACATCTATAGCCTGTTTTGAGGGAGTTTCCTAAATATGTACTGTGTCTTAGGATAGAGGATTGTTTTATTGGGGTGAAGGAAACAAAAACATTTTCTTTGGAAGACTGCTGAGCAAGGAACTGCCCAGAAAGCCCTCTTCCTTCCCCTCCCAACTCTAGTTTCTAACTTACTGTGACTTAGCTTGGCTTGCTTCTCTGGGCTTTAGTGGGGCTGGTCTCATCTTCAGATGTGACAGGATGGTAGCTTATGTTCTTGGTGGGCCTGGGCCGGTACTGACCATCCCTTCATTCCTTCCTTTTTCTCTATTTCATTCATTCTGATATATGTCTATACAAGGCATCAGGGCTCTTCAAAGGGGAGGAAGATATAATCTCTCTCCTCAAGGGGAACTGAGACATGTGCGCACTATGAAGGTGATCAGAAGTGGCTAAAGACTGAAGTGTAAGGCTCTAGGGAAAGGGCCAAAAGGTTCAGAGGGTGCAGGGATCACAGCTGGATTGGGAGGGAGACTTTATGAAGAGGGAACATTTGAACTTTCTTTTTTTTCTCTTAGTTATTTTTCAATGCATGTGTTTGCTTGTTTGATTTGTAACAATACAGGATGTAATCAGACACTATACTAAGCACTGTATATTTATTTATTTTTTCATTTTATCTTTTAGGGTAATTTTCTGCTACATAATTATTCTTATAGCTAGATGCCCAGTGCACAAATTCGTGCACGATGGGGTCCGGCTGGCCCGACCCCAATCAGGGTGGATCGGGGCCAGGCCTGTTGGGAGGAGGAGATGGCAGGAGGTTGGCTGGCTGGCCTGTGAGCCAGCTGGGGGAAGGGGCTGCAGGCGATTGGCTGGCGGGCCCCACCCCTGATTGGGGTGGGGGGGGAAGGGGGAGCGGCCTATTGGAGGTGGGTCTGGCCATGGGGAGGGGCTGTGGGCAGTGGGCCGGCTGGCCCCTCCCCCGAATGGGGTGGGGGGGCTGGTTGGGGGTCAGCAGCTGGGGGAGGGGCTGTGGGCGGTGGGCCGGCCCCGCCCCTATTGGGGTGGGGGGGCGATCAGGGGTGGGGTTGGCCAGGGGAGGGGCCTCGGGAGGTTGGCCAGTTTGCTGGTCATAGTGGGTGTCATAGCAACCAGTCATTCCAGTCATTATGGCGTTCTGGGCGCTGGCTTTTTATATATATAGATATATTTTAGATACCCAATGTGCACTGCTATATATATCTAGTTTATTTTATAAGGTTTTCCATTATTATTATAAAGTATTTGTGTCGTCTTTAATGGCTTCATAATGGATTTACCATAATTTAGTCACTTTTTCCTAGTGGATATTTGTATCTAGTTATTTTTGTATAGTATTAAGAGTCACCGTTATTGATGCCTAATGCCTACCAAATACTGTGCTACTGTGCAGGATAATTTATACATATCTTCCCATTTCCACACTGCAACCCTGAAAGATAGGTATTATTTCTATTTTCACATGAGGGAACTGAGGCTAAGAAGTTAAGAAACATCTGTAAGATCAGAGATAATAAGTAACAGCTAGGGTTCAACCCAGATTTGTCTGATTCCAAAGCCCGTGTATATGCTTTCTGCTACCTCATGCTGCAGGGAATAGTTTTATCATTTAGGTTTTTCTTCATTTTGGGATTATTTTTTAAGATAGGGTCTCAGTAATAGAATTACTGAGCCAAAGGCTTTGGTCATTTTAAAGTCTTGATATATACAGCTAACTGCTTTTTAAAAGGACTGTATCAAGGTCTACTCCTACCAAGTTCTGTCTTCTCCAGGGGGTGGGTCTCTTTTGGATTTGGCCACTGAGGATGAAGATGTGATCAGCATACTCAGGTTTCTGGTGGATGGTGTGTTGCTGGGGCTGATCAGGAGGGCCACGTTCCCAAGATGATGCTCAGAATTGGCAGCATACTTCCCCAGCCACTTCTGGAGACTAGGAACCTTGTTCTGTGGTTTGCACAATCTAAGAATCCACCACCAGCCTGTTCCCTGGAGGGCACTAGTGAATTCAGGCCTAGGCTGTTCCCATAGATTTTGTAATCAGAGCCCTTGGTGCCTTCCCATCACCCATGCAAAAACATACCTTCTAGGGGGTTTGCATCAGGGAAAAGGAAAACCTCTCTTCCAATCTGGACCATCTAAGAGCGGACATTGGAAGTGCATCTAATTACTACCAAAGTGTCCTGACTACAGATCCAGAAGAGTAAGCTGGAGTCATGGCACTCCAAGAAATTTGTGGTATTTACCTTTACTTTCTGCCCTTTTTCATTCAGGATCTTCTTGTTTTCTTTTCTTTTCCCTATTTTGAGAAAACTGCGTCATACCCTCTTGCCTCCATCATGCACACAAAATCTAAAACACTTTCTCCTTTTATAAGGAAGAGATATCATGTGACCCTAAGGAGGCAGGACCACCCCCACTCCATTACCTACCCCTTAAACCCAAGGAATGTTTCCTGGAAGTTCTTCCATCTAAGGCCCTAACTGACTTGTGTGTTCCCCTTATAGCACTGCAGGGACCTTGAGAGGTCATTGATCCATCTGGCTGCCTCAGGATCCCTCCTTGGCTGCTGTCTGGGGACAGCTCTGTATATTTGAGGTTTCCTTTCTGTTTAGTTAGAGGCTTATTTCCCTGTGTGTGTCATCTGGGATAGGGTGAGGTAGGGGGACCTTGTGCTTAATGGGAGATTTCTAAATGCACTGACTGCTGAGAGGGCTCTGTGAGTGTTGATTAGAGTTAAGCCCAGAGTGGCTGCTAATGTACATTCCTGACTGATAGGGACCAGATAATGTGCTCCAAGCAATATTTTTAACCTGTAGGAGATATGGAAGCTTAAAAGAGTTAAGCTTTTCTGCTACTTTTGGTGACACTAGGTGCTAAATTCCGTGCTGACATGAATAGCATTGAATCCTGGGCATTATCAACAAACAAACAACACACCACCTTTCTACTTTGAAGTCTCTCTTTTTCCATTCTTTCCTTCCCTTGCATCTTTCTTTTTACTCCTTTCTCTAGTTCTACTCTAATTCTGTCTCTGTCCTCCCATACTGTGCCTTGATCTTTCTCCCTCCTCCTACCTCCCCAAAGTAAAATCTTGGTGAGAGATAGGAGAAAGGAAAATCCACAAACATGGGGAAGGTGCTAAGAGAAGCGAGCCCGTCTACTCGCTCATCTCGGTCAAGTCTCAGCTGGGGAATGTGGAACTTCTGATTCCCTGGTATAAAATTGGCTGGGAAGTAAGAGCTGTATTGGGTGGAAGTAAAAGAGGTTGGTTAGGACTGGGAGCCAGGGTCTGTTTGGGTGGTAGGCTACCCAGAAGCCAGAGAGTCACCTCTGCTGATACCCTGTGCTCTGTGTATACAGGACAGAAAGGATTCTCCATTCCCACCCCCCTCACCCCTGCCCAGGGACAGCCACTCCACCCCAATTCCAGGCAATGCCAACGAGAGCATCTTCTCTCCTGTTTTCAGGTATGGTCTTTGGCCTCAGGCCGGCTTGGGCAGTGCTTACACACCATCCAGACTGAAGACCGAGTCTGGTCCATTGCTATCAGCCCATTACTCAGGTAAGGGAGACATTTTTGGATATGTCCCATATAATAATGCTTTTATTTTACAAGATCAAGTTGGGCTAGAAAATCCTCTACCTGAATATTCTAGGTTGCTTGCTTTGCACTGCTCTCCTGGAGATTTTGGAAATTCTCCAGAGACTTGAGGACTGAAGGTTACTTCATATAAGCATTGGGCTGAAATAACCTTCTAGGAACCAATTTCCTAAGCATCTAGCCCAGCAATGTGAAGGAAGAGATACTATGTTAGAATATAACTGAGTCCAGCTGTACAGCCATGTCCCTTCTGGAAGAGGTTGTTACCAAAGCAGAGGCCTCTCAGCACCTCTGGGAGGTGACAGCCCCAGCAAAACTGCTCTCATAACTCAAATCAGTGGTTTGTTCCCCTTGGGAAATGTCTTTTGGAGAATCCCTTAGAGCAGTGGTCAGCAAACTCATTAGTCAACAGAGCCAAATATCAACAGTACAACAATTGAAATTTCTTTTGAGAGCCAAATTTTTTAAACTTAAACTTCTTCTAACGCCACTTCTTCAAAATAGACTCGCCCAGGCTGTGGTATTTTGTGGAAGAGCCACACTCAAGGGGCCAAAGAGCCGCGTGTGGCTCGTGAGCCACAGTTTGCTGACCACGGCCTTAGAGCATTGAGTCATTAGGAGAGGCTTGGGGCCTGTGTGCCATTGGGTCCTCATCCAAAGACGTGTATGTGCAGTAGATGCATTGATCATTGTAGCAGAAGTGCCAGATTTTTTATGGTGGCTTTATCCTACCTTTGGCCTGACTGGTATTTCTCTACCTTTATCTAGGAATGAGTGAGCTTGCATCCTAACTTCTGCTTTCTGTCTAGGCTCTCTTGGATTAACGTAGAGAGCCTCTCTCCTCCTCAGCAGGGTGCATTGATGCCCTCTCCTGCACCTGCTCTGTCACAGTGTTTACTTAGGGTCTTCCCCATTTCCTTTACCCCTCACTCACCATCTAGATGATCAGTAGGAAAGCTATAGGGCTGCCACCCTCCAACACTGGGTTTGAGTCAGTCATTTGTTTTATGAGAGAGTCAGTTCCCCCCTTTGCTCAGCCCCCTTCCCTTTTTCTCTTCACCCAATGGAGCTTGCATCCCTCCGCCTGCCCCCTTCCACAACTCCCTTTCAAATTTTTTTCTTCCTAAAGAATTAGAGCCGATTAGCCACGTCATTAATTCTTCAATTTGACGGCTGATATAGCAGGACCTGAAACACATTGCTGACCCCAGAGAATGGAGACCCCATTCCTTAGCATATTGACGATGGGAGAAGTTAATTAAAATTCCACCGAGCGGAGGTGTCGGCTAACCTATAAACCTGTCGCTGTTCAGAACAAATCATTCTAGCAATCCTAGGAAAGAGGGAAGGAAAGACCAGCAGGGAGAGGCCTAAGTGTGTGGGAGCGGAGGGTGGAAAATGGAGCCATCGAGCTTTGGCCCCTCCTCAGTTTCTTCCTAATGCTGTCCCTTCTTAAGCCAGTTCGCCCGGCTGTGGGGTCTGTGGGCTGGGTATGTGTAAGGACTGAAGGAGGGTGAGACAGCCTGTGGGGGGTGACAGGTGGGCTGGTGACTTTGTCTTGGTCGTTACCTGTGAACTTTGCTGGCTTCAGGAGACTAGGGTGGGGTCCGTGGTAGAGGGACGTTCTTCAGGGCTGGAGATGGTCCACATGTTTCCTGCATATGGGTTTAGGCCAAAGAACACAAACAGGCTCTCCCAAGCATCCCCACACATATTCCTCTACTCTACCTACCTCTTCTGGAATGCGTTAGGCTACCTGTTAACAGAATAGAGCATGGCAACTGTTGAAGATGGTGCCAATAAAAGGTTGAGGACAGCCCTAGCCGGTTTGGCTCAGTGGATAGAGCGTCAGCCTGCGGACTTAAGGGTCCTGGGTTCGATTCTGGTCAAGGCCATGTACCTTGGTTGCAGGCTCCTCCCAAGCCTGGGCCCTAGTCAGGGCACATACAGGAGGCAACCAATCAATGTGTTTCTCTTGCATCGATGTTTTTCTCTGTCTTTCCCTCTCTCTAAAAATCAATGGAAAAATATCCTTGGGTGAGGATTAAAAAAAACACAGGTTGAGGACAGATGTCTGCCTTCACCATTGAGTAGCAGTTTAGATTACCATGAACTGAGTTTGGGTTTTTTTGGCTACAACTTGGAGGAAGGACATAGCTTTCTATTACTAGTACTGCTTATGACTGCTACTACTAGTAGTAGTTAACATTTATTAGTCATTAGCTCTATGCCAGACCCTCTGCTACGTCCTTGATGTTCCTCATCTTTGGTGAAAACCTGGGTCTTACGTTTTCTTCACATTCTCCTTTAGAGTCTTCTTGTCCTCTTAGCGTACTTTCTTGGCTCTGGATGAATCTTTCACTCACTGTTGGCTGGCTGTTCAATTCCTGACCCATGGTTATTTGAGATGACCTTTTCCCTAACTTCACAGATGGTATCTTGGACTCTTTAAAAATAGTTTGCTTTTGGGATTACTCTAAGTGATCAGGGCATATGCTGGTGTTATCTCTGTTCCTTTTTCTCTTACCTGAAAACAAACTGGGGCAAGGGCCTTTTCATCTTATTATTAGAACAATTTCTTTTCTCTGTGTCCACGAATTGGAACCTTATAATAAACTCACCCGTTTATCCCAATCTGGGAGCCTCTGCCTCCCAGCCTCAGGGTCGTTCCGGAAGACTGAAATTCTCCTTTGCCACCAGCCAACAGAGTAGCTTCAAGTAAGTCATTTCCTTCTCTGAGCCTCAGTTTCCTCATCTAATAAATGTAAATACTACTTCCTTTCTAGGCCTTTCTAGAGTGTTGTGAAGATGACCTGAAATGATGAATAAGAAAATACTCTGCAAAGCTGAAAGGGCTATCATACGATGTCAGCCGGAATCTCCTCTCTGGGAAGCACTTGTTCAGTGGCTTTACCTGCTCTCGCGGCTCCACTCTTGCCCAGGGCTTTGGCTGGCCCTCATGGCTCTTTTGCTGTCTTCCTGGGGATTCAGCAGGAACTTTTCTTTCCTCTCCCTTTCCTCCCATAGTGTTCCTGCCCTTGATGGTTGCCTTCCGTTCCCCTCCCTGCCACTTTCCCTATTGAATGTGGTCATCAGTGTCACTAATGTGATGAGCTCCTGAACCCCTCATGAAGAACATGGATGGGGTGGGGGTAAAGCTGTCCTCTAGGGCAGCTACTCCTGGTTTACCTGAAAATTTCTTGCTCCCTCATAGCTCCCTCATAGTTAGAAGGAACCTGGACAGTTAGAAGATCTGGCACATCTCTTTTCTTAATTAATCTTTCTTCTATTTAAAATATTATGTCAGAGCTATTTATCCTATTTATCTGATGCTGGGCTTTGTGCCTTTTTTCCTTATGTGTGTACTTAGATACTTGTAGCATGAAACATGAAATCTCAAGCCCTAGGCTTATTTTGAGGTGCTCACGACTGGAAGAAAGCAGGTATTCTTTCTTGTGTCCAAATATCACCTATCCTTCCTTCCATGACCCTGAGTTCTCGATTCGTAAACAGCAATGGGAGCTGATATTTAACACCAATCATGTGCTTAGAGTGTGTTAGGTACTCACAAAACATAGAAGTAAAACTGGTAGTCTCCACAGCAGGGTGGAAGACAAGGACCTTTTGCTCTAGCCTCTTATCCATCTTCTTGCCTTGATAGCAATAATCCTATTTTTAAGATTCATTACTTATAGGTGAAGCCCTCCTCCTGTAGAGGAGGCCCAGCCTGGAGCTGTGAATGAGTGAAGGAAGAATGGGTTGTGACGGAGTAGAAGTGAGAGGCTGGAGGCATGTCTGGGGTGTAAGGGCATTGTCTGGGTGTATTTGTGGGACTGAGTACATTCAGTCAGCTGGTCTCAGACATACACCCTCCTGAGGTCACAGTGGATTCTGAGCACTTGTCCATGAATAACATGGAAAAGCAGAGTTTTCAAAATGTGAACTATGTTTTGTTGCCATTTAAAATTATTTCCAGCTGAATAAAGTTAGTAAATACTCCAGAGTTAGGAAATGCAGAACTATTAAAGACTTAATTTCATTCCCTTCTACTTTCCATCTTTTCCTTTCTTACTCCCTTTCCTCCTTACTCCCTGTGTATTGACTGAGCACTTGCTGTGAGGCAGCTCCCCCAAAGGTCCTTCCAGTGGTGCGGACAAGATGGGTACATAACTGTAATGGTTGCCAGATGATACTAAGAGCCTAAAACTAGGCTGTCTTTGATTGAGGGGTAAGAGGGGTGCCATTCCTGGCTGAGGGAGAAATAGAAGCTTAGGGAAACTTGATATTGGGCACATGTGGGATGGGGCAGAAGAGGCAGCAGTTGGTGTTCAGGTCTCTAGCCTGTTGCCGTGTCCTGTGGGCTAAGGGAGGACCACAAGACATGCTTTTGCCACTGGCATCTTGGATAGTAGCTGTGGCCCTTGAAGGACTCTGTGGGGACTGGGGAAGATTTTTCTCCTCCTGGAGGCCAGAGTTGAGATGGGGAGGAATGGTGGAAGGCAGTGTGTCATCAAGGTCTGGGCTTACTCAGGTAGCTGTAAATGCTTGCCCCAGTCCAGGAGTATGGATGCTCCTAGAATAGATCTTTAGTTTGCAGGACTCCTTCCAAGCCAGCCATGGGGGGCCCTAGTGATAAAATGGATCTGTAAGCCTACTTGCCCTGGTTGCCTGAGAGGGGAAGAGAGAAGAGCCCCCAGACGCCATATTTATTACCTTTCAAGAAAAAGGAGGTGCTCAACAGAATCCTTTCCCCGTCTCTGAACGACACTTGCTATCTTGCGAGAGTGTGGTCAAGAAGGCTTCCCAGGACACTTGGGTTTTAATTCCTTCTCTCTTGTTTCTGTCATTTGGGAAATATATGAGTGGTATAGGTGTAGAAACTTGACTTAGCTATGTTATTAAATATACAATATAATTTTGTGTTGCTTTGCTCACTGTGGTGGCCTGTTTGTTTTCTGGGGGATTAGTCCAAGTCTGCATGAAATGTACCGATTCAAATTCGTAAAGTGAGTTGCGGCCTCTGGGGGGTTTTGATGGAGCAGCTGCCCCTTCTTGCTTCATTTTTCCCAGAGGTGAGGGAGAGTCTGGAAGGAAAGCAGGCTCTGTGTACTGTTTGGTAAGGGGGTGGGTTTATTGGGAGAGCAGGGTGTTTGTTCCAGTGGCTACACAGTTTACTGTGTGTCGTGTGTGGGGTAGATGCATATTCACTAGCCTGTTGAAATGCACCTTTCTTTAGAGAAAGGTAATTGCATCTGGAGTTTTCCCTGACAGAGAGGTTTGAAAGATTGGAAAAAGACGCAGCCAACTTTCAGTTTGGATTCTTTTGATTCCCAGTGGTTCAGCAACCCTTTGGCCCTGGGCTTCATAACTCAGTGCTTTTAGGAGAAGACAAATCAAAAGTAAAGGTTGTGCCTCTGAGTTTTGCTTTTTCTGGTTGGCAATGGAGAGCTGGGTCTTGAAGAGGATCCCTAACCTTGATAACCTGAAAAATATTCTGATGGTTGACTTTGTTAAGGCTTCACATTGTGGCTGGTTCTCCTGATGGCTTGGCCCCTGGTCAACTCGAAGACCCCTCAATTCTCCCTCCCAGGGCTGGGGCTAGGAGGAAGCTTCCTCTGGGGCCTGTCTAGTGAAAGGAGACCTTCCTAAGGCAAGGAGTGGCTCAGTGTTCCCCTTTTCCAGGCTGTAGAGCACACGGGAGGGAGCTTCCTGATGTGGTGCCCTCGGATGAGAGAGTCAGAGGCACAAAGGCACCATGGAGGGGCCAGGGATTGGCATGGCTGGCAGGGGAGGCATGACACCTGGAGGAAGAAGGATGCTCTGGGTAGTGCTAGGCGGGCTCCTTAGTCCAACCTGAAATGACCAAAAATTGGAAAAGGATCAGTGTGGGGATACAGTTGAACCAGAGTCTGGTCCTTCTGAGTCTCAGGGCAGTGGCCACCACCCTAGAGTTCATTGCCTGTGCTAAGCCAAGCCTCTCCTATGGATGTGTCCATCAGTAGCAAGGACGAAATGCCACAGGGACTGGTGGGTTTCACTTCCTCAAGATTGGATTTCTGCCACTGTCCAGGGCAGGATGGGCACGGGGAGGTTCATGTGCTGAGCTGCTGGCCTGAGACCAGCAACCCAACCAGTCCTGGCTGGCCCAGAACCCATTTGTGGGAGCGACTCCTTCCCAGGCCAGCAAGGTTGGCTCAGTTGTCGAGCTGACTTAAATAAAATGCCACAAATAGAAACAGAGGCTGCTGCAGAAGCCTGAGACAGAGTCCGTGCATGGAGACCCTGCCCCTACTAACAGGGATACATTTCCATCCTGTCTCAGTGTTTCAATTCTTTGGTTCCCCTCTCTTGTCTCTCTCTCCCACCTGCCGCCCATCCCCGGTCTATCTTTCTCCAGATACTTAAGCATTACTATGTGCTAGACTCTGAGGAAACAGCAGTGAACTAGACAGCATAGTGTGATGGAGAGACAGACCAGTCAGTGGGTAACCTGTGTGCTAAGTTCTCAGATGGGGAACAGAGCACATTGGAGGGATCAGAGCCACCTTCTTCCTGCTGCCTGCACCTTCTGGCTCCAGTCCCCGCCTGCACCGCTGTTTCTTTTCCCGATGCGGGAAGAGAGAGAGGAAGGTAATTTTTCTGCCGCAGCTGTGGCTGACTTTTCTGGGCTGTGTGTGCAACGTGCCTGTGTTTTTCCACCTTTGATCACTGTTCTGCCGACAGATAATTTAGCAATCACATCCCAAGGTGGAAGCATGGAGTTAATGTTAAAATTAGTTGTTGTTTTTTTCTCTTTACTCTTTAAACTTCAGTGGGTGATGAGGCAGAGAGGGAGGTGGGAGGGTGAAGGGGAGCTATAAATTCTGTGGCTGGTGTAGCTGTTCTCTGAGCAGCCGGGAAGCCTCTGATGTCTCCACAGCACTTTCATTAACATTTAAATTAAGGGTTTGTTTTCCAGTCTGTTTTATAGGCAGGGACCTTTCATGGCCTGTCACATGCATACATCCCTCCCCCCCCCCCCCCCCCTTCCTAAGCAAGTGTGTAATTGTAGCCACTGCTCTATTCTAACTCCGGGTTGCAGCTGGAGTTCAAAGGGAATTCCTGGAGATGGAGCTCTGGAGGTACAAGGTGTAACGGTCAGGATGTGGGTGTTCCTCCGCAAATGAAGGCGCTGTGCCGGAGCTCTTTCTCCTCTTATTTGACCTGTGCTTTTCTCTGCTCTTTTAAGGGACATACACTTCAATCTGGCTCTGACCCCTCCCACCCTTCCTTCCCTGGGGCCATCAGGCTTGTGGGAAAACCTGCATCCGTGAGCGGTTTCTCCTTACTAGTATATCACAGGTTGGGCCCTGGGACAGATCCTTCTAAGATACAGATCTTTATGCTTATCTTCCTCCTTTTGATTTTTTTTTTTGAGCCTCAAGAATACTTCCTTAGAGAAGCAACAATATAAAAGAGATTACCATCCAAGAAGAATTTATAATATAATAGGATCCTTTGGTCCTAAAAAGTGCATTCTAGAATCCATAGACATGTGGATACACCATAGTTGCCAGCTCTGAGTGGACAGTATTTGAAACAGCATACTGACTTAGGCGAACATTGAGGAAACTGTTTTTCGAGGTCTTGGCATCATAGGAAGCTCTCCTACTCCTCACAGTGAATTTGTTTCTCAGCTTCCTTCCGCGCTAGCATATCTGGCCGCATTTGGGGGTGTTTTGAAAAGATATTCCTGCTCTGGTCTCTCTCCTCCTCCTCAGCATCCTGTTGATCCGTAGATGATGAGAATGTGTACCAAACACTCACAAAGCATCTCATTAACCTCTGAGGGCTTAGTTCACCTGACTTGACTGCTGGTCTTGAGCTAGCTTTCCTCTCTAGACAGTAATGAGAGGGGCACTGGGGCTTTTTTCTCTTTCTGATCAGAGGCTGAGAATTTTCTTTCATAGTTTTTACTTCACTACTTGAGTCACTGCATCTTTCCTTCTTTCACTAATCCACTCAAACAGTTTCTGACTTATCTGCAAGATTGAAGATGGCCGAGTGTCTTGCCCTCCTGTTCCAGGTAACCTAGTCAACAGGTGGACACCCTCCTGCCCTGGAGTCTGGCCCAAGGGGAGTGTGGGAGGAGCCAGGGTGACCCTTGTGCAGGTGCTGCTGGGCTCAGATTGCAGCCTGGTGTCCAGGCCCTGCCTGGTGGTGATTAATCTGGGACACGGGCAGGCAGAGGCCCAGCCAGGGCAGCTTTGGTCCCTCACTGTGAAGACCTTTGGCTCGGAGACTGAACTGATCTCTGTTGCCTGCTTCGGCGTGAGTTTGATCTGTCAAGGCTAAAGAGGAACCTCATGGTGGGGCGGAAACTTCCTAGTCCTGTCTGACTTATGGCACCGATCCGTGCCAGTGGCCCTGTCATGATAATACTCGTATATTTAAGAAGATTTCCCCACCTGTTAGCTGTAACACTCAGATCAGTCAGAAGAGGGATCTTCATGAAATATCTGTGTTTTTAGTTTCTTGAGCCATGGAGCTTACTCTTAGAAGTAGACTGGGAGTTGAGGTGGGTCTGAGTGAAAAAGATAATGATGAGGGTGTAGCTGGATCAGTAGCATTAATATATGTTTGTGTATTGGGGGTCATGTCAGAGGTAGAAAGATCACCCCATCCTCTTGCAATTCGGTGGGTCTCGGGCAATTTGGGGCAGATTTCAATATTTTATTTATTTAAAAATATATATATTTTATTGATTTTTTACAGAGAGGAAGGGAGAGGGATAGAGAGTTAGAAACATCGATGAGAGAGAAACATCGATCAGCTGCCTCCTGCACACTCCGTACTGGGGATGTGCCCACAACCAAGCTACATGCCCTTGACCGGAATCAAACCTGGGACCCTTGAGTCCGCAGGCCGACGCTCTATCCACTGAGCCAAACCGGTTTCAGCTCAATATTTTATTTTTGAGTCAAGTTTTAAAATTCCTTGTTTTCCTTTCAAGCCAAATTTTTTGAAAATGTGCTTCCCCCTTTTCATCTACCAGAGTTATTGTCTCTAGGATCTCCGGATGGCAGTCCATAGTGTCAGCTATCATTCTTTTGTTCTCCAAGTTCAGGACAATCATTCATAGCTCTGCTTGGTCATGGGCTTAAGACCCAAGAACAAGAATTCTGATGCCCATGACCATTTCCCTATATCAGTGAGTCTCAGTTTCTCTATTATAGTAATTCCATTTGAGGGGTTAGGAACCCAAGAGCTGGAACATTTTCCTCACATCATCAAGGAGAATAGACACCGATGTATACCACCAATAATAAGATATGTTGACACCATTGATATGGAAAACTGTAAAGATGCTATGAATCATAAAGGTCTGTGTTGATTCTGAATTCTGCTGTGCTGACTAGTTTCCACGTATGGTGACCATAAAGGATATATTTATGCCTCAGCAAGCTAACAAATGTATGTGTTTTTTTCTTCAGACCAGTACTAAAAGATTTCTGGCTTTGTGGATTGTACAGCTGCTAATCCTTGTGCCTCTCTAGCAGTTTCTTAAACAGGACTCTAGAAGTTTCAGATTGTGAACTTTTGGGAGGGTTGTTATTTGCCATCTTTTGTAAGAGTTATGTGCCTGTGTGCTACAGATGAAACCCCTGTGCCTCTGGGGTGCCCTATTTAGCTGACCACCCAAGATCCTTACCCCTTTTCCCAACTGGTTCTTGCTCCATACTGGCCATGGCATTTTCATAGGGGGCAGTTTGTAACATGGTCTGTCAGACAGGCTTGGTTTAGGCAGAAGTTGCTGGCAAGGGAGGATGAGTGGAGGGAGGAGGGAGGAGAGTACGCGCATACAGAAGCCATGGTAATTGCAAAGTGAATATTAGTCCAAGAGCTGCTGGCCCAGGAAATTGCTTTCTGCAGAAGCTTTCCTTTTTCATAGTTTGCAATGCAAATTTAAAACATGGATAGGGAACAAAAAAGTATAGGAGGGGCAGGTGGAGTGCCAGTTGGGATGTGATAACATCCAAAATCTTCCCAAGGGCCTTAATTTGCAAATGGGAATTTCAAGTAATGAGAGAGAACCTTTTAGGAGATTAAAATAATTATAAATCATATTTTTCTGTGAACACACACACATACACACACACACATACTTTTTCCATGTTCTTGTGTTCAGACTTGTCTCTGGCCCTGCTCAGCTTGCCTTGCTGTCTCCTTCTCTGCTCCTTCCTACAGTAAAGTCATAATCCAGCTTCTGAAACAATGGCCATGGTGGTCATAGTGTAGTATTTTGATTTTCACAGCAGGCTGGAAGTAGCAGCTCCATCTAAGGTCGGTACACTTTAGAAAATGTGCACACTGGCCCTGGGGGCTGGAGCCCTGTGTACATTCTGAGGAGCATGCATCTTGAGGCAGGAACTTACCTGCTTTTATAGAAGGCATTAAAACCAAGGCTCTTCGTCTTATGCTTTCTCTGATCCTCTTAACACTGTGGTTAGGCTTGATGAAGCAGAATGTGGGGCCAGCAGGCCTTTTTCCTTTCTCTATTTCCCATGCTTCATCTGCCCCATCTAGAGAGGTGTGGCTTTCTGCTTTCAGACTGGAGACACTTAAGTCTGTGTTGCTTGGTGGTGCTGGAGGTGGGGATAGGTAGGGGATGGCCACCACTTTCATTGTGCTGGCATAGTAAGTGGTCAGTTGAGAAGCTTCAGATCAGCTTCTTTCTAGGAACTGAAGCGAAGTAGACAGGAAGACACAAAGGCTAGAATAGAAGGAAGAGCTTTTCAAATATAAATGTGCCTCAGTAGAGAGGCCCTGTGTAGCTGTGGGGGCTGTATCTCCTCCTTTATGTGTGGCTCTGTTGCACATGTGACATGCACTGGCTGAATAGATAGGGAAGGAGAGGCTGAGATGTGTGGGCTAAACTGAAACGAACCCCTTTCTGCCTGTGACCATCATTGATTGGGGACTTTTGAAAGAGAGATTATCTCGAGTCTTGCCCTGGGTCAGTCCTGTGGTGCTTAGTCAAAACTCTGGCATTTCAGGAGCATAGTCTCCCTATAGGATCTTGTCCAGATGTAATCAGCCATCACTTAGCATATGCTCCTCACTCTGAACTTACTGCACCATGGCCTGCAGGGGCTACAGAGAGGGTATGGCTTAGAGCACATGACCCACTGTCTCTCTTTCTCCTGAGGATTTTACTCTTACAAGATGTTTCTCTTTCTCCAGTTATTTTCTGCCTTGTTGCAGCTATAGCGTTATCTGTCCTGGCCAGCCTGTGCCTCTTCCTCCTGGGCCTGAATGGGAGGAGACCAAGTGAGTGATTGGAGTCCTACAGTAAATGATCCAAGAGAAGGATCAGCTGGGCATGAGGGTGAGATTTGTAACATTTAGCAAAGAGGGGCACATGGGTTACTGTGTTTGAAGCACTCTACCTTTCTGACCAGTTTGAATCTCACTAGTATCCAAGGCGAGCTGTGGTTGAGAATAAAAACAAATAATTAGCCCGGCTGGTGTGGCTCAATGGTTGAGTGTCGACTTATGAACCAGGAGGTCACGGTTTGATTCCAGGTCAGGGCACATGCCCAGGTTTTGGGCTCCATCCCTGTTAGGGGGCGTGCAGGAGGCAGCCAATCAATGATTCTCATCATTGATGTTTCTATCTTTCTCTCCTTCTCCCTTCCTCTCTGAAATCAATAAAAAATATATTTTAAAAATTAATACAAAAAGATAAATTGTTCAGAGGATTCTTCAACTTGTTAGAGGTCTGTGGCCAGGAAGAAGGAGAGGAAAAGTTAGGGTTATAAAATTATATTAGTTTGGCAGTGAGAATCAAAATAAAAAAGTGAAAACCTTTTAACACATAAATTCCATTTCTAGGAATGTATCCTAGGCAATAACCAGACCAGTATGCAAGATGTATGTATTAAGAATTATATTAACAACACATATATATATACATTAATAGGGGTCTGGTTAAATATTTTATGGAACATTCACTCAATAGAATACTACATATTCATTAAAAGGAGAATCTAGATATATAGTCATTGGTCCCAAAAGATGTCATAACATATTGTTAAATGAAAAAGGGTCACAAAGCAGTACGATGGTTACTTCACTACCTCATGTAGTGGGTTTGTGCTGACATTTATTTTCTTTTTACTTGTTTGTATTTAAATATTTTATATTGAACCCATTTTTATAATTAGAAAAAAACGTAAGTTACAGTATTTTAGTATCAGGCATCTGTATACAAAATCCTTCCTTTACTTATTTTTTACAATTATTAAATTAAATATGGACCTCTATTTACTTTTTTATTTTAAACAGTGTTATTGAAGTATAATTTACATACCATAAAATTCACTCATTTTAAGTATACAATCTAAGTACACAGTTCCATGATTTTTTAGCAAATTTACAGAGCTGTGCACCCATCACCACAATTCACTTTAGCATATTTTTATCACCCTGAAAAGATACTTCCTTACATTCACTTTTGCAGCATTAAATATGGTTTAATGCTCAGGACCTTTTGTGGGGAAAGAAATAAGTTAAAATATTGGAATTTGTTTAAAAAGGCAATGTAAACTCAGAAATGTTTTTCTATGTGGAATGCATATTCCTGAGTGCCTGCCTTACAGATGTATCAAGAATGCTGTAATGTGCAAGGTCATATGGGGAGTATGAAGTACAAGAGGCAGTTTTCACCATCCAGGGGCTTATAGTCCAATAACTCTGCACATCCTCAGATTTATTCCAGTATATGTGCAGTGTGAGAGCCATCAATCCTCAGGATTATTAACAAGAAATCAGAGGAAAGCAGTGGCCTTTTTTTGTTAACTCAGGAGCTTCTTGGGTGACATGGAATTTGAAGTGGGACTTCAAGGATGGCTTTCCTTAAACTGCTGAAGGGAAGTTGAGGCAAGGGGACAGGTATGAACAAAGATATAAGGGATGGGAAGTTCAATGTATGTTTGGGGGTTCAGAATGAACAACTTTGGCTGCCTGGGATAGAGGGTTTGTGTAAAGATGTGGTGAGTGAGGCTGGAGTGGAGGCTTGAGACTTGCTTTTGGAGGGCTTTGAAGAGCAGAGTGTGACTTTAAGCTGAGGATAATAGGGAACCATAGAAGGTTTTTGCCAGATTGAAGCCATTAAATAATTTACTTGGTGGCACAGTATATAGGATACTTTGGAGGGCTATAGACTGAGGCTGTTGTATACTTTTCTGGGAGTACACTTTGTTAGAAGTAAGGGACTGGACTCCTAGGGACAGTGGGAAGACAACCTGGATTCAGAACAGAGGAAACAATCTGTAGGCAGTCATGACTGCATTTGAGGAGGAGAGGGAAAAGGCCTGCATGAGTTCTTCTGTGAGCCTGATGATTAAAGGGGACCATGGCTTTGAGAAGGCTGAGTTCTGCTTTAGACCTGTTGATTAGAGTTGGTGATGGCAGTCAGGTAGCCATGGCTGGAGACAGCCAGGAAGGTGGAGCTCAGATATGGGATCAAGATGTAGAAGGTATCAGTATGGAGATATGATGTGAGGGGTTAGTACCAAAGGAAAGCTCAGAAAGAAATAAAGGCATCCGGGTAAGGAGAAACTCAGAGGCAAAACATACTATCAGAGAGAGCAGATCATCCAGTGAGACTAGACTTTGGGCAACTTACATACACTCACTTATTACTAGCTTGCTTGTTAGGCTTCCTCCCTTTTCTAAGTGATGATAAGAGAGAGAAATCAAAGTGTATAACCTTGATAGTGATGGGTGGAGATTAGCAAGCGTTGTATTCTTTTTGCATGATTCAAACTACAATAAATCCCAAGTTTTGCTTTCTCTCAAGGTTTTCCCTCTGGCTCTTCTTCTGTTCTCTGTTGTTCTACCCTATGGTTTGTTTGTTTGTTTGTTTTGCTTTTTTTCCTCTAGGGTTGCCTACTTTGGGCTTGGTAATTCCTCCCCTCCCCCCTCATCTCACAAAACCATTTAGTGTAAGTTGGGTCATGGAAGGTCAGCAACTGAACTAGAGATGCTAAGTGAGGGAGTGTCTTTAATCCCAGTAGTTTTCTCCATGTATGACGATATCAGGGGAAATCAAAAGAGGCCGATTTAGGAAAGAAAAAAAGCCAACTGACCACTTTGCCATTTGGAGAGATTCGGCATCAGAGCCACAGGGGCAGACCAGGTTCTGGGCTTGCTTGGGCATCTGTGCCTGTCTGAAAACTTTTTTCTTTCAAGAGAATTAAATAGAAACTTTCAAATCCTCCTCAGATTTTTTAGGGTAGTAATTCCATGGGGTTTGTCATTTGTGTTTGAAGCTAGTGGTAAGGAGGGCGGAATGAGGAGAAACGAAGGGGTGGAGATGGAAAGCAGAGAAGGAATCAGAGAGAGAAATTTTATTGAGGGAGAGTTTGCTGGGTTTATGGGGGGGAATCTCTCCCCTCCTCCCCATTCGGATTTGAAAGGGCCGGTGAATCTTTGATTAGGTGCAGGTCAAAAGAATTTACACATTGTGACCTTAATAACTAGAGGTGATTGGCAGGCGGGCTGTGGGGAGGGGGCCGCGGGCCCCTTTCATCTCACTTAGCACAGAGGGGAGACAATGGGCCAGCCGATTTTCCTTGTTGTCCCTTGTTTGAAAAGGTCTGGTGTCTCTACTAGGTACCTGTGACATGGGGGTCTTGATTGGGGTCTCATAAAGGCCCCGTCAGTATGTCCAAAGGCCAAGAGTACAAAAGCAAGCAGTGGGTGGGGGTCTCAGCTGACCACTGAAGAAGGGAGGGGAGGGTCCTGGAGGCAGTGGAGGGAGAAGCAACCCCCGATGGGAGCCCTTATAGAAGGAGGAGAGGAGGGGGGCAGAGAAAGGCCATTTTTGTCCCTAACTCATCAAGCACATCTGCAGAATTGTCCAAGCTGCTGCCTCCCGGTTTCAAAAGAAAAAAATGATCGTTTGATAAACCGTCCCTGATTCACCGTTTTCTCACAAGGGTGGGAGACCCAGCCCTGACCTCTGTATGATTTCACATCAGGACCAGGCTTTCTTTCCTCCACCCCCAAATTGCTAGAGAAACTTTGAAATGTATCCTGTGGCTTTCTCTCTCCCTTCTTCAACACCCCCCCCCCCCCAATTTTCCACCCTCTCCACCCCACTGGCCTCTGTTTTCTCCCTGGGCGCTCCAGAGTGTAGGCAAGTAATTAGTCCCCTCTTTCTGGGGCACAATGAAGCCAGGGTGTTTGGCAGCCCCCTTCCCACCGCTCACAGAGCCGGGGGCCTGGGGGGAAGGACCAGGTGGCATGTGCAGTGTGTTGCAGGCCGGCACAATCGTTGGGGCACAGGGCCGGGGGCTCAGGGACTAGTGTGCTCCTGCTTCTTGAAGGAATGTGCAGAGGCGCACGCATTAATGGTCCCCACACAATGCTTGCATTTTTTTCCAGGCAGAGGCATCTTCCCTGTGAAAAGGCTGCCGAACCTGGAGCCCAGGCGGGAGCTTTGGCCCCAGCCATGGCGTTATTTCCCACCCTGCGCCTAGTCACTTGGAGCTAACATGGGAGACCAACAGGCCGCGTCTCCCGAGAGCCCGATCTTTGTATCCGATGTGTGCTCCCCCTCTGCCCTGTCAGTTTTGTGTGTTCACGGAGTGTTGATTTTAATGCGGGCCTGTGTTGGGCTGGGAGGCCAGGCTGGGGGGCCTCAAGTCTTTGTCTTGCAGGGCCTCTTCTTCTTGGAGGGTCTTCAGCCCTGGAGGCTAGTGGCAGATTTGAGAGGTAGGGTGAGATGCCAATTCTGGCTGGCAAAGAATTCCCCCATCCATGCGTCTGTCACAGACCGTGTGGGGTGCCCAGAAAACAAGAGCACCTTGGGATGCGCAGGCACACGCTTGCTTGGCCTTCTACCCCCACCCCTTGAGGGGGGTGTTTAGTTCTACCACACAGGGCTGCCAGCTTGAAGCGAGTTACCCCCCTTGTGACAGTCTGGCAGGAGCACAGATTGTGAGCTTCATGGAGCCAGGGCAGGGCCTTGTCTGCAGGGGTTGAGGAGGTGGTATGGACAGACAGGAGGGGTGCTGGGGGAGCACAAGTCTGCTGCATATGACTACCCAGCAATTGATTAGGGTCAGGAGAGAACAGGACTAGACAGAAAAAAAGGCGAGTGTCTGGGGGAGCACTGGCAAATCTCAAATGCTCTCCAGCAGTTGAGGGGCGTTCCCTACAAACCAGTGACTGAATGGGAGGCATTTTCTCCAGTGAGGATAACTGGGCCCATCACAGGTAGACCCACTGGGGACTGTCCCTCAGGATGGCTTCTGCCTTTACCATTCACCTCACTGCACTGTACCCTTGTGCGGGGGCTGGGGAAAGGGCCTTGACCCATTCTGGGCCCTTAGTCTTGCTGAGAGAGAAGATGTATATGCATGACTTAAGTAGGGGGAGACGCTGGGAGCATCTCCCAGCCTGCTTGTGGCCTGCTCTGCTTCTGGGGAGAGGGAAACCCAGGGATACTTTGAGTCAAGGAGCTGGTGGTAATGACCTGCCCAGCACCACCCACCCATGGCCAGGCATCTGGTGTGGTGTTGGGGGTGAGGCCTTCATTTGAGGAATCAGGTTTTTAGAAAGGGACTGTGTCTTCACTTTCCATATGATCAGAAGGCAGAGATGCAGGCTGGCCACTGGGATGAGGTGGCCCTGGAGAGGCATCCCGCCAAGGTTCCCGGAGCACAGCGGCTCCTCTGTGCTGCTTTTGGCATCCTTCAGACTGTCTCAGGAATTGGTGCCAGTCACCCTGCCAGGCTTGACGAGGGAAAAGAAGCTGGAGCTCTAAGGCCTTCGAGGGGCCTGAGTCCCAAGGGGGCTCACTTGTAAGGAGCAGCTCCTGCTCTGGGCCACTCTGTGGCAGAGAACATCTCTTATTGAGAAGTAGGCACTCCCAGCAATACCTACCCCTGCCCTTTTTCCTTGTACTGTTCTTTCACTTAACTTTTCCAAAAGCGATTTCTTCCCACCCTTCTCTTCCATTTGGTGGGCAGCTCATAAAGAGCTTGGAAGAGTCTGAGCTTATGTGTATGGATGTGATAATGGAGGGAAGGGGTGTCAGGGATGGTTACTTTGGGGCTCCAAGAAAACACTGTCGCTCCCCCAGGCTATCCTACCAGAACTGGGAGAGCACCAACAGATCATAATCTTTAAATGTGAACTCGATGGAGGAAAGAGATGGAATCATGGAAACAAATTAGATATATCTATAGAGGGTGTTCAGCTGGAGAACATGAGCATTTCTTACTAATTGGAATGCAGGGCATTTCATTATTAAGCTTCATTACAAGGGGCAGAGTGCAGCAGCCTCTTGGGGAACTCCCTGGACTGTTTTTTCCCCCTTTTAAAAGCATAATTATATTTAGTTGGAGGAAGAGTCAAGAGTTGCTCTTGGAAACTTTGTGGAGCACCAGGGGTTTAAAGGAGAGTTTGGAATAAGGTAGAAGAAGGGAGAGATGGACTGGTGGCAGGTGCTTGGAGGTGCTCCCTCATTCCTTGACAATAAAAAAGAGGTGGAAAAGCCCTGATGGGTTTGGGGACCTCACTTCTGGAATAAGATTGAGGAATTTGGACAAAAAATAAAAATGTTGATCAGAAACCCTGACTTCCTGGGAGACCTGATACTTGACCTTTTAAAAAAAAATAATTTATTGGGGTGACATTGGTTAATAAAATTATATAGGTTTCAGGTATTGTTTGATTGCTTTAAATTTTGTATTAAAAGTACAAAATGGTGCCCTGGTCGGTGTGGCTCAGTTGGTTGAGCGTTGTCCCATGCATTGAGAGGCTCTCGGTCAGGGCACATGCCCAGGTTGCAGGTTCAATTCCTAGCAGGAGGTGCGCAGGAGGCAGCCAATTTATGTTTTTCTCTCTCTCTAAAATCAATTAAAAAACATATAAAAATGTTAAAAGTACAAAATTGTGAGATTCTGATGCAGTGCAATGGTCTGACAACTGTTGTTTTCCAGCATGCACCGGACTTTCACCTTTGGAGCCAGGGAAGGGCTAGAGGGGGCTGGCCTTTAACTGGGTCTGATTGAATGCATACTAACTTCAGTCCAGGTCTCGTCCTGTTCATGGAATATTATCTGAGTCAGGAGGTTAGCTTTAAAGTTTTGACTCCTTTTCCTACTGTTGCCATCTTAGGGTTCATGTCTGAAGTCTAATCAGTTCCTAGGAAAACTCTGATTCAGGGTGTATCTGGTGTTCATTGTTTTCAGGGAAGCTGAGAAAAGGTACTGATTTGTCATGGGAAAGTTTCTCCCATGATGGGGGTCCCAAGAGCCAGAGGTACAGAATCTCATTTAGAATCAATGCTTGTTGTGACTTGATCAAAGGTCTAGAATTTTTGCTTTCTCTCACCCAAACCATCCTTTGCTTTTAGCACAAGTCTCTGCTTAGCCCAACCTCCCTGAGGTTCCTGGTACTTGAAGTACATAGGATGTCTTTCTGTGGTTGTAGACCTAATCCCTAATGGAGGCCTAATCCTGTTCTTTAGCCTGGGACCTCCCCAATGACTGGGGTTCATGAGTTTACTGAGCACCTGTAGGAGGCAGCTTATTTCATCTCTTTCCTTCTTTTTTTTCCCCCCATTCCTACCCATACAGAGGAAAAAGTATCCCCCTGGGCACTTTCTGCTTTCCCCACAAATGGAGAAGAGATGATCAGAGGAAGCAATTAGCACCTCATGAAAACTAATGGAGCAGTGTGTATATCTGTCACCTGTCTCAGAGCCTGTGTATCTGTGTGTATCAGGATGGCAGGCAGGTTCCTTGATCTATGGGAGCCTTCCCCCTAAGCAAGGACAAACTCTCCTGAGATGATTCACATGCAACTCTGTGTTTCACCTTCATTACTTTGTGTTGATGCCACTCCTTCTCCTAGTATAGAGTGCTTCAGGAAGACACCTCCGCATAAGTGAGTGCATGCATATGGATTCTTAAAGCCACGGGGCCCTCCTTTCCTTTTCCCTGGAGCATGGAAGAGGAGTGCAGAACCTAGTTACTGAGTTTCTGGTAATCACTGTGTTTCCTGAAGTCCTTGTTCTTCTCTAGATTTTCTTGCCCAGCCTTCTCCCTGGGACTCCCCTTCCTTGTGAATTTTCCTTCTATTGGTGGTGGAGTGCAAGGACATGTTTTCTGAAAGAAGTTATGTGTTTCTCAAGTAAGTTATAGTGGGTGGTTGTGGCGCTGTGGGAGCACGCAGGCCCTGAACACAGACGAGAGTAGGTACTGTGGACTTGCCTGTGAGGTTGCAGCTGACCTGAGAGTTCTGAGCAGGTTTATCATCAGGGTCTAAACTCCTTAGCTTTTTCACACAGGGGGATGGGAAGTTGGTTTTCTCTAGAAACCTTCTTGAGGATACCGTAAATCAGCAGCTAACATGTCCAATATTGGCATAGGTACTGTGTAGCAATGAAAGTCTGAAGTGAGGTGGGTCACCCAGCCTGTAAATCAGGAACCCACACCACTGTCAAGTGTGTGCAAATTTATGTCATTTCTTTTCATTCTTCTGAAAGGTTTGTATCCGTCCCAAGTGGCTTAGTGGGAGAGAAAGGAAACTTCCTATCAAATGACCTTTTTGGTATCCTGATGTTTTTCCAGAGAGAAACCCATAGATTTTGTGATTTCAAAAGTGGATAACAAAAACATGCCACCAGGGGAATGCAGACTGGTGTAGCCACTGTGGAAAACAGTATGAAGTTGCCTCAAAAAATTAAAAAAGGAACTGCCATTTGACCCAGCAATCCCACTCTGTGAATATATCCTAAGAACCCTGAAACACCATCAGAAAGAATCTATGCACCCCTATGCTCATAGCAGGGTTATTTACAATAGCTAAGATCTGGAAACAGCCCAAGTGCCCATCAATAGATGAGTGGATAAGAAAACGCTGTGGTACATTTAAACTATGGAATACTATGCAGCTGTAAAAAACAAGAATCTCATCCTTTGAGACAACATGGATGGACCTGGAGATTATTATGCTAAGTGAAATAAGCCAGTCAGAGAAACACAAATATCACATGATCCCACTTATATGTGGAATCTAATGAACAAAATAAACAGATGAATAAAATAGGTCCAGAGGCAAGGATGCATGGAACAGACTGACAGACCTCAGAGGGGAGAGGGCTGGGAGGTATGGGAAGAGATTAACCAAAGAATATACGCTGAGTGGCCAGATTATTATGATCTCTGAACGCATAATAATCTGGCCACTTGGTGTATATCTTATATAATAAAAGGCTAATATGCAAATTGTCCCCTCGACCAGGAGTTTGACCAGCAGGCAGGCCAGCCAACCTCCCATGTCCCATCACCCTATATATATATATGTGTGTGTATGTGTGTGTATGTGTGTGTGTGTGTATACACATTGAGTGGCCAGATTATTATGTGTTCAGAGATCATGAGCACAGACAATAGTGTGGTAAAGGCCGGGGGTGGGGTGGGGGTGGGTTGGAGGGGGGCAAATGGGAGACATCTGTAATACTCTCAATAAATTTTAAAAAATATTAAAACTAAAAACAAAAACAAAAAAAACACAAAAACCCATGCCACCAGAACAAATCTGTTCCAAAGCAAGCAATGAGAATGCAGTGTGAGTGGTAGGGCTTAATTTAAGGAATTGGACGGATGGCAGGCAGCTGCTTAGGAAAGAGATTCCTGGGCCCAGTATTGCCCTAAACTCCTATGTGGAAACTTCTTCTGTGTCAAAGACCTAGTGAGAAGAGTCCCTCCTCTCATCCTCTCTAAGGTAGTAGGGCCACTGAAGGTCTGGAATCAGTGCTCTGGGCCCAGTAGAAGGGAACCAACAGAAGCAGGATGACTTGTGTGGGTGGAGGCTCCTTTTCTAGAAATAATGTAGGAAACAGATAAGTTAAGGTCATCATTGCAATCTCCTCTATCCATTGCAAGAAGCCTTGGCCAGGCCCAAGGCCAGGAGAACTCGGTTCTTGGGAAGAAGTGGGCTCTGGCAGCGTCTGGTGTCAAGCCTCTGTTTGGAAAACCATGCATACCCACAGCTAGCAGGACTGCATGGGTCTGTGTGGACCTGGGGACCTTGAAGCCCCAGAGTTTTGTGGTTAGGCTGACTGAAGCCATGCCTGTGCCCCATCCTTAACCACTGTCACCAGGAGGTAGAAAAATCCCCACCAGGCTTCTAGGGACCAACTCTGGCTCTATTGGAACTTCAAGTCTCAGAAAAGGGATAATAGGTATTAGGTGTTGTGGGATTATTGTTGGCTGTTTATGACCTGAACCTGGGTTTGAAATTAATTGGATTGCAGAAACAACTTACTTTTATTATTTTTTCAAACCACCTAAATACCCCCAAACCAAATCAACCCCTCCCCCCACCCCCCAACCTTTCATCCTTCTCTCTCTCCCCATGACTGTATTTGCTGCGCAGTGGAAAGTGCTTCCCCAGCCTCCTTTGGGTTGCTGTGCTGAACAAAGTGAGAAACCCAGGGAAGGAGGAAGGTGGTGCCAAGAGGGCTTGCTACTGCCCCCCACTCCCACCCCCAAGCTCTGCGTCCCCTGGCCTGCCCCAGCCGCCTCACTGTCTGGGCTGCAGCCCAAACAAGCAAAGGCGCCTTGACCAACAACAAGCCCCAGTTTTGTTGCGCCTGTGGGGGAAATGCTTTCTGGAGCCCAGGGATCTCCTCTGAGAACCACCTGTGCCTCCTGGCCTCCTGTCTAGCCTGGGCCTTTTGGCACAAGGGCCCCTGCATTCCAGCCAGCAGGCTGATGGCAGAGTGAGGGGCGGGAGAGGGCTAAGGGGGCTGTGGTCAGTTTAAGGGGGTGCAAATTCCAGGCTGTCCCTTTAAGGCCCCTGCTTGGCTCAGGATCTCCTGCGGCCCTTGGCCAGGTTAAATTTGTCCTGTCTGTCATCAGTACTGACAGTAGCTTTCTAAAGGATAGGGACAGGGAACCTGAGCTCCCTCTTCTTACCTAGTTCTTAGAGCTTCAGGAGGGGAACAATATAGGTTTCTTTTACTAGGCCACTTCTTGGTCAGCAGTCTCCGGTGCTTCTCTGTTGTCTAACCAATGCTGGTGGTAATGATGGATGAGAATGACCGACACTTATGGAGTGCCCACTAAATGCCAAGCACTATGCTGAGCACTTTATATCTCCTTTAATCTTCCCAGATAGGTACTGTCACCATCCTCAGTTTACAAGGAAGGAAACTGAGGCCTAAGAGAGGTAATTAACATGCCCAAAGTTACCCCTGGTAATTGATACACACAGGGTTTGAGCCCTGGCCTCTGACTACAGAGCTCATGCTTTTTGACTATTGTGCTAAACGGTCTGCTTTCTCAGCCCAGGGTGATCGCACTGTCATTTGGGATTAGAACTGCTTGATTGTCTTGAATTGCTTCCAGTTTTTAAAAATATGAATTGAAGATTTGACTCTCTTGCTGGACCTTAAGCTGCCTACGGGCAAGCCTATGCAAGTTTTATTTTTCCTGAATACCCCAGCACCTAGTACAGGGCTACCTCGGATAGCCCTCAGGTACTTGAAAGAATGAGGGCGTCAGCTCAGGAATTATCCAGGCAAGACCTTGTTCTATGAGAGGGGTGGTTAGTCCCAGGGCAGGAACTTCCATCCGAGGGGAGAGGGTGGCTGTGCAGGGTGGACACGAGGCTGATGCAGGGGCAGCAGAGGCTGAGGAGACAGAATCCAGGCCGGATGTGATTGGAGCTGGGCCAGTTGTTTTCTGTGGACAGGCTTGCTTCAACTGCCCCCCAGCCATAGTTGATCCTGAATATAATTCACCTGGGCTCTCAGAGGCTGCTGTGGTGAGGTTTTTTATGACAAATGGGGGTGTGACCCCACTTGTGTTGGTGTGACTGGAGGGCAGCCAGGAGGCAAGGCTGTGGAGAGTGGCCTGTAGTATGGGAAGCTCAGCTTTGTTCCTTTTCATTGGTCCCGGGTTCTGCTGGGCCATTGTGGTGGAGTAGCTCGGAGAGTATCTGGCTCTGGGGTTTCCAGGCAGAGCTCTGAAGGTTTGCGTCAAAGGCAGCAGGGTTGGAGGCCACATGGGTGTGGCTCACCCTCCATTCTCCTCTCTGCTCAACCGGAACAGCTCCCCTGGCTCTTGTTTTATACAATTAGAGATGCAAGTGCACAAACGTTTTCTGTAGCTATTTTTATAAGTTAGAAAACATTGTTGTAGTATAACTGTTTCCCATTTTACAGACAAGCAATGTGAGGCCTCAGGAGGTTACAGGCTTGCCCAAGGTTAGACAGCTTGTGAGCAGCTCATCTGGCACTGAACACTGGCCTCCTGAGTCCCAGCTCCGGGACTGGGCCAGTGCGCCCAGTGCTCACTGCCTTGGTGCCTGCCTGGCCTGTCTTCTCAGCTGGCAGTGATCTCAACTCCTCATTCCCTCTCTCATCCGACTGTTTGCCAACCAGCCCTTCTGTTTTTAGTGTTGTTTTTCATTCTTTCCAGGAGAACTACTCTTTCTCTCCTGCGTCTGGGGTCAGGGCTCTCCTTGGGCCAGCTGTGGGAGGCAGGTAGTAACCACATTACTTCCACTGCTGGAACCCCCATTCCGGCCTTAGGACACTCAGCTATGACCCCAGATAAGCCACCTGCTGCTTTTACCCTGTGACTCCCTTGCTGCTTGGCTGCTGTGGTGGCTACAGTAGGCTTAGAACCTGGGGTCTCCTGGCTCTGCACTCCCAGGTGAGTCTCCTGCCCTAATGCTTCCTGACTCAGGGGTATCTGTGAAGGTCCAAAGTGTAATGTGAGCTCCAGGCCCTCTGGGGAGAGCCAGACAGACACAGCCCTGTGGCCCTCCGCCCCACCCCCACTTCCTGCTCCAGGTCAGTCCCACCACCCATTCCTTAGTCTTTGCTTCATAAGTCAACCAATCATCTTCCATGCCTCTGCCTCCCAGAAAACTATTTGGGGCCACTGGCCTTGATTGGAAGACACAGATTGGGTGGGTGATGATGTAGGTCCCTTGTCCAGGCCCCAACCCCAGCTGCCCCCACCAGCCCTGGCTTACCACGGGGCCCAATTCAGAGGCCTCTTTTGTTTGACTTGCACAGAGCAGCCCCAGCTCACCGTTCCCACATGCCGAAGTTTCCCCACCATTCACTGGGAAGACTGAAAAGCCCTCAGCTAATTGCGTTGGGCTGAAAATTACCACTTCCCTGCATGGGTTCCCCTGCTGCTGAGGACATTTGTGTCACTGCTGTATTTAGGGGGAACAAAGGCCCCCTGTGGGGAGAGCCCAGGTACGAATGTGGGATGGGGGAGTAATTGCAGTCTCTCCAGGTGAAAGCCCCTGTTAAACTTCAGTAAGTCAATTAGGCTGGGGGGGAGGGCAGAGACCCCCACAATAAACGGTTCCCACTAAGCAATTAAGGAAAATCATTTTAGCTTTGAGGAGAGAAACTGCTTATTAGAAATTTTGTGGGTCCCCCGTCTTTCCTACCTCAGCCCCCCCTTGGGGATGAAACAACAAAACGCCTTCCTCAATAGAAGTGTTTCTCCTCCTCCCACTCATTGTGTGGCCTCAAAGCACTTACTGTGGGAGGGCGGAGGGAGGGACAGACAGGCCGAAGGGAGAGAAAATGGCAGGGGCTTAACACCTGGGCTGACTAAAAATTACAACTGCCCAGGAAGGCTGGGGCAATGCTTACAGCCCAGGTTTCGGGGCATGGATGTACATGTGCTCCTGGGCCCACTTTCCTCTGTTCCCCAAGCACTGGGTGCATCTGTGTGAGTATGTGTGGTATCCTGGAAGCCCCCTTACCAGGCTGTGTGTGTGTGTGTCTCTGCTTACGTGTGTCTTTTCAGCAAAGGGTGGCAAGGCCAAGAGAGCCCAGCTGGGCCCGCACCTCTTCCCAAGGCTGTGACTGGGCCCATGTTCTCTTTCCTCCCAGGAGCCAAATACCAACACCTTGGAGTTGAGCCATAGCATAACTTTCTGCCTGGGACAGTCAGCAACTGAGGGCTGAATGGCCAGCAGCCACCTACTGGCCCTGGGCTAGGAATGGTCTGGGGGGAGTAATGGATGGACATGCTCATCTTCAGTGTTCTTCCTCATGTTGCTTGGGTGGTGATGACGTGTGGAGACTCAGCAGAAAAGAAATAAGTGGCCTGAGATGTTTTCTTGGTATGTAGCTTGGCTCAAGGCCTTATGGTGGGAGTCTCCAGTTGACATCCACACCTCCTACCCCCAAATTTCTGAGGTAAAGTACAGACTAGAAAGAAGGGTTGATCTTATTTATCTTATCTGGGGAGGGTTGTGGGGAGGGAGGTAGACTTATACATCAAAAAGTCTGTAATTTGGTCATTTACAGATGCGCATGCCCGTGCGCACCACAGATGACAGGCAGGGTAAGTACCACACCCCATCCTGTTCCTAATCTTGGTACATTAGTGGAGGGCCTGGTGGCTCTGATGGTGGGCATGGCATTGAGTCAGGTACTGCCCTGGCCCCAGTGCTTCCCTGCGGCTCATGATGTGTTTGGCCTTTATTCCAATGTTCCAAAGAGGTGAAATTAAACATTGAGGGGTTGACTTTTCCCAGAAAAAAAATATGCCAAGTTATTTGCCTACCAAGGGGCCTTAGGAGGTAGAGTTAGGTGCCTACAGCCTGCCAGTGGGGAGGTGAGGGCTATTGACAAAGTCCTGGGCAAGAGCATGGAGGTAAGGTTTTATGAGAGCAAGGGCTGGTTAGGATATGAGGGTCTTAGGGGATGTGTGGAGTAGCTCAGAGAGAAGCAGGAATGGGCTGCTCACTGTGGCAGGCTCCACACGGGGTCTACCTGTAAGGAGATGGTACTTTGGAGGAACCTGAAGCTCAAATACTTGTCATGTTTTGCTTCAATTATTTTATATGTATGTATTTATATCTATATATGTCTAAATATATATGTATATATACACATACACACACATATAAGTGTCTATTTATATAATATATAGTGACATATTTATAGAGTTTTTATATGACATGATATCATTTATTTTATGTTCCAGAATGTGGTTTTCCATGTATGGGAGGGCCTTGGTTTCCTCACACCTAATTTCTGATTTATGACTTAAAATGTCTTTCTGACCTAGGGCCAGGTTTATTTAAAAAAAAAAAAAAAAGAGTGAGAAGGTTTTTTGGGACTGCTTTAGATTGTGTGGGGCTATTTGTTTTGTTTTTAAGAAAAACAGGATTTTATGTGCTATGTGTGAATTTTCTGTTTGGTTCCTCTGCATTTTTGTGTGTGTCACTGAATCACTCAGTGAGATTCAGCAGTGGAATATTCAAGTTTGCTCATATGGTCATATTTATTTTTTCCTTCATTTTTGGGCTACTAGTAGTCATGGTCGGAAAGTAATAAAAGAAGTTGTAACAAAGGAGTTGCTTGGGGTCAAATCTCAATTGTGTGTGTGTATTTTTAAACTTTTAATTCTGAAAAATTTTAAACATACACAAAGAGAAAATTAACTCCTGTGTTTTCATTCCTATCTTAATTACCTTATTTGTCTTTAATTCAAACCAGATAAATACCTGGAAAGTATCTTTAAGGGACCCATTTCTCAGATGCCTGACACTATTGTTGAGAGTGGATCAAACTCTCATCAGAGCGAGCCTTGTGGTTTCCAGCAGAACTTTCACTCTCATCAGACTGTAAAAAGGACATCCAAGAGTCCAGCTCTCTGAAGATCAGGGCTTTCTCCCTTAGAAACTATAATCCCACTCCTCTAGCAGCATCCTTGTTATCTGCTGTTGTCCAGACCATCTCCTCACCAGCTACTGGAAGTAGGAGAGTAGATTTTTTTCCTGGCTTGGGTATAAGAGAAGTTCAGGCCAGCCTGTACTGCCCTGTTTTAACTGCTCTCCTAGCAGACCCACCAACTATTGATTTCATGGTTGAGGTATCTATTCTTAGCCAGACCTCAGATGTCCAGTAGGTGCCTGACAAAGCCCTTTGTTCATCTATCAGTGAGGATATTCAGATGGGTGAGAAACCCATCAGCTACTGAATGAGGCACTGTATAGTGGTCAGGACAAATTGGTTGTAAGTGACAGAAACTGAATTCACATTAACTTAAATAAAACTGGAAATGTTTGGCTGAGCAACCAAGTCAAAGGAAGAACACAAATACATCTGGGCTCAGGAGTAACTGGACCCAGAAGCCACAGAGCTGCCAGGACTTTATATTTCTGAAGCTCTTTCCTTTTTCCCAACTGACCAGTTTATTCCAAAGGCTGCCAAGAGCTTCTGAGTTTGGCAGCTCATCACTTAAGTCATGGAGAGTGACTGTTTTTCAAAAATCTCAGGGCAGAGACTCATTGGCCCAGCTTGGGTCAGCTGCCTACTCCTTGATCAATTAACTGTGTCCATAGAAAGGAGAGTGTGTAAGAACAGGGGAAATCTCTTAGGAACCACATGTAGGGCAAATAGAACAATAGGCTTTACTATTTTCATAAAGGCCAAATTACTCCAAGACATCATCCAGTCCCAAAGTATGTGGATGGCACTGCCTTTAACCTCCTCTTCCTCACTTCATTAATGGTCTGCTGATCAGAGATTCCTCCTTTGTAAGCTGTTGTTGGTGTCCTTAGAAAAACCTGCCACTTTCCTAGTGTGACATGCACGGGGAAAGAGCCTGGCTGCAGGCACGTGAGGTTGGACAAATGAGCAGTGGCCAGCACCCTCTCAGTGGGGCAGAGAGAGACTGGCGCCAAGTCCTGATCTGGCTGGTCCTCCTCCAGAGGAAAATGACTAGCAGGCAGCCTGAATTAGACTCTAGGAGTACAGTTTACCTTGTAGAACAGGATGGAAGATAGAGACTCCTGCCCCTTCCCTCCTTAGTGCCATTGTTGAGAGGGCAGGAAATCTTGGAGAGAAACAAAGTTCAAGGTCAAAGTTTCTGGTGCTACTAACTAATCTGGAAATCAGGAGGTTCATTCAGAACTTCACCTTTCTGAAAAGCCCTGTGATGGAAGTCTCTTGCTTTATAAAAGGACCTCAGTACCTTCATTTTTATACTATCTCCAGCCTTATGATTTTTCCACCTCCCCCTATAATGTAAGCCTCTATCTGTGTGGCCAATGTGAGGACTCAGAGTTCTTGTCCCCAGCACAGGGAAGGAGTTGACACAAGAACTGTTAGTTGAATTTGCACACCACTATTTGCTGCTGGCCCTCCTCTACAATGGAGACCTGTTTTTTTAAGGAATAGGCTTTACATGCTATTCCTCAAGCACATACACAGTCCTCTCTTTTCTTCTTGTCACAGATTGTACATCTATAATCCTGCTGGTTGTAATTTATGATGCATAGCAGGCCCTATTGGTCTACAAACCTCTATGACACCCCCTTCCCTCTCTCAACACCCTTTACCCCCTGCAATAGCCTTCGGGGTAATGGTGGGAAATGCAGCAATCAGACCAGGTTGAGGAGTGTAGAACTTCACCTCCCCTTCTCTTTCCTCTGTTTTAATGGAAGAGCAGTAGTCCAGGGATACAAATGGTGGTGGTAAATCTGTAGGTCCACACTCACGCCCACTGCCTCCTTTTTTTTTTTTTTTTAACTTGCTGGATGTCACCATGGAACTCCTTTTCATTGGCGGGCCATTAGGGCCTGTCTTAAGCTAGGCAAGAGTTAGGAGGCCAGTGGATGAGAAAGATCAGGCAATTATGTGGTGGGTAGTCTGGATGAGCTCTTCTGCCCTTTGATTCCTTAAAGAGAACCTCTTTCTTTAAGGCCTTGATTGCACTTTGATGCTTATCACATGAAAATGACTGCCCCAGGTTGGTGCTTATGGAACACTAAGAGTCAAAATAAGTCAGGCCAATATCTAGGGGCTCCATTGCTGGCCTAAATGTTTCAGCGGGTCAGGGATGTAGGACCTCAGGATCATAGGTCACACAGATTTCTCTTTGACCTGTCTTCATCTCTCTTTCCTATTGCTCATGACCAAGTCTGGATCAGGTCTGAATCTCAAGGTTCCTCTGTGGTTTGTTAATGTGGGTATGTTTAAAAGAATCAAAATTTAAAATAAATTAGTTGAGTTGGTGTCCTGATTATCTGTGTGGCTTGCCAGTCGAGTTCGGCTTTCTTCTCTGTAGAGCCACAGTTGATTCATATGGTTTTCGTCATCCTTCTATCTCATGCACTTATTCAAATGCCAGCTACTACTTTATGTTCATCAGCAAACCTGAAAAGACACCCAAGCTTGTCTGGCCTTAGTCTCCCCACCAATCACCAGACCATGCAGGCCACCCATGCCCAGTAGAAGATGTGAGCAGCACGGTAGCCCAGGCCTTCGACCTAACCACTACTATCTTGCCAAAATTGACCACCTAAAATGAAAAAGTGATTTGTTTTGAAATTGGAAATATATTTTGTGCTTCAGACTAAGGTAGCCATAGCAGCAACAGTCATTTGAATACCCAAACTGTTTAAACTTTCGTACAGGGCATTGTTGTGGGGTAAGCCATCACCTTGACCTCTGTTGGGCTCCTAGTGGAATCCAGAAGGTCACCTGTTTATTTTTTATTTATATATTTATTTTTTAATAATGAATTTCTCTCTCTCTCTCTCTCTCTCTCTCAAATAAAAAAATATATTTTTAATTGATTTTAGAGAGGAAGGGAGAGGTAGAGAGAGATAGAAACATCAATGATGAGAGAGAATCATTGATCGGCTGCCTCCTGCATGCCCCACACTGGGGAGCCCACAACCCAGGCATGTGCCCTTGACCAGAATCAAACCCGGGACCCTTCAGTCCGCAGGCCGACGCTCTATCCACTGAGCCAAACCAGCTAAGGCAGAAGGTCACCTGTTTAAAGAAGTTTGTTGTTTACCTTTTTGCAGAGAGAGTGGTTAGGAAGCAGAAATTTAGGGGAAAGTATTATAAGAGCAGGCTGAAATTGTAAAATTCTCATAGGCAACTGTTTCCAGGTCCTAATCATTTGGAATTGAAGGGTCTATGTCAGGGGCATTAGCCAGGTTCAAGATGGAGCCAACCAACTACTTGGTTTGTGTGATATTCAGAATCTGAATTCAGATATTCAGAATTCAGGGTACCGCCAACATGCAACCTTTATTTCAGGCAACTTCAAAATGAATATTGTTTTTACCATCTTTTTTGTTTTTATTGTTTTAATTTCTTATTTTTCTATTTTATTTTATTTTTTTACCTAAGTGATATATAAATATGTTCAATTGTAAAAAGTTTAAACAGTTTAAGATACATAGAATCTTTATATATAAAAGCCAAGCGACTGAATGGCGGAACGACCAGAAGGACCAGAACGACTGGGGGCTATGATGCGCAGTGCTGTGGCCAACTGGCCCGATCAGGGGTGGGGCTGGCCGGCTAGCCAATCACCCGCGACCCCTCCTCCCTGCCTGCCCCCCCCCTTTCGCGCCCCCCACCCCCACCCCATCACTGAAGTGTGACCTTCAGTGATTCTAAGTAAGTAAACATTCTCCAGCCTTCATAGACCAGGAACCTGAATGATGAGTGATCAGAAGGAAAACTGCTCACGGTCTGGACCATCAGTCAGGTGTCCAGGAGAGGTGCCCAGCACAAGCACCATCTTCCTGCGTTCTCTCTCCACTGCTTACACCAAAGAGGGCAGCCACATCACACCATGGCCTCTCTTTAGAGGGTTTGTCAGCAGGGAACTAAGCCGCATTACCTGTCTAGGGAGAGGTTTAGAAACGGAAGCTGTAAGTGTCCTTGACATTAAAGTGCCTTTGAAGCTTCAACTCATCCGAAAGCCAACAGCAAATGATTGGGGGTGGGCGGCCGGACCCCACCCATGCACAAATTCATGCACCAGGGCCTCTAGTATAAAGTAAAAATACACTTCAGTTTCCTGTGACCCCTCTCCACATAGTTCTTGTTGTAGGAAGTCTAGCATGTGTCACTCCAGATCTTTTAATTTGAAGCAAATATCAGACATACAGTTTCATGAATAAGCGTTTGGGCATGAGTGTAAAGTAGTATTAAGAGCTGGACTCGGGAGCCTAAGTGAATGAGGTCAAATCATGTCCTCCCACCTACTAGCTGTATGACCTTGGTGAATTACCTGACCTCTCTATTCCTCAATTTCCTCATGGAAATTTTATCATGGAAAATTAAAAAATGTATTAAAGTAAGATAATTATCAACTCTTGGCCAATTTTGCTTCAATACTGCCCATATACTTTCCTCTTCTATATTTTGTAGCAAACATCAGACATATAAATAAATATTTCAGTTTATATTCTAAACGATAGTGATGCTTTAAGATATACTTATAATACTATTATAATAGAAAAATACCAAGTATGTAGGAATGTTTTGAGAGTTGAATTAATATATATGAAGTGCTTAGAACAGTACTTGGAAGTTTAACATTACTGCCTGTGTTTTTTGGCCATATATATTTGTTTCTATAAGTTACTTCTTGAAAAAAATTTTAAAAGTATATTTTATTGATTTTTCACAGAGAGAAAGGAAGAGGGATAGAGAGCTAGAAACATCTATGAGAGAGAGACATCGACCAGCTGCCTCCTGCATACCCCCCACCGGGGGATGTGCCCGCAACCAATGTACATGCCCTTGACCGGAATCGAACCTGGGACCTTCCAGTCCGCAGACCTACGCTCCATCCACTGAGCCAAACCGGCTTCGGCACTTCTTGAAATTTTTTTGCTCATTTATCTAGCCCTGTCCTCTCGCCCTCCCCGCCCCCCCCCCCCCAACCCCCCATGATTTAGAAGATCTTTTTATATTTCTGGGTATTAATCTTTTGACTATTATATATATTTGGCAATTCCTTTCAGCTTGTTGTTCACAGTGTTTTCTGTTGTGTAGAAGTTTTTAGTATTTGGAGAATAGTTCTGTCATCTTTACCTTTATGGCTTCAAAGTTTTGTTTGGTCTTAATAATGTCTTTCCTACTCCAAGATGATAACTATTTTCCTATATTTTCTTCTAATACTTTAATGTTTTTTGCATAGTTTAAAAAGTGTTTATGTCCTTAATCCATCTGGAATTTATGTCTGCTGTGAGGTAGGGCTCTAATTTTATTTTCCCCCCAAGTGTGTATTCTTTGGCCTCTAAATCATTTATTGATTAATTCATTTTTTATCTACTGTCTTTAAAGGCCACATTTAGGATCTACTAATTCCCTACAAATATATGAAAATGGCTTTGGATTCTTTATTCTGATCCATTAATGTATTTGTTCCAGCATTAACATCATTATACACCTTTGTAGTATGTTTGACATAGAGCTACTTCTTTCTCATTGTTCTTTTAAAAATATTTTTTGTTATTCTTGTGTATTTCCTCTTCCAGATAAATTTTACAATCAGTTGATTAAGCACAATCAGAATACTGGGACTGTACTGTACTTGTAGATTAATTAGAGGAGAACTGCTAGTTTTATCATCTTGAGACCTCCAATCCAGGAACATGATGTATCACTCCACTTATTCAGCAATTCTATGTCCTTTGGTAAAGTTTTGTAGTTTTTTTCAATGGGGCTGTCTTGTTTTTTTGTTGTTATTAGGCTTATTCTTGGCTGTTTTACAGTTTCTTCATTCTTTTTTTGTGAATAGATTTCTAATTACATTTTGGTTGGTGATTGCTGGTGTATAACTAATATCTGTGGGTATTTGCTATGTTCCATACACTGCTCTGAACATCTTATCTCACACAATTTTTATGACAAGCTTATGCATAGGTCCTTTTATTATTTCTGCTTTACAGATAGAGAATCTGGGCTTAAAGAGGTTAAATAATTCATCTAAGATCACACGGTCACTAGGTGGCAGAGGCAGGAGCCCTGAGCCTGCACTCCTTTCCACTATCCAGCTCAGCATGCCAGCTACCTCATCCAGTACTGATTCTGGTTGTAATAGTGTCTTAGTTGGGTCTGTTGGATTTTCTAGATCAGTGATGGCGAACCTATGACACGCGTGTCAGCACTGACACGCGTAACCATTTCTGATGACACGCGGCCGCTGAGGCGGCCGCATGCCGAGGATAAAACATTTGCGCTCCTGAGGATGAAACATTTGCGAAATAATGTTTTTTCCTCAAAGTGACACACTACCCGAGTTATGCTCAGTTTTTTGGCGAAGTTTGACACACCAAGCTCAAAAGGTTGACCATCACTGTTCTAGATAGACAACTATATTGTGTGTAAATAATGACCATTTTTATTTAGTCTTTTTCCATGCCTCTTGCTGGATACATAGTTTTGTGAATATCTTATCATCATTTCTCAGGAAGTCTGACCCAGTCAGTTTTTCCTTTAGCACTGAAACATACTGCCATTTCTTCCTCTTGGGAGTGGATGAAGCTGTTGTGTTTAGAGGCCATGTATGTGGAAAATAGAGTGTAGAAACTATTCTCCTTGCAGCCCCAACACACTTATTTTTTAAAAATATATATTTTATTGATTTTTTACAGAGAGGAAGGGAGAGGGATAGAGAGTTAGAAACATCGATGAGAGAGAAACATTGATCAGCTGCCTCCTGCCCACTCCCTACTGGGTATGTGCCCACAACCAAGGTACATACCCTTGACCAGAATTGAACCTGGGACCCTTGAGTCCTCAGGCCGATGCTCTATCCACTGAGCCAAACCGGTTAGGGCCCCAACACATTTCTTGTTAAATTCAATTAGATTGTATGAATGTTATTCCATGTACTGTGAGTTTCTGTTTCCTATGCAGTTAATTTTTTTCTCTCTATATTAATTCTGTTCTTCCATTGCTCAAGTTTCTAAGTTTCTGCTTCTTGAGTGGAGTGGGTACATTTGGGAACAAATGTATCTATCTACCTCAAGCCTCCTCTTTTTTAAAAAATATATTCTATTGATTTTTTTACAGAGAGGAAAGGAGAGGTACAGAGAGCTAGAAACATCGATGAGAGAGAAACATCGACCAGCTGCCTCCTGCACACCCCCCACCGGGGATGTGCCCGCAACCAATATACATGCCCTTGACCGGAATCGAACCTGGGACCTTTCAGTCCACAGACTGATGCTCTATCCACTGAGCCAAACCGATTTCGGCCTCAAGCCTCCTTTTATCTAGCGTGGGCCAAGGTCTTGGCCAAGCTGACCTTTAACCATTGGTGTAAGTGGGAAATAACCATTTTGTGTTTCTGTGGAGGCGTTTCCCAGGTATGGGACTGCACTCCTCTGTGGGGAAGCAGAAATCCTGCTTGGGTGGCCCTTGTTTGTTAGAGCTGCAGAATGAGGGTAAGCATTGGCATCCTCAGCCTCAGGGTACTCTCTCTGGAGCCTGACCTACGTGGTTATTTGCACCATCTTGTCTTGAGGCACTTGGGCTCAGAGAGGCCGTGTGTGTGTGTGTGTGTGTGTGTGTGTGTGTGTGTGTGTGTGTGTGAGAGAGAGAGAGAGAGAGAGAGAGAGAGAGAGAGAGAGAGAGAGAGAGAGAGATCGACTGGAGGAGGTGCTCCAGGCCTCTGCCAGCTGTGGGGGTCAGTCTGTTCTCTGTGGCCTAGTGCCTAGTTGAGAGAAGGAGGCCAGTGGAGCCTGCTATTTTGATCTGGAGTTTCCTTCCTAACCTTGAGCTATGGTCAGTCCCAGAGCTTCAGCCCAAGCTGTGCCAGGCACCTTTGCTGACACCTGCTCCAGCAGGCAGCTCATTATTGGCTTCACCTGCTCTTGGCCACGAGTCAGTGGACAGGAGTGTCCAGGTTTGTGTTTTCTACAAGATGTAAATAATGTTTTGGCCTTAAAAAAGTAGCACACCCTCATTAAAGAATATTTGGAAAATAAAATTTAAGAGAAGAAAGAATTGCCAGTCACTCTATTGCCCAAACATAATCACTTTTAGCATTTTAGTATGTTTCCTTCCACTCTTTCCTTTTCTATGTGCAGGCTATTTTTTTCTGACATATAATTGACATATAACTTTATATTAGTTTCAGGTGTTTGACATAATGATTTGATATTTGTGTACACCACAAAATGTTCACCACAATAAGTCTAGGTACCATTCATCACCATACATAGTTACAAAATTTTTTCTTCTGATGAGAACTTTTAAGATTTTCTCTCTTATAACTTTCAAATATGCAATGTAGTGTTATTTCTTATAATCACTGTGCTATACATTGCATCTCCATAACATTTCTTTTTTTTAAAAATATATATTTTATTGATTTTTTACGGAGAGGAAGGGAGAGGGATAGAAAGCTAGAAACATCGATGAGAGAGAAACATCGACCAGCTGCCTCCTGCACACCCCCTACCGGGGATGTGCCCGCAACCAATGTACATGCCCTTGAGCAGAATCGAACCTGGGACCTTTCAGTCCGCAGACCGACGCTCTATCCACTGAGCCAAACCGGTTTCAGCCATAACATTTATTTTCTAATGGAAGTTTGTATCTTTTGACACACTTCACCCTCAACCCCCCTCCCCTCTGGCAGCCACCAGTCTGTTCTTTATTGTTTATGAGCTTGTTTTTGTTGTTGTTTTGATTTGCTTGTTTATTTTTTAAACTTATAATAGGTTTATTTTTTTCCTCACCGAGGATATTTTTTCCATTGATTCTTTCAAAGAGAGGAGGGGAGAAGGGATGGGGGAGGGGGGTAGAAAGAGAGAGAGAAAGAGAGAGAGAGAGAGAGAGAGAGAGAGAGAGAGAGAGGAACACTGATGTGAGAGAGACACATCAATTGGCTTCCTCTTGCCTGCTCCCTGACTAGGGCCAGGTATCAAGCCTGTAACTGAGGCATGCACCCTCCACCTCCACCAGGAACTGAATTCATGACCCCTAGGTCCGAGGGCCGACACTCCAACCACTGAGCAAACTGGCCAGGGCAGTTATTTTAAAACTTATCGTACTTCTTCAGTTCTAAGATGCCATCATTTCATATTTTATTATAATATGTATTATAGCTAACATCTTTTAATATTCCACATATAAGTGAAATTATAAGGTGTTTGTCTTTCTCTGTCTGACCTATTTCACTTAGAGTATGCCCTCAAGGCCCATTCATATTGTTACAAATGGCAAGATTCCATTCTTTTTTATGGCTGAGTAGTATTCCATTGTATATATGTACCACAATTTCTTTATCCATTCATCCATTGATGGACACTTAGGTTGTTTCCATATTTGGCTACTGTGAGTAATGCTGTCATGAACATGGGGCTGCATATATCTTTTTGAAAGTGTTTTGTTTTCTTCAGATAAATACCCAGAAGTAGAGTTGCTAGGTCATATAGTAGTTCTATTTTTTAATTATTTTAGGAACTTGCATACTGTTTTCCATATTGGCTGCACCAATTTACATTTCCACCAACTGTGTATGAAGGTTCCCCTTTCCCCACATGCTTGTCAACACCATGTCTTTTTTATACTATACTAGGGGCCCAGTGCACAAATTCGTGCACCTCGAAAGGAACTGTGGGCTGCAAGGCTGCAGTAGGCACAGGGTCAGGTCTCAGCCCATCCTCCAAGTCCCCGCCCGGCCCCTCCTGCCGTGGTCCACAGTCCCCTATCTGCCTGCAGCCCCACTCCCGCCGACGCCGCTCCCACATGTTGAAGGCGTGGATCTATTGGGGCTGGAGCCAGCAGCGGGTGCGAGTGGGGCCAGCACTGTCAGCAGGTGTGAACGACAGCTGCTGCCCTGATCACCCCTCAGGAGCAGTGGGAGGTGGAGAAGCCCTCAGGGGCAATCAGGGCAGGCAGCTGCCACTCATACCAGCTGATGGCGCCGAGCGATTGTGAGTGGGGTCGTTGCCAGCAGCGTGTGTGAGAGGCAAATGTCAGCTCCGATCTCCCCTCAGGAGGAGGGTGGAGAAGCCCTGAGGGACGATAGGGGCTGGCAGCCACTGCTTGTACCCGCTGATAGCACCAAGCAATTGGGGCAGGTGCCGGGCGCCAGCAGTGGGTGCGAGCGGCAGATGCTGCCCCGATCACCCCTCAGGAGCAGGAGGAGGTGGAGAAGCCCTCAGGGGTGATCAGGGCAGGCAGTTGCCCCTCATACCGCTGATGGTGCCAAGTGATCGGGACTGGCGCTGGGCACTGGCAGCAGGTGCGAGCGGGGCCATTGCCAGCAGTGGGTACAAGAGGCGGCTGCCAGCCCCGATCTCCCCTCAGGAGCACGGGGAGGTGGAGAAGCCCTGAGGGGCGATTGGGGCCGGCAGCCACTGGTCACACCTGCTGTTAGCACCGAGTGATTGGGGCAGTTGAGGGGCGCTGGCAGGTGGTGCGAATGGCTGGCGGCGGGTGCGAGTAGGGCCGGTGCCGGCAGCAGGTGCAAGCTCCAGGTGGGACCGCGGCACATGGGAGCAAAGAATTTTGAGTAACCACCAGAGGCTCGCCCCAATGATAGCGACTGGCGCACTGCCTTGGTCTGGCGCCCCTGCTCACCTGCTCCACCATCCTGCCGCAGCCAACGCCTGTCATGATCCGTGCATGACCCTGTTGGTCAGCGCACGTCATAGCGACCGGTTGTTTTGGTTGTTCCAGTTGTTCTGTGTTCGGTCTATTTGCATTTTAGCCTTTTATTATATAGGATAGCCATTCTAATATGTGTGACATGATAGCTCATTGTGGTTTTGATTTGTATTTCCCTGATGATTACTGATGTTGAGTATCTTTTCATATACCTGTTGGCCATCTGTATGTCTTCTTTCAAAAAATGTCTACTTATGTCCTCTGCCCATTTTTGTTGTTGTTTTGCTGTTGAGCTGTATGAGTTCTTTATATATTTGGGATATTAACCCCTTGTCAGGTATATATGATTTGCAAATAATTTTCCCATTTAGTGGGTTGCCTTTTCATTTTTGTTGATTATTTCCTTTGCTGTGCAGAAGCTTTTTAGTTTGATGTAGTCTCACTTGTTTATTTTTTCTTTTGTTACTTTTGCTTTGGAGTGAGATCCAAAAAAATTATTGCCAAGATTGATGTCGAGGAGCTTATGTTTCTTCTAGGAGTTTTATGGTTTCTGATCTTACATTCAAGTCTGTAATCCATTGTGACTTAATTTTCGTGTATGGTATAATTTTGTGTATGGTTTCATTCTTTTGCATGTGGCTGTCCAGTTTTCCCAACACCATCTATTGAAGCGACTGTCCTTTCCCCATTGTATATTCTTGCCTCCTTTGTTGTTAAAAAATAATAATAAAGGTCTTATTATCTTTTAGTTTGATGAGCAAAATTGTGTTTACCTTTCCCTCCCTGGTCTTACAGCTTTAGTTCTGGTATCTTTTCCTCCCTCCCCCACCTTTATAGGCAGGCGCTACTGGAAATGGCAGGCTCCATAAGCATGCTCCTGCCCCTATCACTGATGTGACTCTTAGTCTTCTGGTCTGTGTATTGCATTCAGGTGGATGTTTGTTGGAGAGAACAAGATTCCTTTGCCTCTCTTTTTTTTTTTCTTTCCCAAGCCCATCTATTTTCCTTCCCCGCTCGGTGCCTCCGGGTGCCCCCTAAAATTTGGAAACTGGCTGCCTTACTCTTTCACCTGCCCCGGCCTTTGTCTCTCTTCTTCTTGACTTCTGTTGACCTCCTGTTCCCACTCCACTAGTTCCTCCCTCACAGTACTGTCACTACACTACTGCTCCTGGCGTCCCCTCACTGAGTGAGTTTGCGTGACCTTCACACTGCATTCATGCTTCGGGACTTAGCTGCTGCGATGATGTCAGTGGTGCAGGTTAGCAGATGGCGGCGGCGGCAATGAGACCTGACATGTTCTAATGATTCCCTCCTTCCCGTCCTTGCTGGCCAAGCCAATGGAGGGGCAGGGGTTTCCTTGAAGCATTTTAGGAGGGAGCCAAGGGAAACCAGGTTTGGGGGGGCTCCCAGGTGCTGATGAGGCCTGTGACCTTTGCTGCTATAATATCAGTGTTTCACAAGTGGGGCAGTTTAGGAGCCCACTTGCAGCCCATCAAAAATTGATTTAATTGCAATTTTTCCTCCAATTAGGAGCACTGGAGCCTGACTAATTGGAGTAATAGAGAGTAATAAGGCTCAGATAAAAAGCCTTCCTCGGCGGCCTTTGTATCTCGTGTCAGTGCCTGTCAGAGGTCAGAGAGCTTGCATATTCTATTAGGCAGCCCAGCCTTCATTTGTACAAATTAGTTTACCCAACAGTAATTAAAATGCCAATGCGGGTTGAAGAGAACTGAATACACTTGATGGGCATGTTGGTGAATGATGTGACAGCTCTGGTGGCCTCCCTTGCCAAAGTGTGTCAACCTCGGCTCAGAGGCGGCTGGGGCCTGGGCCAGCTGGGCGGCTCCGGGCCAGCCACGGGGCACAGCTGCTGAGCACGCCACTTCTGCTGCCCCTCGTCAGAGCCACTCCGTCGCTCCTTTCATCTTCCAGGTGGAGTCATTTGTTCATTTGTCCATTCATTCATTCAACAAGCATTTGAGGTTTCAGTATGTGTCAGGCATTATACTAGGTGCTGGGGAGGGAACTTATGTGGCAAGGGGTATAAAACCACTTGGGCTCTGGAATCAAGACTGACTGGGTTTCCTCCTACTTGCTCCCTGTGTGAGCTAGAGCAGCTTACGTTACTGCACTGTGCCTCGGTTTCCTCGTCTGTAAAATATGGAAAGTAGAACCTACTACACCAGGTTATGATGATTAGATAAACCAATGCTTTTGAAACACTTGCTCAGAACCTGGCACCTAGAAAGTGCTCAATAAATTACTCACACCCAACTAATTTCCCTTCTTACCTTCCTCTCTCTTCTGTATTTTGTTATTTTCTATTCCTGCTGTCCTGATATGAGGGCTCCTATGTCTACTGCTTGGGCCTGATAATGATCTCTGTGATGCCAGGTTTGCCTGAACTGGGGTCAGGGAGCCAGTAAGGTGGGTAGGGGATCTTGGCACAGAATGAGAAACTGTAGAAGGCTGGCTTCTGGTAAGGACTCTCTTGTTCAAAAAGAGTAGAGTTTATGGAGTCAATGACTTCTAGACCCTCAAACTGAGAGTTTGTGCATTTGCATGTGTGAGATGGGAGAGAGAGTTTGACATTAATTTTTAGGTACTGTTGGTATTTCTCATCTATTATCTGGTTGTGGTGCTTATTTCACTGCCCCAGTGACATACAGCTGTGTCATGTGTCATTCAGGTCTGAGTCTGCTGATTTGGGAATTATTCCTTTAAGAAGCAGAGCAACCCCATTCATAACCCATGACTAGCTTCTTGGCCTTGTTGACCATGAGCTCTGGAAGGCCCTTTCAGTTCAAGTCCACAGATTTGTCCTGAGCACTCTTCTGGGTCAGGCACTGTGCTGGGCCCTGGAATATACAAAAGAGCCACCAGCTGGCTGTTTCATGATCTCAAAGGTAACATGGGAAGATAACCTCCCAAAATGCCATTTGTCCCAAGAAGGTGAGATCAAAGTGTGGTAGGGACTCAGCGAAAGATGGTCAAGCCATCTGGGAGCCAGCAGCTTCTGCCTCTCCTGTCCCTGTCCCCAGGCAGTCCCCATGGTTTGAGTTTGAGTCCTGCTGAGTATCCCCAGCAGAACCTGGCTTCAGATATGCTTACTATTGCTAGACTGTTTTTGCTGTGTCATATTTGATTAAACTCTTAGTGCCAGGTGGACTCTCTACTTCCCCTCCTTCTCTTCCTCCCTGCTTCACATAGTGAAGTGAGGGGAAGACAGCTTGTGGAAAGAAATGTTCATGGGTGTCATATCCAGACAGATAAGAAAAGCCTTCGTGGGGGAAGTTGAGAGGCACCCCTCCTGGTGGCAGATGGACAGGGCCAGGGTGGGTTGGTGGGCAGGAATAGAGAGGCACAGGAGTCCCAGGGGAAAGTGTTCCCAACCCCACATCCCCACCCCTGCCTGCTGGGAGGTCCGAGCTGTGGGAGTGGCAGGGATTCAGGCTCCAGGTGCCTACCATCTCTCTCTCTGTTGACTGACTTGACGCTAATTTAGGCCTGTGGCGGGGCAGAGGCCTGCCACAGGTCTCCTTAAGAGATGTCTCTGCTGGCACCCCTTACCTGGCCCCAAATCTTCAAAAATCTGGAGAGCCCAATTGCCTGCTCGAACGATTTCCAAGTGGCTATTATGTTTCCTACCCAAGGTAATTGGCTTTACCAGTTATTAATGGATTACCCTCAAGAGAAAAATGGGGGAGGTCAGGACAACACCTCCCACCTTTGTAGTTTGGGTCTTCACTGTCCAGCGGCCACGTCCCAGGCTGGGAGTCCCCTTGGGATATGACAGAGTGGCTGTTTGGGCACACCACTCTACTGTCTGCTGGCCCTCTCAGGGGTTGAGAGGAAGCTAGGCTGATGGAGCATGTCTCTAGAGGAAGATTTGGCTTAAGGCATGGAAGCCACAGGGTGGCTCACGTGCTATTTTGTCAGTCTGGGGTTGAAAAGCAGACACCTGCCCTGCAATTTTGATTGTAAATCAGTGGATTGGCCAATGCCTGCCCTAACATCTCCCTAGTCATAACTCGCAGGCCAAGTCCCCCCGTCTTCCTGCCCCCAGCCAAAGCCCCTGGCTTCTAAAGAGCCCTCTCTTCGGAAATCCATCTCCCCACTGACATGCTTGGGATCAGAGAGCCACAGGTGCTGGGCAGGGCCAGGGTGGATGGGCTGCTGCCCCGCATTGCTAACATGTCATTAGTATGTCCAGTCCCTCTCCCCCCATGCCTGACATGTAGGGACATGGCCCTGCCCTGCTCCGGGCTCCTGAGTGACACAACTGCTTTCAGCTCTCTTGCTTGCAGTTTAGGTTTTCAAACCCTGGGTTCCTGTAGGCTTCCCCTCCCCACCCCTGCCAAACCTCTAACAAAGGAGAGGCCTGGTACGTAGGTTCAAGTTCTAGTCCTAGCACTACAACCAGCCTGGCTCATTGCACAGATCCTTCTCACTGGACTGGTGCCTGCACTTAAGTTGAAACTCTGCAGATTGTATTTGTTGAACTTTTTAGGATTTAAGAGACACTCTGGGAAAGACGGTCGGAGCGTTCCTTCTCACCCGCATGTCAGCAATGTCTGTCATTGTCCTCTAAACTCTACCTGACTCCCATCCCACTCCACAGCGGCCCTGGCTGCCTGGCCCTCACATTCCCAGCTCTCCTTCATTTCAGGCATCTCACCCATTTCATCTTTCATCTTTTCATATTGTTACTCACCTCTCACCATTTTCTCTGATTGGTGCCTTTACATCTGCCTTGTGCTTGTACCATATTACCAGATACCCTGGGCTCTGAAAACCTTCAAGAATGCCCCCAGCACCCTCAGCTATGGAAGGGCATCACTGTCCAGCACCCAACAGCTTGTTCCAGGAGACCATTCCTGTGCCATGGCTTTGTGAACTTCATACAGCTGAAGCCTGACAGGCTTGCTTCCCTGGGCCTCAGAGTTGTGCACCTAGAGATCGTTTTTTTATGGTGGGCAGAGACCATGCAACTAGGTCAGAGTGGCAAGCTCAGCCATCATTGAACCTGTGGTTTCTCTGTGCAGGCAGCTCTGGGAGGTTGCAGCTCTGGGAGGTTACAGCCCTCACCGTACTTCCCACTGGTCTTCTCACAACCCCTCTGATGGCTCTTTTGGCTGCTTCTCTCATCCTGGCTTAACCCCAGAACCCCTTGGAGAATGAACACTGCACCGTCAATTGTGTAGCCATTTCCGCCACAAGTTCTGACAAGCCAGACCTGACTCTGCTCTCCTTTTATTTGGCAGCTCTTTTGTGACTGGGACGGCTTGTTGTGGGCACTTCTCACCCCTAAGAATCTGGGACCTCAACAGGTAAGAGATTCCTGAGCCCACTGTGGCTTGCAGTGGGGGAGGGGCTGGAGCTGCCAGGGAGGCAGTGGAGAGAGTTGGCTGAGCCAGCCCCCCTGCAGGTGGCTGCCCAGAGATCCAGGAGAAGGCTGGAAGGACCCCTGCCCCGAAACTCAGTACAGCCTCTGCTGTGGTACCTTCCTATGTGGAAGCGTTTTGATAACTTGAGGAAACTGTCAAAGTGATTTATAATTGGTAAATAATTTCATGTAAAATTTATGATAACAATTTGGATTTATGATACTTTTTCTCCGAGGAGCGCCTATGTGGCTACATAAAATCCCATCTATCCTCAGAGATGGTTTTTCTAAAATATATTTTGGAAGTGGCCTACAGATCCATAAAAAGAATTATACACATCAGTTAAAATACATCCAGGTTTTAGTCAATTCTCTGTCTTGGCAGGCTTGACACACTCACATCTGATTACCTGCCATTCTATTGTATGGTTTTAAAAAACTTTTTATTGTGAAATAATTATAGATTCATATGAAATAACATCTTACATAGTATAATATCAAAACCAGGAAATTGACATTGGTACAGTGCACAGACACTTATTCAGATTGCACGTGTGTGTGTGCGTGTGTGTGTGTGTGTGTGCGCGCGCGCGCGCACGCATGCGTAGGTAGGTGTAGTTCTTTCCAATTTTACCAGGTGTGTAGATTCAGGTAACCATTGCTGCAAAAGATACAGAACTGTTTGTTACATTAGCACAAAGATCCCTCATGTACCCTTTATAATCATATCCATGCTTCACTCCCTGTAGTCCCTAATCGCTGGCAACCACTTGTGTTCCTCATTTCTATAATTTTTCCACTTTGAAAGTATTATATAAGTGAAATAATATAGTATGTAATCTTTTGAGATCCCCCCCCTCAGCATAATTCTCCTGAGACCCATAGAAGTTGTTACATGTATAAATAGCACTTCATGTTTTATTGGTAAATATAGTATACTAGAGGCCTGGTGCACGAAATTTGTGCACGGGTAGGGTCCCTAAGCCTGGCCAGCGATCAGGGCTGATCAGGGCCTTCTGGCTGCCAGCTGGGGCCTCCCTTCGTTCCACGCCACCCCCTGGTGGTTAGCACACGTCATAGTGAGCGAACTCCTGGTCAGTCGAACTCCTGAGGGGACACTTTGCATATTAGGCTTTTATATATATATAGATTCTCAGGTATGGGTGTAACCAAGTTTCTTTCCCTATTGAACAGAATTCACCCATTGAAGGGCATTTGGGTTGTTTTCAGTTTTTTAACTATTGCAAATAGAGTTGTAATGCACACTTATGTGTAGGGTTTTGTGTGGACTTACGATTTCATTTCTTTGGGATTAATGCCCAGGAGTACAATTGCTGGGTCATTTGGTAAGCGTATGTTTAGTTTTTATTACCTGCCAGACTGTTTTGAGTATCTTAATTATTTTATATTCTGACCCCAGTGTATGAAAGATCTAGTTTCTTCACATCCTCTATGGCATTAGGTATTGTCACTACTTTTTTTTTTTTTTTCATCAAGTCTAAGAACTCTTCACCTCGCCCTAAGCACCTACATTTTGGCTTCAGTGCCATAATTAGCAATGAGGATGTGCTCATCTTGCCTTTCCCTTGCCTCAGTTGCTCTAGCTTGTCTTCTCCTTTTGTCTCAATCTTCCCAGGAAAGTCTTAGCCATATCTTTTTTTCTGAAGTATCCATTGTGTTGTCAGTCTTTACAAAATAGTTTTTATAACACATGATAATTAAATAATGTTTTCTCTACAAAATTCTCGTGATGATCATCCAGATTCAGGGGTAGGAAACTTGCAACTTCACCAAATACCACATTACATCCTTGGACAGCTCTGAGAGTTAGAGTGCCTCCCGTCATTGAGGGTTGATCTGCTTCCCGACACGAGCAAGTTGAACCTCTCCTCTGAAGACAGGCCTTTAGATTTCAGAAAACTTTGGTCTTGCTCCTCCAGGGAGAAGTCCTTTGTGGGCCAAAAGTCCAAGGCTCTTCAGTTGTTGCTCATAAACATAATAGATCAATTGGGTGCTTTTGTCTGTACAATGAAGACCTAATTCAAAGTGGCTCAAACAATAGAGGAATTATTATTATTGTCTTACGTGACAAGGAGTCCAGAAGTTGGATAGTCAGCTGGTTCCAGGATTGAGGGGTTCAATGGCTCAATGAGACCACGAGGCCCAATTTCTCCTCAGCTTTCTACTTTGCCACCCATCAAGGTGGCTTTTGCCCTTGCCCACAGGTTTGTGTACTAAAGATCTTCCAACTCATAAGGCAATACCCAAAGGGAAGAAGGAAGGAAGAAGACATGTACTTGCCTGGGGTCCCTTTTTAAGATGAGGAAGCCCTTCCTAGGAGCCCCCAAGCTGATTTGTTATATTTAGTGAGCCGAAGGTGTATTCTAGCACTCACCCTAAATCCAACTCCGTCAATGGAATGACCAGTCAAGATCCCCCTCTAAGCCTGGGGAGGAGCTCAGCTTCCCACCATGCACATTGGCAGTGGGGGAGGAGGAGAAAGGCACATAATCAGGGTTTGGTCAGCAAGAGAGAGAGGAATAGCAAAGAACCCAAATGAGAATGGGTACACGATACCTTGAAGGTTGAGTAATCTTCGAGTGTTGGTCTCGTGCCTGTTTCAGGACCATTCTCACCTGAAAGTTTCTCTGATTTATCTGGTTTGATCCCCCTTAAAATGGGGTGTTGATAACTGAGTACTGAACGTAGGTGTGGGCTGATGAGTGGCGGGTGCTATCACTGCCCTTATTCCAAATCTTCTACTTTCGTTACTACAGCTGATTGTATCTCTGTTGCCAGCATAGCTAAAACTTCCAAGGACTCCTCTGTTTGTAGCTCCTGGGTGTTGGAGTTCCTGCAGTCTGTGAAGGTTATTCCCATGGCTCCTTCTGCCAAACTCGTGCTACTGGAAACTTCTTGTATCTGAACGGGGCTGGGGAAGGAGCCCCTCCTGTGATGTGTGATGGGGAGGCTGCGAGGAACAACAGAGGGAGCACAGACTGTGGTCAGACAGACCTGGGTTCTAGCACTGACTCTGCTTTTGATTAATTCTATGACCTGGGGGGCCTTTTTGACCCTCAGCCTCCACATTTGTAAATGGGATTTAATTATCCCTACTTAATAGAACCATTATAAAAATTTTTTTTTAAGTAGTACCCACACAATGCCTGTCACCTTGGGGTCAGTCAGCCACTCTAAACTGTCTCCTTCCCTCTCTTCCTACCCACCCACAGCTGTGTCCCACATTGGTACCTGGAGTTTGTGGAGGCTCACCCTTTAAATATTTGTGGCCTATGACCAGTGGAGAGTGAGGGTAAACATGCTGACCTCATGGCCTAGAGAAGGCTCTTGACAGTAAGGCTGTAAGTCACAAAGATGGGCTTTTCTGCTGAAGGCCAGTTTTACTGGGCCTGGTCTTTGGCATCATCACTGGCCTGGGCCCAGGATGGTGGACAAGCCAGCAAGGTTGGGGGGGGGGGGGGGGCGGCGCACCGCCATGGCCCGTCTTTATTTTGAGGTTGAGCAATCTTCGAGTGGCCTCTTTTGCCTGTAGTTGCCTTGGCGGTGTGTGTGTGTGCGCGCGCGCGCGGGTAGGGCGGGGGAGGGTAATGCCTGGGCAGATTTATGATCAGGATAGAGTTCTGAGGCACTAATCCTTGAATGGCATTCTCTTATGAAATCCCTAGGCCTCACTCATCCCAAACACAGTTTTTACAGAACCCAGAAAGAACCCAAATGAAAATGGGTACAAGGTAGTTACGGCCTCGATTCTCACTGGAACCAGATAAGCAGCAGCCACTGCACCCTCTGGCCAGCCTGCCAATGGGTGTCACTTGGCATTGCCTTCTTTCTAGCCCCCATAACTCCCCTCCTCACCACTGAGCAGCCAGGTTTTGTTTAAACGTCTCTCCTGTCCCCAGGGGAGCTTGGAGGACCCAGCGCAGGGTCCAGGGAACCATGCCCTGGTGGAAGCATCTGCTTTTGGTGGGAGGAAATGGATGGACAGGATGACTGTGTGTAGCTGTCTTTCCCAGAGAAGCCCGAGCAGATAATAAAGCCATGTAGAAAATAGGATTAAGGTAATGAACAGGCAGGACAGAGTTTGATCTTTCAATAACGCCAAAGCCTGACTGACAGGCCAATCTGGAAGGTGGAACAACATCGCCGGCAGGACTCAGCGGCGGGGCGGTGTGCGGTGCTGGGTGGATTCTTTTGCTTTTAACCTGTCACTGCTGAAACTTGAGGAGCACTGGGATTTCCTTTTATGTGTGCAATGACTTGGGGGGAGGAGTATGGAGGGGCAGTTTTGCTCTGAGCATCACCCCCCCAGGGGCTGCCTTCAGGATGGTGGTCTGGGACATAGCTTGGAAGTGGAAGTGTAGGCGCCCTGCTGAGTATCAGTGCTTCCTCAGGCAGCCTAGGCTACTTACAACGCCTGGGGACCCCTTTCAAGGTCACATGACACCCTTGGCCCTTCATTCCATCAGGACTCCTGGAGACTGTTCTCCCCAGGGGCTAGGAAAGGGGAAGTCCTGGCTGGAGCACACAGGTCAGAGGGCAGCTGTGGAACACAGCCATTGCCTAGATGTCAAGGAACTTGGTGTCCCCCCTTCCCTTCCTCTCTCCTGGAGCTGGGGACCCTGGACTGGGCCCAAGGCTATGATTTCTAACCTGTCTGAACCAGGCAGAGAGAAAGATGGAGTCCTTATCCAACCTGCTCCTGAGGATAGATGGTCGTCAGGCCCAGTCCCCAGCCCTCAGGAACTCTATCCTGACAGACAGTGCGAACAGCCAACCCCTGAAGTGTCCTTAGCTAGGCCCTGGGGTCCCATCAAGCTTCAAGGTACTGTGCTAGAGCCATCCTGTTCCTGAGCCTGAGGTGTAGAGGAATCAAGCATTGAGTCAGGCCAATGGCAAGGCCCCAGGGAAGGTGTTGTCTTTGTGGGGACTGCCTCCCACCTGATGGAAAACTGGGGGTGGGGTCTCTGCCTGGCCTGATACCGCACACACCCCTCTCGCAGGGCTTGTTCTTGCTGTGAGTTATACTTTTCTGCCAAGGGGCATTTGAGCTGGATCTAGCGTTGGTGCCCTGAGAGCAGGGCACAATGGTCACCCTGGTGGTGGTGGGCAGCCGGGCACCAGGATGAAGAGGCCTGTGACCCCAGACCTGGAGGTGTCATAGTGGGTCCAGCCATGGCTCTAAGCCTGGGGACTGTCAGATAGGGAAGGGGTGGACTTTGGTGACCTGGCTACTACTCCTAGGGCACTGAGGGTTTGAGTCCTTGGCTAGGCACTGTGCTGCCGTGTGCATGACCATAGGCATGACCCCTGCACTCATCCTCATCTCCTCTGCCGGCCAGGGTCATCCCCAGTACCCCATCACTCCTCCGTTTCCCTCCTCAAGCCCCCGTCTCCTTTCTCAATGAAGGCTGGGCAGACAGGCTTCTCACATTCTGTCAGGGGCCCTCGGGGCCTTTGCTCCATCTGACACTGGTGCCTGGATTAACCCTTCTCTGTCTCCTGAAACTCTGCTCACACTTCAGCATGAACAGCACCTCCTTCATGAAGCCCACCCTGATCCTGACCCCTGTGGCTAGAGTTGGTGGCTCTTAGAACACTCATAGGGCCACCTTGTCAGCCACCGTGTGGCCTGGTGGTAAAGCCCCCTTTGGGCTGGGAACTTTATCTTGGGACCTTGGACTGAGCACAGGAGCTGAATTTCAAGGCATCTACTGGAGTTTGGCATGGCAAGGGCGCCCGGCTGCAGCCTATCTCACCATGTGTAGGAGGAACTAGTGTCCTGAGTGCAAGCTGGACTGCTCTGAGGGCACATTGGTGCCCATCCTGGCCAGGTGTGGCTTTGTCTCTGCCCCAGGCCCTCCGCCTCCACCCAGGCAGGGGGCCTGGCCCTCCGTCAGGCTGATTATGGGAATTGCCCCTCTTTAAAGTACCTGCCTTCTCCTTTGAAAGTATTACTGACAGCTTTTTTCATTTTCTTTTTTCTTTACCTCTTTAAGGAACCCTGTAATTTCTTTTTCTTTCTTTCTTTCTATGCCACCCCCCACCCCCTTTCCTTTTTCTTTCTTGTCCCCTCTGTCCTCCTGAACTCTTTGAAATTGGCTCTCTGCCTACTGACACCAAACTGATACTTTGCGTTTCACTTCTCCTTATCCCTTTATGGCAACAGATGTTGAAATTTTGTATCCTTTTATCTGCCCGCTGCCCCTTCCTGTAATTACGGTCCCCTTGTTAGCAGTACAAAGTGGACTGCCTGGCCTTTGAGCCATTGTGTCTGAACACGTGTGCATGGGCGGGTGCTGGGCGCCATGCACGCGTACACACATGCGAGAGGCTGTGTGCTTGGCAAGGACCCTTCCCTCTCACCTGGTAGGGCTGGGGCAGAAGAAGCATTCATGGGCTTCTCCTCACCTCCACCACTTCGTGGGACCTATCTGCCTCCCACCAGAGGGCTGGACTAGGACAGCAACTCCCTGCTCAAAAGCCTTGCAGCTCTCTGCCACACCTGGCGTTCATGGCAGCTGAGCAGTCTGCCCACCGTGGCCTGGGAACCAGGTCATACCAACTTGCCCCCCTCAAAGACCCAAGCCTCTAACTAATCCAGATTGCCAACCAGGTGTCCCGCTCTGCACTTCTGTTATTGCTGGTCCTTCACCTAGGCCATCCCCGCTCTTCTGTCTTTGCCTGTCACTCACTGAAGAATTGCTCAGTACTCACAGCCAACAATGTTCTCTTATCTGCACCCCTATAAAACTTCCTTTCATCTCTTTCTGGTGCCTACAAGGTCACACCTTGTATTGGTAGTTGGATACAAAACAGACTTCTCTCCCTCAACTTCGCATCTCCCTAAAGTGCCTTGTGTACACAAGGTGCTCAGTAAATGGTTGTTGGTCAAGGAAAGGAAGAGAGGAAGAAGGGGGAGGAAGGAGGGAAGGGAGGAAAAACCTCCCACTTTCTTAGCAACCATGTTGGGCCCAGCTTACACCTGTAGGCCATCTATCTCCTGGGAATAGAAGATATATAGAAAGGTGAACTGTTTGTCACCCTCCCCTCCATTCCTCCACCAAAAGCCATTGTTGCATTTTGTGGTAGCACATGCAAGATGGCGTGTCCTCACCCCCAAACAGATTCAGGAATGAGCACCCATAGGATCTCCAGGGAACATCACCAGAAACCCAGTACATTAATAGTGGCTGTAAAATGGTGTGTGGGCCACAGGCTTCCTTAGATGTGGGTGGGCAGGTGGGAGCCAGGGGGTATTTCAGGGCAATTTAGCACAGGAGGACTTTCTATGGGCCATGGCTATGGTGGAGCTCAGGCCGACCAGGCAGGGGAAATGTCCAGAGACTGAGATGAGAGGACTCGGGCGGGAGGGAGGGAGGGAGGGAGGAAAGAAAGGAGAGAGGGGAGCAGGGTACCAGGCTTCCTGGCTCTTCAGGGCCCAGACTGGGGGTGGTGGGGTGTTTCAGCTAGAGCCTGCCCTACCTTGCTCCACTCTAGCCTGGTGCTTAGGGCCCCTCCCAGGTCAGACATCCGGGTATTCAGGGCTAGCACTTACCTTCTGTTATTTTCCCCATAAAGATGGTCATGGGGTGGGGGTGGATCAGTGTCTTATTTACATTTTTCTCCTCCCTATTGAAGTTCCTCTCTTCCCACTTCCTCCAGCATCAGTGGAATTGCCTGAGCAGCAGGGTGGGTTGGGCCAGGGAGACCTGATTTCCCTCCTCAGGGGTCCCTGGGATGAGGCCCCACATAGCCAGGCTGCGAACACATTTCCTTCAGGCTGTCCTCCCTGCCTGGTCGCATTCATCAGGATCACAGGGGCGGGCGGCCCATCTGTCTTTATCTTTCCCTGGGTCGAGAGAGAATTGTTGGAGTCATCCTTGGGGGAGGCTGGGTGTGGAGGCCCCCGCAGCCCTCAGCGGCTCCTGGAGGCCCGGGCTTTGTGCACAGGAGTTGGAAGGGAATGGACTTTTTGTCTGGCCTTCTATAGTGACAGACCCTGCCCTTGCTCCTGTCTTGGCCCGGGGCTCTGAGCGGCAGCCCTGCTCCCACACAAGTTGTTCCACAGCCAAGGCAATGCACCCCCTCGCGCCCCCCACAGCGATAGGCCCAGAGGCATTCTTAACATTCTTTCCAAAGAAAGGGGGTGAAACATCTGAATTTGGGGGTCACCATGTTATACAAATTGCAATCTAATTTTTTTTTTTTTTTACAAAAATACACTTGCAGTAAGAAAAGGAGCTCGGAGGAGGGGCTGACGAGACAAGACAGCTTGCTTTGTCCCCCTCCCCCCAAAGTTTGGGGCTATTGTCAGCCCGTCTCTCCCTCCACCACAGCAGTTAAGCTAGAGTTGTCTAGTTAAATTGGTCCTGGGGTAGGGGCCACAAAGGGCCCACGGTGCCATTTCTGTTTGTTTTCCCAAATCAAAACCCCAGCAGGGCTCCTACGGCACTGCTGGGCCGCTATTGGAAGAGACTGGCCATTTCCCAGAGCGTGGTGTGTCAGTTTATGTTCTGAACTTAACCTCACGAGCACTGCACAACAGAGCCTTGAGGGTGCAGGCCCAGAGACAAGAGAACTTGTATCTTTTTATTGGCCCATTTAAAGTGTGTGTGGCCGTTTCAGAGAATCGGAGAAGCGTGCAGCAGAAATAAAACTCCTCAGCCCCTCGCCAGGCTGGGCTGGCAGACGGGCTTTCGGGACTTGCCCTGGCCCCGAGGGGCTGAAGCTCACTCTTGCCCTTGGGTCTCCCCCGCAGGGCAGAGTTCTGTGTTTCTTATTGCAGATAAGCAAGTGTCATTGTGGCATGACACTTTCCGGTGGTGGCTCAGACGCTGGGGCAGGACCACTTGGTCTGGGTGTGGCCTTTATGCTGCTGACCCTGCCTAGCCATGGATGCCCAGCTCTCCTCCCCTTTCAACCCTGGGACCAGAGGTGGGCAGGTGGAGCCATGCTGGGCTTCACACCCCCAACCTTACTGCCTTTCATCTTCTATTTCAAACAGACAAACATGAAATTACTTCTGTAGATTAAAGGGGAGAGCTCCCCAGTCACTCCTGAAGGCCTCACTAATGGAGGGGCAGGGCCTCCAATCTGGAAGGAGAGGGAGAACCGTGGAGCAAAACAGCCCCTGCCCGGTGTGCACACATCTGCACGTGTGCCTGTGAGAGAGAGGGAGAGCGAGACCAGCCGCTTGCAGGGCTCCGGCCTGCCCAGCCTGGGGGAATCATGGCTAGTGACCCATCTGGGAAGGCAAGGGCTTCCTGGGAGCCCAGGTCCGTGATCTCTAGGAGACGCTGATCTGGAGAGAGGGCTTTCTGCCTGATCCTTCTCAGGATTCTCCCCGACATCCCTCTCCCGACACAGGCTTCTCCTGTGTTACTCCCTGGGAAGGAGGCTGGGGACAGGGTGCTGACTTAGGGCCTAGCCCCGCACCAGACAGCAACAGTGTACCTTGCTGGGGTCACGTCTCTGTCCAGGGCTCCAGGGGAAAGGCAGAGTGGGCAGAGAGGAGCCCACAGCCTCCTCCTTTACTCCTTCAGCCTTCAGGGAAGATGGTGGCTCCAGTGGGGAGAAGGGATGAAGAGGGGCAGCATCTGTGTGAGGTGGAAGGACTAGAGCTGAGGGCCACATTCACACATGTCACTGGCAGCCCCATCAGCCTTAACCCCTTTGATTAACACTGTTTGAGCCAAAGCTGGGCTGGTGTGATCACAAAGTCCTCCCCACTCCATGCCCAGCTTCTTACCTGTGAGTCCCTGGGAAGTATCCAAGGCCTTGTTCTTCCCGTCGTATGGAGGAGAGCCCAGCATCTTTTGGTTGAAGCTGAGGAATGGGGTCTGGAGGGTGCCCCTCTTCTCCTTCATTTCCCCCAGTCATTCTGCAAACTCATTGCTCCTACCCGTCCCCTAGCCATAGGGATTAGCGGGTGCACTTGATGTTGAGGGGTAGTTGCTAGGGCCAGGAGGCCCCCCTACATGGTTGCTAGGGGTCTGGCATCAGGCGAAGGGTCTGCCCACTGCCGCGGTCACGGAGGGAATTACACAGTCACAAAGAAATTGTTCTTCTCAGTAATCTGCTCTTGGCCACCGGGAGGGGCGAGGGTGGGGGAGCAAGCTGGAGCCCAGCAGGCTGGGGGCTGTGATCACAGAGGCGTGCTCGCCCCGGGCTGGGGGCCAGCCTGGCCAGGAACACCAGGGACCAGCCCGCTAAGCTGCTTTCTCAGCGATTTCTCTCCCCAGACACAAAGGTGTTTACTTGTTTTAACTTCTCCTGGGACTCCCCTTCTCCCTTTGTGTGGTCTTTATCCCCAATGAGGTTTGAGCCCCAGATTACAGGCGGGAATTAAGGCATTGGACTCAGGCAGCTCAGAACTGCATGACCTGCAGGATCAAGGAGTATAAAGTAACCGTGTGTGTGTGTGTGTGTGTGTGTGTGTGTGTGTGTGTGGTGGGGGCAACCCCTTCAGCAAGGCCCATTCATCCTCCTGAGGAGGAGAGGCTGGGTGGCGGGTGGTCAGTGTGCAGGTGTGATGGAGGGGCTGATGGTGATTGATTGAGGCCTTTAGCTGGGGGAGGGCCTGGGGTGGGAGGGAAGGGAGTCTAGGGCATCTCCTCCCTCAGCCCCCCTTCCTAAGGGAGTCTAATTCTAGCTCAGGAAGGAGAGCTGCATTTCCTTAGGGACTGAAGCCATTTGGAGGTTCAAAGAATCTGTTGGGCCAAGGTGGGATAGTGGCTCATCCTCTGCCCCTTCTCTCCCCAGTGGGCAGCTGATGACGCACCTGGGCAGTGACTTTCCCCCAGGGGCTGGGGTGCTGGACCTCATGTATGAGTCCCCTTTCACGCTCCTGTCCTGTGGCTATGACACCTACGTTCGATACTGGGACCTCCGAGCCAGTGTCAGGTGAGTGTGCTGGGCAGGAGGACAAGTGGTGGGAGACCCTGTGCCAGTCTCGGTGGGAGGAGGTACAGACTCCATGTCAGGGACCGGTAGGGACCGGTAGGAAGCAGCCGGCAAGGTCAGATCAAGCTTGGACTCCCCACCTTGGGCAGTTTTGGCCCCGAGGCCTGGGAGATTGTAGCCACCAGGACCTGATCAGAGCCTTGGGAGCTGTGAGGGTGCCATCCCTCAGCATTCCGTCCCAGCCTTTCTACCTTTCTAAGGCCTTACAGGTCCTGTGACATGTAGTCAGCCATGTGAAACACATGAGGGCATAAGCTACCCTGGGGTCTGGAGTTTGATGAGATGAGAAAGAGACCTTTACTGAGGAGGCTTTCCCCCTCAGGCTGCTTTTTAAAGAATTGGGTGATTCAGCCTCTCTCTCCCAGCCAGAATGGGGAAGTGGGGTTGGAGGGTGGGCATCCTGAAGCTCCCCTGTATCGCCTCTTCCTGGACAGGAAGTGTGTCATGGAGTGGGAGGAGCCCCACGACAGCACCCTGTACTGCTTGCAGACAGATGGGAACCACTTGCTGGCCACAGGTTCCTCCTACTACGGGGTTGTACGATTGTGGGACCGGCGCCAAAGAGCCTGCTTACACGTAAGCATCCCGCCTACCTCATGCACGCCTCCCGGACCAGGACTCAGGTTTATGGGCTGCACCTGAGAGTGGGTGTGCCTGGAGAGGTGGAGGAAGCCCACAATGCACCTGGCCCATTGCACTGGAACTGGGAGTCCTGGGTTCGGGCTCCCCCATCTCCCACTTGGGCCACTCTTGTCATTCTTGTGCCCTCCCTTGCAGGCCTTCCCGCTGACGTCGACACCCCTGAGCAGTCCGGTGTATTGCCTGCGCTTCACCACCAAGCATCTCTATGCAGCGCTGTCTTACAACCTTCATGTCCTGGACTTTCAAAACCCGTGACAGGCAGGGCCACCCCAGCTGTGGGCCAGGGAAGCCAGCTACTCAGGGACCTCTCTTGCTTGGAGGGTGCAGTGATAATGCTCCCCACCCGTGCCTGTGCTCCCAGACCTGCAACCACAGTGCTTGAGCACTTAAGCCAAAGGCTGCTGACTCCTGGGACTCGGGTTACCCAGAGATACAGCCCTTCCCAAGAACCAGTTGGAGAGAAGAGACTTGCTGCTTTGGGAGAGTGAAGCCGAACCCACAGGATCTTGCTTTCCTGTCGGCCAGAGCAAGGATCTGGCCTGGAGAGGCACCCCCGCCCGCACCTCACCCCTTCATAGAGCCATGGTAGCTTAAGTGAGGTGAGGTGCTCCCGCCTTCCCAGTGGTCCCTCTCTGCCCTTTCCCTGGAAGGAGGTGTGGCTGCCAATACCCCTGCTGGCACCAGCCCCCACCTCCTCAATCAGACCCCACCTTTGGCCAAGCTATTGGGGCTGGGGACTCATTCCTGGGGCACTGTGGGCTGGTCTCCCTTTGAAACTAGGAAAGGATAAAGGGAACCCAGCAGTTTAGAGTGAGCTCTCAGCTAGCCCAGCCTCAGGCCGTCTGTTGAGACATGCTACAGTATTCATTTTTGTAAAAATAAAGCTTAATTGTTCAAAGATCTGGTTCCTGACTTGCTGGGGAGGCCCAAGGGAGAGGGGACAACAGACTCAAATTTGGGGATGTACATGCTGGGAAAGGGTAAGACCAGCCTCATGGCTCAGTGTTGCAAAGAACAAAGGTTTCCTTTTTTTTTTCAGGAAACCCTCTCATTGACCACCCACCCGTTTGGCTGTGGAAGGTCCCTAGGGTAGAGAAGGAAGTGTCGCCACCAGCACCTTCTCTGGGAGTAGGAGCAGACAGAAGTGGACAAGAGGGCAGTCTTCCCGCAGTGACTCAGAACTTTACTCAGGAGAGAAGACCATGACGCAGGGGGCCAGGAGGGCCCCGGGTCAGTTCTTACAGAGCCTGTAGAGCTCCTGGAAGAGACGAGGCTGCCCCTGTGCCAGAAAGGCCCAGGCTGTGAGTCTTACAGGTGACAGAAGAGCTCACTCACCCTCCATGCCGGAGGTGCAGGCTCGGGTCCACTACTGGGTCTTACAGTCCCCATCACTGTGGGCCATCTTTACCTTCTTCAGCTCCTTCTGCAGCTCTGACTCGGCCACCAGGACTTCCTTTGGCTTCTGGTACTATACATGGGGCCAGAAAGGACATAATTCAGTCTCATTCTGCCCTCCCCTCCACTTCACACACACACTCAGGGCCCCTTCTGATCGCTTTGTTCAAAGATGAGGAAACTGAGGCCTACAGGGTTGAATGGTTTGCTCAAGGTCACATGGCTAAGTAGGAGCAGGCCTTGAACCAGAACCCTAGTCTGTGATTTCCATCCCTCCCCATCACCCTCTATCCTCTTCTAGCTGTCAGATTCCTCCCTGAGCCCCCATCCTGCTCTCCCCATGCTGAAACAGAGATGCCTATTCTATAGCAAGTACACCCCACGGGTTAAGGCTAGAACTGGGGACTCCTATGGAATGGGAAGTGGGCAGGGAAAGAGGGAAGCTCTCTCTGACGCAGTGGCTAAGACGTCTAGGTGAATCTTACCGAGATGATCAGGGTGCAGTTGGCATAAGCAAAGCTCAGCAAAGAATCATCCAGAGGTAGCTGGTATCTGTCCAGATCAGTAATGGAGAACTTCTTGTAGTACCTGTGGGGACAAAGAGGTCATGGGTACACCCAACAAGGTGACTCCAGCAATTTGGCATCAGGCCCTGTACTGCTAGGCTTCTACATCGTTCTCTCACTTCCAACAGCCAGAGAGGAAGAAGGGAAGCCAGTTGGAACAGTATTTTGGAGCTTAGTGGCCTTGGGAAGAAAGGAATGAAAGGCCTTACGGCCAGTCCAGCAGAAGAGCAGAACTGGTCATGATTCCTTGACTAACCAGGGATTAGTGACTCACACTGCAGGTTTAGGACTACCAAAGACAAATATGCAGATAGCTCGAGCAAGCCAGCCCTCCTCTGTATCCCAAGCAAATGGAACGTGCGTGCTAACCAGGGACAGAATAAAGACATCTAGGGCAATTCCCCAAAGCTGAGGACTGACAGTTGCCATTTACATGCAACTTCCAATGAAGACCTCAGCTACCTTTTCCTTTGTTGGGGTCTCTTAAGGCCTTATTAGCTGACTCTACTTGTAGGCCAGAGAGGGAAGTACATCACAGGAGAAAGCTCCCTGACGGGCCAAACCATCGAGCTGTCAGGGAAGCTGTATCTCTGGGGCTCTGCACTACTATGCTGGCACAGGTCAGGACTGACGTTCCTTGCTCCTGGTCTGGTGCTTATCACACCAGAGCACAAAGAATGGCCTACTCATTTCTAGCCATAGGCCCTTTTGGCATTTTCCTTGGAAGTGTAGCTAGGCTCTGGTCAGTGGCTGCCAGACCTGTCACCCAGGCACAGCATCACAGCTGCTGCCAGGATGTGTGGGTTGGGAAGGGAAACGCTGCAGGCAGGTGCAAACACTCAAGTGAGGGGCCTGGGGAGGATGGGGCTTTTAATACTTCAGAGGAGCCTGGTCCTTGTGGTGACAGCTACCTTGAGTCCACTTCAAAAGCCCTGATGCCCTGGGGACTCAGAGTTGACATCAATGTAGCACTTTTGCCCCACTCTCCCTGCCCAAATCCCTTAGTTTAGCAGAGGCTCTTCAGGGCCCCTCTCCTCCCAGGTTCCCCACTCCCCACCAAGGTGCTGGGACCCATGGCAGGAAAAGAATGTTTACTTAAAGGCTGACAGTTCAAAAGGAGTGGGGGCTGGGAGGTCCTAATGGCACCATAGGCTTGCTTTATTTTCCAAAGCTCTGCCCCAGGGAAAGGTGATCCATCTGCCTGCAAACTGGAGTGGAATGCTGGCCTCATCCTCTTCCTAGCCAGCCCAGGCTGAGGTCTTTTCCTGGGGCCCTTGGTCTGGCCAGCAAAGGTGGCAGACACTGATAATAGGGGGGAGTCAAAGGTTAAACAGCAAAGATTAGATGAACACAAAGGCTTGTTAGGAAGTGTTAACATCTTCCTTGCAAATATACACAGAAACAGAACTGAGAGAGAAGCAGCTCAGGCACATGCAGCCCAGCCGAACCCAAGGGGCTTGTGTAAGGCTTTGCCCTGTAGACTAGCACCGGACGTCCTTTCTGCGGACCTGCCTTGTGTGCCGGTGGGACAGGGACACTCCTGTGCATCCTCAGAGGGGCACTCTCAAGCTACATGCCCCAGGCTGGGGCAATGGGACCAGTAAAAATCCTGGAGCTTGGCCTCATGGCAATGGCAACAAGATCTAAGGGAGCTTGAGGTGTGTGGCTTGCCTCCTCCTCTGTCCTATACCCACCATCTTTCACGAGCTTAGGGGAATGGAAGCAGTGGGTCTGGAAACTCAGCTTTGTTTTGAGTCTATTCTAATGGGTTTAGTTTATTAGTTGAAGTTAAAATTTTTTCCTTAGAAGCTCCTGACGGGCAGTGTTCAAGGGAGTATGGGGCATCTCTCCTCAAGGAGCAGCCCCCCGCCCCCATTCCCTGACCTTGGGGTTTGCCGTAAGAGGAACAGCACTTGACTTTCTCACCAGCACCTGGGCTAGAGAGAGACCAGAGACCCACGGTACTTCTGCAGAAGCCAAAATACTTAGCCTCAGGCAGCAGACATTTCTTAGGCATCAGCTGTGTCCCAGGCCCTGAGCTGTGAGCCTCAGGATTTGAAGGATGAAGAAACAAGGCCGTGCGGCTGCCTGAAGAGACCATGCTGTATTTCTGTTAGAAGCCAAACTCTTAATAGCAGGTGGTTCCTGGGCTTTTTGCAGACGCCCCAACACTCCTCCCCATTTTCATCTCCCTTCTTTGTTCTCAGTCTCGGCCATACACTGAGAGGTGACATTAATACTCAATCTGTGCCAGGCACTGTTCTACACATTGATTCCTCAAAACAACCTTCTCAGGTTTACTACTACCTCTACACTCCTCTTTTACAGAAGAGGAAACCGAGGCACAGGAAAGTTAGGTATCTTGCCCAAGTCACAAAACTGGTACATGGAGACAATCTAAGAACAAGTGATAATCCCCCAAGTCTGACCCCTCCATCTTTCCACATTCCCACTTCCAAGTAACAGACGACCTGGTATAAGTTCCCTGCACCTGTCCAAGGAGGGGGCAGATATGGGAGGTGGGCTCCCCAGGGATCCAGCCACCCTGCAGTTCTCCGCAGCACTCTTTCTAACACACGGTGGTTTTTCTTTCTGAATCTCAGAAGTGTTCAAAAGACGGGTGGAAGCAAAGGCTCTCAGGAGGGCAGGCCATTTAGCATTGAGCCTCAGTTTCTTCCTCCTCAAATAAAGGAGCTGTCCTAGATAAATTTGAAGTCTGCTGGTGCCAGTCCAACAGGCTGGAATAGGCCAACTTTCTTCATGTGTGCCAAAAGGACAGCTCCTTTTCGGCTATTTCAGAAATGACCTACCACACCCTATCACTCTCCTCCCACTGTATCACCTTCCCCATTCCCAGCCTTTTCCCAACTCATTCTCCCTTGCAGTGAACTGAGAAAGGGCACAGGTCAGGTCTTCAGAGAGACACTGGAGGACAGGGCCACTGTGGACAGTCCTATGGGCCATGCGCCACACACCTCCGGGAGGCACCCTGTACACCTGTAAGCAGGGCGGCCAGAAGAGTCAAGAGAAGTCTCCAGTCAGTCCAGTCCTTAGAAAATCAGTAAGCAAATCTTTCTTTCTTAAACATCAAGGCTCTGGGCAAACTGTTCATTCCTGCCTGTAGTAGCCCCTCCTAGAGAGTCACAATACACATTCACATACTAAAGGCTCTCAAAAGTCCTCCCGAAGAAAAGGTTGTTCATTCCAGAGTTTCCTAAACTTATTTGAGCACAGAATCCTTTTTCTAGCAATGTCTATTAACACTTCCTACAGTGTTAGTATCACCGATGTCAAATCAGTCAAACTCCCTTCACATTGGAATTTCCAAACAATTGTTGAGGACCTGCTTAAGACTGGCCATTTGTACGTACACGTTTTCATCAAATTTTACGATCTGTGAGGTAGGTATGAGTATTCACCTGTGATGGATGAGGAAACCTTGCCCCAAATACTACAACTAATACGTGGCAGAGGCCGGATTTAAGCCGCCATCCTCCTCTTCCAGCACCCTGGCTCATTCCACTTACAGCTGCCAGCTTCTAGGCTAAGACTGAGAACCTTTCTGCACAAACTCCCTTAACAGGAACAGACAGTGCTGCACCGGGGTCCTGGAAAAGCACTTTCTTCCTTCCCTCACCAATACCTGGCCAAGGACATGATACACTGGAATCAATTCCTTCAAGGAAAGTAGCCAGCCCAGTTCTTCAGGGACAAGGCAGGTATGGACAAAGGAACCCTGGGTTTCATTAGTAACCACATTCCAGAATATTAGAACTGGGGCAGGCACAGACTCTCCCGTGAATGAAGAAGTAAAATCAGAGAGTGATGCCATGGTGTAGTGGAAACGGCGGGTGCCTGGGCACTGAGGCCAGGCCTAAATTTACCTTCTGGCAAGTCAGCCCATCAAGCTGATTTTGCAGATACACTTACATAATGGTTAATATATAACACAAGAATAAAAATATGTATGCTGCCAACCTCCAGACGATATGATAATCAGAACAGATTTTAAAAAGTATTCTGAGAAGGTTAAACATGGCTCAAAGAAACAGCCATTAAGTTCTGTTTAATTAGTTGTAAAAAAGGTATAGGATACTTTACTATTCCAGGTAGAAGTTGAAAATGCCACTAAGCTCAGGATTGAGGGTTTAGCGATCCCTCTTGCCTACCTCCCAGCAGAGGGACCGGAGGAAAGCTGAGCTGAGCCAGGCTGGGCCACTGGAGCCAATGGTTAGTGTTGGCTCCAAAGTGGGCACTGACAAACTCATCTTCCCTCCAATCCCTGGCCCCACCCCGTCGGAGGCACTACTCTACCCATCAGTTCAAAAATGTCCCCCCTTCCTTGAGCCCTGAAGTGGGCCTCTAGCCATGGAGCTCCTGGCCAACAGCGCCACCTATGGCTGCATACGCACAGGAGAGGGGACCCAGAGGATCTGTCCTCAGATGAATTTTTTGGTGAGCCAGCTAGCCTCTCTCTTCTCATTCCCTGGTAATCACATTTCTGCCTGATATCTGTATTCGACAGTGACCTCTGGGGGACAAAAGGGAGGCAGCAGCCAGCTCCACAAACTGCTGGGCTGCAGATTCAAGTGCTATCAGAAGCACTTTTGTTCCCAGTTTGGACCCGAGGCCTCCTACGCCAGGGAATGCTTGCTGAAGTACGGAGTTTGTTTTCCTAAAGGCAATTTCTCTGTTGTCTGAAATTGCTAAATTCCACTTTAGGCACTGACTCCTGTTAATGATGAGAACAATAACGGGAATAAAGTGCCTTTTGTCTGAGGGCTTCAAAGTGCTTTATAAACGCAAACCCTTATTATTATGACTTTATATTTATAGACAAGGCCCACTGCAGGGGCTACTGGCTGCATGTACAGCAATAATCCTGAAATTAATTCATTCATCTCCACCTCTTCCCTGTCCCCTTAACCCTGCCAAAGTGATAGGGTGGGGCTTGGGGGGGATCAAAAGAAGTAGGCAGGACCCAGGGCTGCACTGGGGGAGCCCAGGAACCATGCTGCTTCCCTGTGGGCCTGTGGACCTGAGGGATCTGAGAGGGGAGGCTGGCACCACACCATCTGAGAAAATGGACTAGATCCAGCCCATGGATCCAGAGGTCAAGGTCACAATAACCTTGTAACAGAAGCACCTAAGATCATAAGTTAATAACCAGGTGATTCCCTCATCTCATTCATTCAAAAAACATTTACTGAGCCCCAGTATATGCCAGGTATTAGACCAGACACTTGTTCAGTTTCCCTGCCGTGATGGAGCTGATTACATTATTACAGCTGGTCCTGAAGAGAGGAAACCCTTCCGCATTCATTGCCTACTGGGGTTTTAGTGAAGCCCTCCTCCTTCCCTACCTCCCTCCCTCAGCTGAAGAAAGAGGCTTCTCTGCCCACCCCCTCACCCCCAGGGTAGGGAGCAGTCTGAGCCCTAACCCAGGTCCAACCCCACCCCACCCTGCTCAAACAGGCAGGCCACTGTCAACCATGCTGCTTACTTTTTGTTGGTTGTTCTGACAACAACACAGCGCTCCTTCTGGTCCACACAGACACTATAGACATCCTTAGGGTAGGGGAGGTTTCGAATCCGCCACTGGAAACACATCTTGGTGTCCTTGCGCATGAAGATGGGCTGCAGAAGGCAAATCCAACGCCAGGACTGTTCTGGAGGAGGGTAGGAAGGGATGCCCCCCCCCCCCTGCAAATCTCTGCTACAGGCACAATGGGAGACCCTCAGCTCTTCTCAGCTCCCTCTGATGCGTCTATCGCTGTGACATGCCAGGCCTAAGCCCTTGCCCTGGGATGACCACGTCAAAAACCTTTGGGTATTCATTCAGGCAAATATGTCTAGAGCACTGTGCCCAGGTGGGCACACTGGAGATGAGAGGTGAACAAGACATGGTCCCTTTCTTCAAGGGCTGGGAGCCCACTCCCCACTCAGCTCCCCTCCCAAAGACACCTGATAGATAAACATACATTGGCATTGCTTTCCTTGATGAGTTCAGGCCCCAGGTTCCCTGCTCCATGGGGTGCTGGCTCTCCCACCTCAATCTGCCACTGGCCCAAGGCTCCCAGGGCACTTTTTACACGCCACTTTCTTACTGAGGAGAGAAAGAAGCAATGGAATTATGGGGAAAAAAGGGGCTCTGCTCTTTTTTGCTGAATCATCAACATCACACTAGGTAGGTGGAACAGGATAAAAGTGGGAGCTACAGGCTCCTTTGCACTGGCTTTTTGACCTCCCAGACTCTGAAATCTCAGTTGAGCATTTCAACATTAGACAACCTATAAAATTCATATCATGAGTGCCCAGACAAAAGGAATTGGAATATAGCTCTGTAAGAAGCCACATGGAGATAAGAAACCCCCGTTGTGGCTTCCAGAAAGGGGAAGATGGGAGGGTTAGGAAAAGGGTTAACTACTGGTAATTGGGAAAATTTGGATCCCAAAATGTGTGAGTTGACATGCACTCTTCCTCTCTAAAAATGTGCAAAGGAAAAATGAATTAAGAGGGTGAAACTGATAGGCAGATTTGTCTTATGATTCAGAAAATCCAAATGTAGCCCGGACAACGTGGCTCAGTTGAGTGTCGACTATGAACCAGGAGGTCACGGTTCAATTCCCAGACAGGGCACATGCCCAGGTTGCCGGCTTAATCCCCAGCTGGGGGTGTGCAGGAGACAGCCGATCAACACTTCTATCTCATCATTGATGTTTCTATCTCACTCTCCCTCTCCCTTCCTCTCTGAAATCAATAAAAATATTTTTTTTAAAAGTAAGTCCAAATGTATATCTTCACATAGAAGATCTAATGTGAATTTTTTGTGAAGCAGAATCATCCTTTTCCAATGTAAACAGCTATCTCTAATTTACCTTGTTTTACAAGCCAGATGTTTGCATAAAGCTTTTTTTTTTTCAAGTAAGGAACATACATTATGGAAATTGTAAGTGAAAAAATTAGTTCAATGGACATTACCTGGAAAGCCCTGCTGGGAACCCCACTCAACTGTGTCATCAGGGCTGCGGTCATGGGGCAGCCCATCACTGCAGGGGGGCCCTCTGGAGCTGGAGCCTCTCTGCTCCTTTCCCTTCCTGCTGCATTGGGGGTACTCCAGCCTGGGCAGCCCAGGTGCTGCTTAAGGCCAGCAGCCTTCCTAAAGCTGTTGTTAGGAGCGCAACAGCTCAAGAAGGGCAGGGATTCTGCTGCAGCTGTTCCAGTGAGCTGCTTTTTCTGGGCTGGGGGATGAGAGCTATAGTCTGATTCTCCAAACCAGGGAAGCGGTGGGTTTCTTTGAGACTTTTTGAGCAGCTGTGCCAAACCAAAACACCCTCACTGCTCTAAGTAAGGCACGCAAGCTGCACACAAAAGTGTGCTGTAAAATTAGAATTTTCCCTTGAATATGTGCTTTTACAAGGTCTGCTGCATTCTGCAGTATGATTTTATTATGTCTTAGGGCCAAAAATTCTCCCTAGAAACACATTTCCAGGTTTATAATGAAAATTAATATGGAAGAGTAAAACTTGGAAATATGCTTTATAGGCAATTTTTTTTTCACACAAATACTTCTACTCTTTTAAGTGAATGGACTGTGACCGGGAGTATATCCAAATCTATTCATGTAATACAGAACCTCGCTTAACTGGAAGCCAGCCTCCTGGGGCCTCTGTCACAGTCACAAACTCACAAGTGACAAATGCCTCCAAGCAGCAGCTTCTTGTGACAAGACCTACACACCTCACTCTACTCAGTAGGAAAGATCACTCCTGGATTCTCACTCAGACTATGTATATAAAATGCTACATGTAGAATAGGGCAGGAAATGAATTGTTTTCCCAGGCACATTGGCAATAGCATGAGGGGACAGCTCACATCAGGGGCAGTGTCAGAACGACAAAGCACATGGGAGCATTTAGTGTGAGGGCAAATAAGCACCCTTAGACCCTGAGGGCATCGCTATATAATGAAATACAGTCATCACAGATCTTAAATGTGGAGGTTCCCTCAGAAAGCAGCTAGTCCAATGCCTGTGGCTTTAAAATGAGAAATAGTGTTTCTTCCCTTGCCACCACTCTCCAGGGGACAGAGTATGGGGAATTATCAACGCTCAGAGAGATAAACTAACGTGTAAAGCCAAAGCTAAAATTCAGGTCCCCTAACTCCAAGTCCAGAACTTGAATCATTAATAAAAGGCTAAATTATAGTCTATAAATGTTCAATAAGCTTGTACGATATTTTAAAAGGTTCCATTTTTTTTAAAAGTATCTCTACTTCTCTTTTGACATTGTAGCCTCTAAAGGAAAAGCTTTGCTTACTTGAAATATAATTTATGAGGAGTACCTAACTCCCTGGGGCTAGACACGTGAGGTGCTCCTCTAATCAGGCCTTGTTAAATCATCTGTCCTAAAGCTTGAGAACCAGTGTGGCCAGGAGCAGCAATTCTGACTCCAGGATTTTGCACAGAAGCCTTCCCAAGGAGCACACTAAGGAGAAGGAAAATCAGCTACTCATTTCTTTACCACTGACCTTAAAAGCCACTCAGGTCACAGGAATTTAGCACCCTTGGCTATTTCATCTCTTAAAAAAAAATTAAAAAATCTTGGGATTAAATTCTTTGTTAGAATGCAGAAGAAAGTCTCCCTACTCATTCCCTTATAAGATTCAATAAATGACTGTGGTAAAGTCCTTATTCTTTTTCCCCACGGACGTGGCGTGAATGCACACGTGCACATCCACAGTCTTTGTCCTGTCTTTGTTCCTGAACTCAAGGACAGCTCCTGCGGCAACAGAAGACTGTTTCCACCTGCCGTCACTCTGATTTGATTATATGTTAAACCCAAACTGGTGTGTGCAAGGCGGCTCCTTGGGACGCTGTCAGATCTTCCCGGCTGAGCCAGGGCCAGTCCTTGGAAAGGAGACTGTCAATGACCCTGTAAAGGGTCTGATGGGGAATATATGAAGGAAGCAGCGCCGGGGGGCTTTTTCCTAAATCAGCAGGAAGCAGGCTGATGTCCCAGACTGCTTGCTGAAAGGAGGCCCCGTCTTTCAGGTGGGCTGGAAAGTGGAGGTCCTAAAGGCCTCTTTCCCCAAAGCTCCAAGCCCTGGCCCGTTTCCAATGTGGATAATTACATTCTCCCTCCCTAAATACTCCCCGCAGCTTACACTGGATGCAGGATTCTTCTTTTCTGCCCTAAAACACTGCAACATTGCTATGTGGCTATTAAACAGCTGCCACGTCCCATCCCCGAGGAGGCTGAAGGGAATCGAGTGGGTCATTTATAAAGCTGGTGAAGTGCTTGGGAATGAAAGTGCTCAATATCCTCCAACTGCAGCCTGGGGTGGTTAGGCTGGCGGTCAAATACCAAAGCAGATTAGGCCGGTAATCCGAATGTAATCGTTGGGAGATGGCCTGCCCTTCAGCCTCTGCCCCCCGGACATGCTGTGCTCTTCGGGGGCTGGTTTGATGTTCCGATCAGTGTTGTGGGGCCCTTCAGGTTTTTCCTCTGCGACTACATGCAGCATTCACTGGGGGGCAGGAATGAATAGCACTGACAGGGTAGAAAAAAATATGACCCTACTATGCTTATTGACACCAACTGGAGGAACTCCGTCCCAGACGGGTGCCCCACTGGCAAGTCTTCCTCTGTAAATTACTTTCTGGGTTTTTCTAGCAGAAAACCACTTTGGCCAATTATCAAATATATATAATTAGCTTGGAAAATGGAAACTATTCCCATTTATGGCCACAAAAACCCTGTCCATATTCTACTTCATAGAATGCACAAGTAAAAGTCAGCTCAGGCCCTGGGAGTATTTATATTTAAAAGTTAATAATGAGCCCCCTGGTTTGGCTCAGTGGGTAGAGCATCGGCCTGCAGACTGAAGGGTCCCGGGTTTGATTCTGGTCAAGGGCACATGGCTGGGTTGCAGGCTCAATCCCCAGTAGGGGGCGTGCAGGAGGCAGCCGATCAACGATTCTCTCTCATCATTGATATTTCTATCTCTTTTTCTCCCTCTCCCTTCCTCTCTGAAATCAATAAAAATATATTTTTAAAAAGTTAATAATGAACAGTATTTTGCAAGGGCAGCTGCTGAGGATGAGAGGGGGGTGGGGGTAGTTAGAGATGGGTAAAAAAAGGATCAGCTGCTCATAGGGCCCAGTGGTTCTCTCTGCCCATCTCTGTCCTGCTCCCACCAGCCCCTCCTCAGGTTATTCTGAGGAGAGCAAAATTTAGTAAGAAGAAAACAAAACAGGATTAAATATTCTCACTCCCAACAGTATGTTCTTGAGAACTAAAGCATTGGCTCTTAATCAGACAGACCTGGTTTAAATCCTAGCTCAGAAGCTAACCAGTACATGATTCTCAACAAGGTGCTTAACCTCTTACAACTTCCCCATCCCCTTTTTAACTGTATAATGAGGACAACAGGACCTCCTTCAGTGGGCTGTAATGGGGATGATTGCATGAGATAATTCACACGAAGCACTTAGTGTGGTACCCAATAAAAGTTACGGTATTAATGTCATTATTAGGTAAACTTTAGCCAAACAATGTTCTCTGATGAACCTCCATTTCTGCTTTTAAGAAAAAGGAATTTGAGAGCCACTCTCTATCCTCTACTTTCCAAGAGAAGTGACAGGTTAATGTGGGATGCTACCAATGAAAAAACCTGGACTTTTTTTTTTTTTTTTCCATTTTACATTCATGTCCAAGCACAACTAAAAGGCCTGGATTTTCTTTTCTTTTTTTAAATATATTTTATTGATTTTTTTACAGAGAGGAAGGGAGAGGGATAGAGAGCTAGAAACATCGATGAGAGAGAAACATCGATCAGCTGCCTCCTGCACAACCCCTACTGGGGATGTGCCCGCAACCAAGGTACATGCCCTTGACCAGAATCGAACCTGGGACCCTTCAGTCCGCAGGCTGACGCTCTATCCACTGAGCCAAACCGGCTAGGGCTGGATTTTCTTTGTTTGTTTGTTTTTACAGCAGCTATAGCTGTTTGATTTGCGCTGTCTGGAGAAGAGAGGTGTCGCTGGGGGCTGGGGGAGAGGAGCTGCAACTAGTCTCTAGCCTGGTGATGGTGGTGGTTAGCCCACGTGACCTCTGCTTTCATAAGCTCGCCCCTGTTAGGCATTCCAAGGCTGTCACCCCCTGGGAGTGCTATAAATTACAATGCATTGTGAGGATATTACTACTGTATTGGTTTCCACCAAATCAGTGTCATATGCTAAACACATCAAGATTTTTAATAGCACCAGACTAAACCAATTGGGACTAGAGCCCAAGCAGCTCATAATAAGGAGGGATCAACACTTCACTCTGTGACTGAACATGCGCAGGACACACATTTTAAGACTGGAGACTAAGAGAATGCAAACCAGTGTAATCTGTATTGTCAGTTCTGGACATTTATGAGCTGTCAGAAAAAGGGAAAAAGAAATTCCCTCACCAATACTACCTGTCGATCAGTCCCAGGAAGAAATTAAAGTCAAGAATAATGACAAGAAAATAGCCCAGTCCATGATTCCATCATTGGTCTTAGCATTTCAGGTAGAACTTAATAAAGAGACTAACTCCCATTGCTGACAGCCTCAGGCCCTGGGTCAAAGAACCAGCCACCTAGCTCTGGGAAGTGAGTTAATGCTGATGTACAGACCTGGGAACAGCGAATGGACAAATCAAATAATTCCCAGAAATCCAAGCTGGAGCCTCTATTCATGAGCCTATTCTTAAAGGAAAAGAGCTACAGAAACACAAGGTACAATGGTACAAATTACCATTTCTACCCCCTACTTCCTTTGATTCATTCTCCAAGGTAACTGTCATATTTAACAGAGCTAACTCTGAGGCTAAGTCAGAAGCTGCTGCCTCTGATGCTTGTTTATAGTGTGGCCTCAAAAAACAAGAAAAAAACAAACAAAAACACACCAAACACTGTAGTGAAAACGTGCCCTTACCACTATTCAGCCTACAAGGTTCACTTCCAGTTTCACCTTTTCTCAAGTTTTTCCCAACAGATTCTCCACATCCCCATTCCCACCTGAGAAAAACTCCTCACGATTTAATTTGTTTTGGGTTGAATGGTCAAACGAACTCCCACTCCACCTCTGGTGCCCAGCCCTGACCTCAGGTTATTCTCAGGAACAATCTTGCTTCCAAGGCCTCGGTCTCCCCGGCTTCCCCATTTGGTGCAGGGCTCCTCCCTCAAGCCTCAGGCGCGGTGTGTGCTTGGGTCACCCCAAGTGTTCCTGAGGGCCTGCTGGGAGACCCTGTCACTTACCAAGCAGTTCACTTGTCTTCTCGTCATATTCTTCGGCCATTTCCTTCCCGTCTGGGAACAAATAGTGCACCTTCCTTCTCCCTAAGCACAAAGCAGAGAGCGCCTTACTCCCAAGCCTCCTCTTGCCTTGTCCCTTACAGATCAAGGGGTCTAGCTGGGAAGCACCAACAGCCTCGGGCTTACTGAGAAGCCCACCCAGGGCCTCCCACTCGTTGCCAAACATCACCCATCAATTACTTTAAGATATGTCCTGGGTCTCTCTTCCTTCTTGAAGATTTCTTTCAATGTATCTTTGCTCTTCTGTTTCCTCTACCAGCCATAGCTCCATACGTCTTTCCATCTGTTAAGCTTCTCCTTGCTCTTCAAAACCCAGCTCAAACATCACTGCCACTGGGAAGTCTTCCTAAACTATCACCCCGGCCAAAATTTGCTTCCTTGTTTGCGCCTATCTAATGCTTTATTTATATCCATAGTGGAGAATTTGCATATAACATGATAGGTTTAAAAGCATCTATCTCCCCAGGAATGATATCATATTTATCTTTCTCTCCCCAGTTTCTAAAACCAAGCTTATATTCTCGGGATATTTAAGTGGGCTTCTCAACTAAGTACTCCCTCTAACCATGCCGTCATTTTGCCTTCTTCTGCACACCTCTAGGCCATTCCTATCATATAGCCACACAATGTTAGTCCCCATATGTTTCCTTTTTAAAAAAAAATATTTTTATTGATTTCAGAGAGGAAAGGAGAGGGAGAGAAAGATAGAAACATCAATGATGAGAGAGAATCATTGATCGGCTGCCTCCTGCACGTCCTCTACTGAAGATCGAGCCTGCAACCCAGGCATGTGCCCTTGACTAGAATCAAACCAGGGACCCTTCAGTCTGCAGGCCGACGCTCTATCCACTGAGCCAAACCAGTTAGGGCCCATGTGTTTTCTTCATAGCATTTACCTTAGTTATGATTTTACATCTGTGTGAATGATTACTGCCTGTGTCTTCTACTAGATAAGTTGGGCTTATCCCCCCTGCCTATGGCTTCCCTAGTACCAAGCACAGTACCTGGCATATAGAAGGAGCTCAACTAAATATTGATTGAAAGAATGGATGAACAGTGATTCATCTTTCATTGAAAGAATGAAAGAACCCAAGGGAGTATCCTATCCTGTCTCTTCCATCAATGTAGTGTAATCAGAGCATTTTTGTAAAAGTGGCTATGCCTTCCCTTCCTTTTAACAGATGGGTAAGTGGATATAGGTAGGCTCTTCAGTGAGACTAATAACAGAGAACTAATGCCCAGTAGGCAGGTCCAACACACATTTGATGAATAAGAGCCCCAAGGCCCTTAACCAAAGTATTAGCCAAAACTTGCAATTGTATCCTATCTACCAAGCCTTTTTTCTTGTTCAATTCACTCCTCTGGGACACTGTTCTCTACAGTTGTTCCTAATATGATATATTCTGGGGAAACTCACCCCCAAAATTTGCATGTCTTTCAGCAGGCCTTTAGGTCACACCATCCTCAATCATTTGGATGGCTCAAAGAGTTGGAAGGAGTTTTTCTGTCAGGAGTGGTACAAGGTGTTGCCTGTGAGTAGCTGAGGGTGTCTGGCCTGAGGGTGTCAGTCTTCAGTCCAGAAAGGATGCAGTGCTTACTATTGGCCAAGTACTTTATGGTTTTTGTTTGCATTTAATTCTCATTTAATAATCCTATGGGCCCCCATTACCTGAATTTCACAAATGAGGAAAACTGAGGCTTAAAGGTCATACAACTTGCCCAAGGTCATAAAGCTAGGACATGATGGGTCCAAGCTTAAACTCACTTGAGCCCTAAGTCCATGCTCTAATAACCATACTAGGATAATTTGTATGGCTTTAAATATTTTTAAGGTTAATACCATTCCATGGGTTTACTGGTCATTTTCTAGTGAATTACCTGTTTAGGCCTTAGCCTATTTTACTTAGGTACCCATCTTTTTCTTACTAATCTAATTGAGCTTTGTATATATTAACCATGTGCCATATATATTAGCCATGTGTCATATATGCTGCAAATATTGGTTCAATTGCCTTTTAACTTTGTTTTAAAGTGAGTTTCCCCAAACAAAAGTGCTTAATTTTTATACAGTCAACTATTTTTCCTTTGTGGTTACTACCCATAAGTTGCACTTAGAATATCCTTCTTTACCCAAAGATTTTTTAAATATTTATTTATACTTCATTCTAACACAGAATGAAATTATTATATAGGTATGTATATATGTATGTTGATATAAAATTTTTAAGTACATTGGTATGATATTTTGTTAAAAAATATCTGTGAGTGGTCCTGCTGGTGTGGCAAGAGGTCACTGGTTCGATTCCTGGTCAGGGCACACGCCCGGGTTGCGGGCTCGATGTCTTTTTCTATCTGCTCCAATACACACCTTGGCACATAGTAAAGCCTCCCTCGATGCTGTGTTTAACACAAGCCAATGAGCAGCTGATTTTAATTTCCATGCTTCCCTGATTGGCCTCTGCCTGTGGATGTGAGTCCCCAGTTGGTAACCTAAAAGCTACAGGAATTTAGACCTAATTCATTCTGGCTACCAAGTGGGTCCAGGAAGGGACCCTGAAGTACAAGGAGGGCCTGCACTGGCCAATCCTAGAGTGAAAGTCAGGGTTCCATACACCTGTGCCCATCTCTTCCAGGCACAGCCCCAGGCCCTTGCTGTCTCCCCTAAAGACTCAGGGAACATTTAGAGGTTCGCTTACAAACAACATTACAACCGGAAAGCACCTCAGAGATAAGAGGGAGCCCATCCAGCTCATTTGACCGATGAGGAAACTGAGGTCCAAACAAGTACAGAGAACAACGAGAGAGCCCCGTGATTTAATGGCAGAATCGTAACTAGAACCCAGGTCTCCCGCCCTTCCAAGGCACCAGGCTGCCTTCAGCAATAGAACCCCAAGACTGAGGTTCATGGGATCCCAGGTCAGTTGTACCACTGTCTGGTTGGGGCATCTGGGACTGGTCTAAAACCTTCCTGGATCAGTTTCCTCTGCTGTAAAATGGGGTGAAAATTTAACAGCCTTTCGGGACAGCGGTGCGGAGCAAATGCCATAACGAATGTGAAAGGAATTATGTGTTTATTTATTAGTAACACAACTCCGAGCGGAGCGAGGTGGTATACAGGACACCAGGGGATGTCCAGAGATGCGTGTTCCAGTTACGTCATCTCCCTGGGCCTCAGTTTCCTCATCTGCAAATGTAGGACCGGGCTTGGGTGGCGGCCGCGACGCTTTCAGCTCTGCGCCCCCGGCCGAGGCCCTTCCCGGAGGCGCGAGCGCGGAGGGCCGGACCCTGGGGGAAGAACGAGGGAACTCGCGGGGCGCCTCGAATTACCGTCCTGCAGCAGCGCAGTCTTCTCGGCCGCCCGCAGACTCTCCAGCCAGCCTGTCACCGCCATCTTCCCTCCGCCGAGCCGTGCGTCCGACCGCTACCATGACGACCGGCCCGCCCAGGGTCACTTCCGGCTGACCCGGAAATGGTTCTGGTCATTTTCCTTTCTCCTCCCCCCACCCTCCCTTCATCCTCTCTCATTGGCTGCCCTGCTAAGTAAGTAGCAGTTTACTCTTGCTCAACCCCTGGGGGGTTTGCTGGGCCTGAAGCGGACCCTGCCCCGGACCGAATCCAGGGAGTGGGGCGGGGTCCTCAGGGCAGGGTCCGGACAAGTCACCCCTCCTATGGCCTCCAGCTGGGATAGTCCCGAGCGCGCTCCAGCTGCGACCGCAGCGGATGCTCCACACCTGCCGGAGGCTTCACCCCCAGCTGTGAGGCTGAGATTCCCCCAGTCCCGGAAGGCGCTGCGCACCTGCTGTTGCTGTGCCTGGTCTTCCCGCACCTGCGGGGCTGAGCACCGCCTTGCCGAGAAGCCTGCGACCTGGGCAGGTGCAGGGTGTTCCCCCTGCCTTCCTAACTTCCCACCCTCACACTCGCACCCCCAGTTTTCCTCTGCGGGTCAGTGATAGGGGGAGAGAAAGATTATGTGGCGTTTGTGCAGAGTTCCACCCAATCTCCACTCCTCTTGGGAGCTCAAGTCCTTCCTGAAGATATAGCTCCATTTCCTAACTTGGCATCCCCTTTAGGGAAACCCCTTTTAGATGCAGCAGGGCAGACACTGAATCTTTAGAGCAATCCCTCTGAGGAATGATACTGTTTAGTGCCCCCCCCCCCAAAGTTTCCCCAATAGTTTCATTCTTCCCCCTCCCCCCATTTCCCCAATACTCTGACTTGGAAAGGCTGGTGAGTGTAGAGCTAGGCTAAGCCACTGAAGTTCAAATGGGTTTGGGGAGACCCTGGGGAACTGGGCTACTGCCCCCAAGGCCTGGTCAATAGAGATCCCACCTCCATAGTCAAAGGAGTTGGGGAACCCCAGTTCTCGGTTTCTACATGACAGCTGCCCTGATCAACCCTCAAACAGAAAGGCCAGGATCCAGCCATACCTCAATGGACCCCAGGGGCATCTTGAAGGCATTTCCCAAGCGGAAGAAAATCCTTGCCAATCCATCATCAAAAGCACCTGCAAAGATTCCCAAGAGGGAAGACGAAGAAGAAGCAAGAGGTGAGCGAACCCAATCTCAGAACCCACATTGTTCATGGCCAGAAGCAGATAGAGCTGACTCTGCCTGCCCAGGGCCTGCAGGTTGGTTTATACCTGCCTTGCAGTAGGCTTGGTCCCAGGTCTTTGACAGACCACCTGCTGTTATCTTCTACTCCACCCTGAGACCTCCATTAATCAGAAAGCACTCTCTAGTCCCTAAGGAAATGACCAGCAGAATCCTTTGCTCTCCAGGAGGTTCCCTGCAGTGTGTGTGTGTGTGTGTGTGTGTGTGTGTGGTGGGGTGGGAGGCGGGAGGGGCGGGGGGGGGGGCAGAAATCCATCTCAGGCCCCTAGAGTTAAAAGATATTTTGTAGCCAAATTGACAAATAGATGGCAAAAACTTACATCGGGTGGGAAGGAAGGATCTATTAGAGTGTGAGGCCTATAAGGTATATATGCCTTGTGCCTGGTATACAGTAGGTATCTATGAATACTTGTTGAAAGAATAAGTGAACAAAGTGGTTTATAGGATGCCTACAATGTGCCAGACACTGTTCTAGTTTGCCTCTTACATCAAGTGGTGACACATGAGGAAATGAACTGTGTGCTTGTGGTGGAACCCTCAGAAGACAGGTTGCCTGAATGGAAGAAAAATGATTGTTTGGGGTAGAAGACTATAATGGGATCATTCGGATCAGGTCTGAAAGTTATGACAATTAGGCATATGGATATCTCCTCCACAGAGTGGCTGAGTTCCCTGCGGGCCCATGTTGTGCCCACTGGCATTGGGCGAGCCCGGGCAGAACTCTTTGAGAAGCAGATTGTCCAACATGGTGGCCAGATATACTCTGCCCAGGCCCCAGGGGTCACTCACATTGTGGTGGATGATGGCATGGACTGTGAGCGAGCCCTTCGCCTCCTTAGACTGCCCCGGCTGCCCCCAGGTGCTCAGCTGGTAAAGTCAGCCTGGCTGAGCTTGTGCCTGCAGGAGAGAAGGCTGGTGGACACGGCAGGATTCAGCATCTTCATCCCCAACAGGTGGGCTGATCCCAGTCTTTCCTCAAATGTTTTCTGGCGGCATCTTGAGCTCTTTCTTTGGGTTATTAGAAATAACTCTCATTGTCTTAATTGTATACATTAGAAAACCATTGTTTCTGAGTAGGGAAGGATTGAGAGCAGAGCTAGGGTGAGACCTCTGGTGTCTTAACATCCCATCACCATCCCGGCAGGTACCTGGACCAACCACAGCTCAGTAAGGCAGACCAAGACTCTTCTCCCGGAGCTTGTGAGGCTCTGCTCAGGACAGCCCTCTCTCCTCCCCCTCCTCCCACTAGACCCGTATCTCCTCCCCAGAGGAGAGAAGAAGCGCCAAACGCCCAAGCCCAGGTAAGGAGCCTTTCAGCCCCAACAGCTCACTTTCCCTGGAAACTGGATCACAGAAACAGGGAGAGCCTAGTGGTTGTTCGGAAAGTCCGGGGCCCCTGAGAGAGGAGGGCTCTCTTATTGTGAAGCCGTTTAGCTCTTCCCAACACTCATCCCTCCTATATTTGCCCAGATCCTATCTACCACATGCCGCTGGGCACCCTAGGGCTGGACCAAGAAGTCAAGTGGAACACATCCCCACACTTAAGGAAACCAAGTCAGATGCAGAAGACCCAGCCTAATTCTTGGGTTTACCTGGGAGACTCAACCCCCACCTTTGAGGAGCATTCCCGGGGGCATGAATTTATTGTCTCCTCTTCTTCCTTACCTCAAGCCTGGCTCTGATGATGAAACCAGTGACGGGGAAGAGACCCAAGTTAGCGCAGCTGATTTGGAAGCCCTGATCAGTGGCCGATACCCCATCCCCCCTGAGGGAGATGGTGAGCCTAGCCCAGCGCCCGAGGGTCTGAATAAGTGGGTCTGTGCACAGCCTTCGAGTCAAAAGGCGAACAACTACAACACCCACATCACAGAAAAGCTGGACGTGCTGGCCAAAGCCTACAGCGTCCAGGGAGACAAGTGGAGGGCCCTGGGCTATGCCAAGGCCATCAATGCCCTCAAGAGCTTCCACAAGCCTGTCACCTCCTACCAGGTACTTGGGGGCTAGGGCGGGGGATGCAGAGGGGTGGGATGTGGTCTTCTCTTTGCTGGTTAGAGGTTGGTGGAGGCACTGGCCACAAGTGGGGATCAGGTGGAGTGGTTAAGATTTTATGATGTCTGGGAATCGCACAAAAGAAAAAAAATGGGGAGACTGATGAAAGCAGTTTGGCAAAATCTTGATAATTGTAGAAGCTGGGTATTGGTTACTTGGGGGTTTGTTACACTGTTCTCTCTACTTTGGAATTTTTTCCATAATAAAGTTTTTAAAACGTTTAGACTCTGGAGGCCAACAGAGCCATGTTTGAATTCTGTTTTCCATCATTCACTAATTGTGTGACTTTCGGCAAGTTACTTAAACCCACTGAGTGTCTGTTTCTTCACTAGTGAAAAGAGACTAAGAATAGTAAGAAATCCAGTGTTCTGTGAGGACTAAATGAGATGATCTCTGTGGTGCACAGTTAGGCCTCAGTAAATGTTGGCTCTCTATTGTGATGATGATGACTAGTGTCACCATTATTGCCTTTTTTCTACTTCCTGTGCTGATCTCCACCCCTCTGGGAAGCAAAAGACAACTTAACCATCCCATTCCATCCAAACCTCTCATCTTCAGTTGTGCCCAAGCTTTGCATAGCCATTAATTGCCACCTGGCTGACTGGCTTTTACTGGACATCTGCTAAAGGAGTCAGCTTCCCCACCCTCTGGCCCTATCCATCCCATCTCCTCACTCTTTCTTCCTGCCTCTGCCAACCCCTTCCTCTAGGAAGCCTGCAGTATCCCTGGGATTGGGAAACGGATGGCCGAGAAGATCATAGAGATCCTAGAAAGTGGACACCTGCGGAAGCTGGACCACATCAGCGATAGCGTGCCTGTCTTGGAACTCTTCTCTAATATTTGGGGAGCTGGAACCAAGACTGCCCAGATGTGGTACCAACAGGTCATACCTTGCCCCAGGCCCCTCTCAGTTTTGCTGTGTCTCAGAGCTCCTGACCTACAGTTCTCTTACCCTGTGCTCTGAAGGGAATGAACCCAGACTATAGGGAGACCATTTTTCATGTAGACCCCTCTCCTAGCTCCCAGAACTGCCCTGTGGCTTGGTATACTTGAGGCATTAATCTGTGGCAGAGACGAGAAGTATGTTTCTCTGTTTCAGACCAGCAAGGGCCTTTCTGAAGAGGCCAGGCCTCAGGGCTGAGTATCCAGAGCAGTAGTTCCCGAATCTGGCCTGTCCAGATTCACCCCTAGACCAACAGAGTCATGTTTTAGGCTTGTGGCAGGGCTCGACTGGGGCTTGTCTTCCGTGCCTCCTGCCTTTCCCAAGTCCACTGATTACAGACCCAACTGCTCCCCGGGGAGGTCCTGCCTCCCGTCTTCCTCAGTCTGGGGGTGATGGAAGCCTTGTGTGTATGCTCATCCACTGCCTCTTCATTGGTCCTGGATCCTCATGGTGCCCCAACTGGCTTCTTTTCTCCAGGGTTTCCGGAGCTTAGAAGACATCCGCAACCAGGCCTCCCTGACTACCCAGCAGGCCATTGGCCTGAAGCATTACGATGACTTTCTGGAACGCATGCCCAGGGAGGAGGCTGCCGAGATTGAGCAGACAGTAAGCAAGTGTCTCAGAGCAGTGAGGAGAGCCAGGCCCTGCTGGAAGGTCAGGGCCTGGCTCAAAGCCAAGAACTCCTGATCCCTCAGCTGGGGAACCTAACAGGCAGAGGAAGCTGTGGGCCACCAGAGGTTAGGATCAGGGCGGAAAGAGCGAGTCAAGACTAAAGCTCTGGTAGGGAACTACTTAAGGACATTGGGATGTGAGCTGTACTAGGTTAGGCTGGGTCAAGGCAGAGGTTCTGAACATCTGTGATTCACAAACTTCTTTGAGAACCTGGTGAAAACGTTCTCTCGAGAAGTTGTACAAATGTACAGCATTTTATATCTCTTTCCAGACGTACGGACTTTCTGCAGCCCACCTGTTTGGGGTAGAGTTGGTGAAGAAGCCCAGTGCAAGTAGGATTAAGTTTGGGGTTAGAAGAAAGCTAGATGAAGAAGTGAGTTAAGGTTAGGCCTGAATTAGGAGTAAGTTTTCTTAGTATTGGATGCTTTTAGTTAAGATTCGTGGTTGCCCTAGAAATAAGGTTTGGCCAAGATTAGGGTTTGGTTTAGAGGTGGATTATGGGTCAAGTTCATATAACTGGCGTTGGGATTAGGAGCTGGTTGCTGTGGACAAGGTTTGCTTACTTTGGTCTAGGACGCTGATATCGGAAACTCCACGGAAACTCTATGGACAGCTTAGTTGAAATCACTGCCAGCTCTTCTCCAGGCCACAGGAATCAGGCTGGCGCAGGGGGATGAACAGGCCCCTTTGTTCACCCATCACCAGGCCTGGTGTCAGTGATGACACCGTCACTCAGCCACGGTGTCCAGGCAAGGAGAATGCCCCAGTGAGCCTCCGGGCCCTCCTGCCCACCTTGCCCGCTCCCCCATTGAAGGGCTCCAGCCTGGGAGTTTTTGATGGGATTACTCACCCTAGGCCGCCTCCCATCTTCTTGGGAGGCTCAAGAAGGGAGTGAGGGGATTAGCAGAGCCCCTTGTCAGGAGAATTGAGGTGTCATGGTTGAGGGTATTCAGGGCCTCAGAAATCTCAGTATCCTGGGGTGGAGGCGGGAGGCTATCTGCATATGAAAGGCCTTAGTGTCTCTGGGTAGAAGCTAATGGGCTTATCCCTCTCAATGAGGGATGACCCTTCAGCTGACAGTCTCCTCTGTCACAGCTCACTCCTCACCCCGTCTCATTCCTCCAAGTAAGGATGTGAACATTGGCTCAGATTTGCCTTCCTCTCTCCCTTTACCTCCCTCTTCTTCCCTCCCCTCCCCTCCCCACCATCACAGGTGTAGCTCTATTTCTGGCCTCCTCTCCTCTCCTCTCATCACAGATGTAGTTATATTTCTGGGTTCCATTTTCCCCAGGCTTGGGTCCAGGCCACCCTGCCAGCCACCTGTTCAGGCCTCAAGCCCCAACTCACACTCTGCCTATCGTACTCAATCCATAGATACCCCAGGCTGCTGAGACCTGGCTGAGGGCTTTCAGGTCCCGGCCCTTTGTCCTAAGTGGGTTTCACAGACCTGGCACATGGGATGGGGAGGGGCCACCAGAAGGCGTGTCTCTCTGCTCTGAAGGAGCCCTAAAGGGAAGATCAGTGCTCTCCCTCAGAATCAGCATCTTCTCCGTCTCTTTCTCAGCCTGCCTCCCGGGTTGAGCGTCCTAGTGAAGCTAGAGAAGTGCTGCTCCCCAGGGTAGATCTCTGGCCTCTGTTCCCTGGGGCCCATTCCCTACGGCCTTGTTCACGTACCAGGGATTGGCTTGGGGCTTAAGCTGGGAGGTGGGCTCCTGGGTCAGGGAAGGCCCTTGTGCTGACACAGGAGAGGAACTCCTGGCAGAGCTTAAGGTCCACAGCCCCTCAGCCCCACTGCTCTTTCCCAGGTCCGGGAATCGGCTCAGGCCTTCAACCCTGGGCTGTTGTGTGTGGCCTGCGGTTCCTACCGACGGGGGAAAGCAACCTGTGGTGATGTGGACGTGCTGCTCACTCACCCGGATGGCCGGTCTCACCAGGGCATCTTCAGTCGCCTCCTTGACAGCCTTCGGCAGCGAGGTATAAGCTCCGTCTCTGGGTGAGCAGGTTGGCAGGGGCCAGGGCAGGGCTAGGCGGCCCCCAGGAGGGAGAGCCTCAGAGCCACAATCTCTAGGCGGGAAGCAGGGCAAGGTTGCTTCATGAGAATCCCACCTTGTGGCCAGAGCCATTTCAGGGAAGAGATGAAACAGCCCCACACCGCACAGGTGCTCAGTACCACCTGCAGGTTGCGTGTCTCATCTGATCCTCCTGTGACACTAGGGGGTGGGAGGAATTTCTATGCACATTTTACAGGTAAGGAGACAGGCCCAGAGAGGGCAAGGTCACCCAGCAAGTAAATGGGTCACCTGGGACTAGAGGACCCAGGATGATCCGGAGAGAGCTGGGAGGATGGGATGGCCCAGGCCTGGCTCCTAGCCCTCCCATCAGCCCTCCTATGTCGGGCCAGGGTTCCTGACTGATGACTTGGTGAGCCAGGAGGAGAACGGTCAGCAGCAGAAGTACCTGGGTGTGTGCCAGCTCCCAGGACCAGGGCGACGGCACCGACGACTGGACATCATCATTGTGCCCTACAGCGAGTTTGCGTGCGCCCTGCTCTACTTCACCGGCTCTGCCCACTTCAACCGCTCCATGCGGGCTCTGGCCAAGACCAAGGGCATGAGCTTGTCGGAGCACGCCCTCAGCACAGCTGTGGTGCGGGACAGCCGAGGTCTCAAGGTGGGGTCTGGCCGAGTGCTTCCCACCCCGACTGAGAAGGATGTCTTCAGGCTCCTAGGCCTGCCCTACCGAGAACCAGCTGAGCGGGACTGGTGACCATGGTCGAGGCGGAAGGGGTACCCATTGGACCAGCTGCCCCACCTGGCTTTCCGGTACTCCTCTCTGGCTAAACCTCACCACTTCAGTCACCAGCTCCCTGGGCCTGAGGGAAAGGGCCAGCCTAGCTCCCAGGGCCTGCCCTGCCCTCCCTGACAAGAGCAGGCTGCTCTCCCTTCGGCTACACAGCTGCCCTTGGTAGAAGCTTGCACGTGGCCCATTGCCTCACGTTAAGCAGGAACAGGTGGCTGGTTTGAAGCCAGCTCTTGTGCTGAAGGCCCGGGCATCCCCTTCCTCTACCCTGAGGAGGGTCTAGCTGCTGGGGGTGGGATGGGGCTGCAGGGGTGAGGCGAGCAGCTCTGGCCCAGCATTACCCAAGACCCTTTGGAGCAGGAGAATGAACCACTTCGCGTACTCCCTCTACCCACCCCACTTCCTGTGCAGCTGGAGGTGTTGGGAGAGGGTGCCTCAGGCTCCGTGAGGACAGCATTGGAAGGCCCAGGGGCCCAGTAAAGTGCATTGACATTCAGCCTGCCTGGGGTCTGAGCTGCTGCAGCCCCTGCCTGCCTTCCACCAGGTGGGCATGAAGAGGGGCCTGAGTGGGAGCCCAGAAATGCAAGTTAGCTGCTCTTCTGTAGGCCGGGCCCGAGTCAGCTCCTGAGCCCAGAAGGACACTGGTGGACGTGGAAAGGGAGAACTCCTGGGGTCAGGCATTTAGGGGTGCCTGTCTTCCCATCAGCACCTCCTGAGGGCCCTGCCCTGGAACAGGCTCTCTGGGAACATGAACAAAGACTAGCCCAGTTGGCATGGCTCAGTGATTGAGCGTCAACCTGTGAACCTGGAAGTCATGGTTCGATTCATCGTCAGGGTACATGCCCGGGTTGCAGGCTCGAACCCCAGTGTGGGGTGTGCAGGAGGCATCTCATCAATGATTCTCTCTCATCATTGATGTTTCTCTCTCCCTTTCCCTTCCTCTCTGAAATCAATAAAAAAATATTTTTTTAAAAAGTGGCAAAGACTCATTAGGAACAACTAAGTGGTGACCTGTGTGCCATTGTCAAGGGTGAAGCAGTCAAGGAAGGCTGCCTGGAGGAGGGGAGGGGCAGACTGGCAGGGAAATAGCCTATTTGAGAGGTTTAAGCAGGCTCTGGAAAGAACAGGAACCCGCTTTAGAGGGGCTGCGGTATGCTGGGAGTCGGGAGAAGGCTAGGCTGGTGGGGGACGGAAAGTCAAGCTGAGGGCTGAGTTCGATAGAGCAGATAGGAGCCAGTCCAGCTAGTGGCATCGAGATCGTTTTCAGAGGCTGGACCTTGCAGGATGGAGAATTCGGTGGGGGGAGTGGGGGGATTGGGAGAATTTGGTGAGGGGAATGAAGGTATGGGGGGATTTTTAGAGCATAAGGGGAGCTCTGGGTGCAGAGCTGGGCTCAAACCTGAGTGCACTGGCTGCGAGGCAGGGTGGGGTCGGTCTCTGTCAGTAACTTACAGGGTCCCAGAGCTGCCCTTTGTTGACCTGGTTTCAGTCAGGGGACCCCAGCAGCCTTCGTTCAGAACCCTGACGTCCAAGCCATGCGGCCTTGTGCGCATGGGCCATGCAGGGAAGGAACCGAAGGCCAGGGAGTCCGAGGCCCCTGTCTCAGCTCAGTACCAACCAGAGACAGCTCCCTCACAGGCCTGGAGACCTTGTGAGGCGGGAGCCTCTCCCTCAGGGCTTCTGCTCCCAGGCAGGTGAGGCTGCCCAGGGCCTGGAGTGGACAAGAGGAGCTGGGGAATCCCTGGGCACCCCAGGAGTTAGGGCTGCTTTTGTCCTTGCTCCAGGCCTGCTAGTTCTACTCGGGACTGCGCCCTCGGGGCCCCCATCCCCAGAAAGGTCAGCATTGGCAGAAGCCCGAAGCCTGGGATGGTGGGGTCCAAACGAGGCCATTGCGTCTCCTCTCCTTTTGTTTCCCACTTCCATGCCCCTAGTCTCAGCCGGCACGGAGGAACTGGGCCTCAAGGGCTAGGAGAAACGGCAATCAGTGGATCTTGGGGTAGCTTGGCCAGTTAACCTATACACAGACCTCCCCAGAACCAAGGGGAGGAATAGTGCTGACTTCTACGTCTGAAACCAGGGGCCCCCATTCCTGCCACCCCCCTCCCATCAGGAGACTCCGAATTCCAGAGACCACCTTCAGACCAAACTCCTGGTTCCCCCTGGCGAGGGCACAGGAAATCACAGGGTACAAAGGCAGAGTGCCCATATCCTCCAGAGAGCCATCCGGAGGGTGGTCTCGGCTGCACACGCTGACACAGGAGCCCAGGAAAAGAGCTGATGGGGAGATTGCTGTGTCTTGAGGTTACCCAGTTTGGGGGAGGGGTGGTTCTCTGAGGGCAAAGGAAGCCAAGAGTGGTTGAGGGATTCCCCAGCCACCTGAGAGCCTGCACCTGGTCTTCTGCCCAGTGCGCCATCCTATTGGAAAGGGAGGCTGAATTCAGAGCGCAGGTAGAAACGGGCATTCTCTCCAGCTACTGGGAACCCCCAAATCACCACCCAATCACCACCTGGTCCTGAGGAGGGGGAGACAGCACCACAAGCTTCCTGCCCCTAGCCCAGCCATTGTCACTCTGTCCCTGAGCCAGAGTTGCCCCTGGTCAGACCACATGTATGGTAGAATAATGGTTCCCCAAAGATGTCTACACCCTAATCCCTGATACCTGTGAGTATGTTATCTTACCGGTGAAAGGGACCTTGCAGATGTCCTCAAGCTTTATTTTGAGGTGAGATTATCCTGGATTATCCAGTGGGCCCAATCTAATCATGAATCCTTAAAAGTGGAGAACATTTCCCGGCTACAGTCGGAGAGAGACAAGACAAGGGAAGAGGGTCAGAGAGATGCGATGTTTCTGGCTTTGATGATAAAGGTGCCACCAGCTAAGGAATGTGGGTGGCCTCTAGAAGCCGGAGGAGGCAAGGACACATTGTACTCTAGAACCTTCATAAGGACATGCGGCCCCGGAAGGCAAACACCTTCCAGGCCTCCCTGCCATCTCAGAGATCAACCTCACCAGATACTATAGCTGTCGGGGTACCTAATGCTACCCAGACTCTACAGACACCCCAGAGCTGCCCCAGCCCCAAGATCTTTAGCTCTTTGTTCACCATGCCTTTCAGTCAAGGCGCCAGCCAGCTAGTTTTCCAGAACCCCTAAGCCACTCGGCAATCCTGTTTCTGAGCTCTGGAACAGGGGGACCCCAAGCTGAAGTCCCAGAGCTGGCCCGAGACGGGCAAGGCCTCATCCTCATCCTCTGCGAGCCCTGGTCCGCCCCACCATGGGGTCTGTGCAGGCCAGAAGAGACCCAGAGAGAACACTGCTGGAAAGGCCAGAAGAGGAGGAGGAGCAGGGGTAGAGGGACTGTGGGGAGGGCTCTGAGGATGCCACTGGGGGACCGTCCAGTTGACCCTCCATATCTGCAGGTGCTGCATCTGAGGATTTAACCAACTGCAGATGGAAAATATGTTTTAAAGTTACATTGTTGCTGACCTGTACTATGTAGTTAGGCCTATGATGGTCACATCTTTCATTTTCTTGCATTAGGTATTGTAAGTAATCTAGAGATGATTTAAAGTATACCAGAGGCCTGGCCGGTATGGCTCGGTGGTTGAGCGTCGACCTATGAACCAGGAGCTCATGGTTCAATTCAAAAAGCACCAGTATACCAGAGGACGGGTGTAGGTTATAAGCAAAGATGACACCATTTTGTAAGGGACTTGAACACCCACAGATGTTGCTATCCATGGGGGTTCTGGAACGAATCCCCCGCGGATACTGAGGGGCTACCGTGCAGGTACCCGGTGAGGGGTCGTTAGCTGCTTGAGTGCCTGGCCCTTTGCTCCTCTGGACGGAGGCCTAGCCCGGACCGAGCAGGCTCGGGGCCCCAAACGTTCCTTTTACAGCGAGACCCCCTCAGCCTCACTGCCCTCACCCAAGTGGGCTCGGTTCCGCAGCGGGGCTCTCGCTGTGCTTGTGTGCCTGATGTGCACTTCCAGGCCCTGTGTGCACCGCGTGTTCATGATTTTGTGTCTGTGTACGTGTGTGTGTAACTGGCTGTGTGTCCATGTGTCTGTCTAGAGCTCTGTGTGCATGCCCCTGTGTTGTCGGGGTCTCAGGCAGGGCCGCGGGGCTGGGAGGAGGGTCCCTGGAGTCCCAGAGGAGAGGTGCCAGGCAGGGACCGCAGGAGGTGGTGGAGCCCCTGCCAGGCCCTGGACTCTGGGTGCCTGTGTCCGTGGAGGCGGCCGCAGGGCGGGCCGCCTGCGTCAGCCTTGAGCGGCCATCAATAGCGTGCGGTTAATTAATTTGATGGGAACAGCAGGGACCGCCGTTTGCATTTAGTGAAGTTCCAGGAACTTCCAACCTCATCTTCATAATTGGCCTCATAAATTGTAAGAAAGAGAGAGATCAGCAAAGCGGGAGGGAGGAGGGGCCGCCCGTCCGTCCTTATTTAATTTTATTGCTGAAATTCATCTTTTTAGCCTCCTCCGGAATCGGCTCTCCCTGCCGGATTTGCCTAATCATGATAAATTAATATTCATTTCCCCACCTCTTACCCAGCTCCCACGCTTGGAGGGAGTTGGGGAGGGTCTCCTCCCAGCCCCTCCATCAGGCCCTGGTGGGAGCCTGAGGGGTGGGGACTGTGAAGGGGAACTTGCCTGCAGAACAGAAAGTGGAGCCTGGGGAGGGCTGGGGGGAGCCTGGGGGGAGGGGGGCTGATACCCTAGGGGGTGGGGGTGATTGACTTGGGCTCCCAGATGGGAGGCTTGTGAGGGCCCTGCCTCTCCCTGGGCAGGGTCAGCCCAGAGGGTCCAGGTGCTGGATCAACTGCCCCTGCCCGGCGAGGGCAAGGGGAGGGCAGGAGGAGCCCTAGAGGGCTATTTGGAACGCAGAGGCTGGGACTGGGGCGGACAGGATGGATTTGGGAGATGAACGTGGAAGGCCAGCCTGAGTTGAGAGGCTGACCTGGTTTTTGCCCCTCTACCCCACCAACTAGGTGCAGGCCGTCTTGCCCTGCAGACTCCAGGGGGGACCCGTCCTCATGCGTGGGCCTCATAGGCCCTGATGATCTCTGCCTAACGGGAGGCTCCTCTCTGCTTCCCCACAGCGCAGCCCGGCTGGATGGCTGGGCCCCTCACCCTGGGTGCCTTGGCCGTGCTGTGCGGCTGTGCCGGCTACTGCTCTTCCGAAAAGGCCCGTTTGAAGGCCTGCGGGAGGGCGTTGCTGGAGGATAATGCAGCCCTTCCCTTCTAGGGGCAGTGGGACCCCAGAAGTCCAAAGATCAAAATTCTCTGTCTTCTTCTGTCACAGTTAGTACGTGAGACCTGGCAGAATTCTAGATTTCATCCAGCCCCTTGCCCCATTTTACAGATGAGGAGAGTGAGGACCAGAAGGGGAGGTGACCCAAGGTCGCACAGAAGCCAGGGCGCCTGAGACTAGGATGGAGGGATGCTTCCATCCCACCTTGGAGGCTGGGTGTGATGGGAGGACTCTAACAAAGACCTCCAGTGACCCTGGCTCTTGTAGGACCCCCATTCCTGTTGAGTGTGAGAGGAACCTTTCAGCGATGATGAGGTGCTACTCCTGTGGTTATGTTACCTTCTACGGCAAAAGGGGAATGATCTGGGCAGGCCTAGCCTAATCACATCAGCCCTTCAAAAGCAGAGTTCTCTCTGGCCAGTAGCAGAAGGCGCAGTCAGGGAAATTCAAAGCGCGAGGAGGATCCCCCTCCTGCCTTTGCTGGCTGTGCAGATGGAGGAGGCCTTGTGCAAGAACCAGGGAGAGTCCCCAGGGAGCTGAGAGCAGCCCCAGCTGACAGCCAGCAAGTCCTACAACCACAGTGAACTGTATTCTGCCACCAACAAGAATGAGCATGGAAGCTGATCTTCCCCAGAGCTTCCAGATAAGAGCTCAGCTCAGCCAACACCTTGATTTCAGCCCTGTGAGAACTTCAGAAGTGAATTCAGCTGCGCCTGCTGGGACTTCTGACCTACAGAACTATCTATAATCATAAAAGGGTAGCATGCAGCCCTGGCCGGTTTGGCTCAGTGGATAGAGCATTGGCCTGAGGACTGAAAGGTCCCAGGTTCGATTCCGGTCAAGGGCATGTACCTTGGTTGCGGGCACATCCCCAGTAGGGGGTGTGCAGGAGGCAGCTGATCCATGTTTCTCTCTCATCGATGTTTCTAACTCTCTATCCCTCTCCCTTCCTCTCTGTAAAAAATCAATAAAATATATTTTAAAAAAAGGGTAACATGCAAATGGACCGAACAGTGGATCAACCGGTTGCTGTGACATGCACTGACCACTAGGGGGCAGACGCTCAACGCAGGAGCTGCCCCCTGGTGGTCAGTGTGCTCCCACAGGGGGAGCGCTGCTCAGCCTTAAGCTGACGCCTCCACCACATCACTAAGGATGTCAGCTTAGGCCGCTCCCTAAGCCCTCAGTCGGACATCCCCTGAGGGCTCCTGGACTGCTAAAGGGCACCGGCTGGGCTGAGGAACCCCCACCCCCACCCCCAGTGCATGAATGTCGTGCACCGGGCCTCTAGTGAGATAATAAATGGGTCTCGTTTTAAGGGGCACCTTCAGGGTCTGGCCCCGGAGTGAGGACCCAGAGGCCATGCCCTTCCTCTCCCTGCCAGGAAACTGTCCTGGAGCTCTGGGCAGCCCCAGCTTCTCACTCAGGGGCCAAGGACTGCAGTCCCCACGTCAGGGCTGAGAACCGATGTCCCCTACCTTAAAGGCCTCCCGAGCCTCCCCCACCCAAGTTCCTGTGGAAGCCACAGGCCCTGGTGATGGAGGTGGGCCCCCGGGAGATGGCCTGGAGGAACCCCACCTGCCGCCCTGCCAAGTATATGGACTGCAGACTCCCCTCCAGAACCTGGCTCCACGGGCCAGAAAATGCTCTCCTGCCCTGGCTGGGTAGCTCAGTTGGTTAGAGCACCAACCCAATACACCAAGGTTGTGTCCCCCAACAGGACACATACAAAAATCAACCACAGCAAATCCATGTCTCCGAGTCTCTGTCTCTCCCCGCTCCCTTTAAAATCAATAAATAAAATCAATTTTAAAGAAAACGGCTCTCCACTCCACGCTTCGAGTGTGTTTTTCTGGATCTCACACTCCCTCCATCCCATAGGAAAGGGCCTCCCTGGGATGTGGAGTGGGGGTGGCTGCTCCGAAGCAGGGGGCTGGTGGGACAGGGGAATGCCCCAGGGGGTATCCTCAGGGGCAGGGGAGTCGCTGTAAACGGGTATTTGGAGGCGGAGGCGGCCGCCAGCGGAGTGGGGCGGGTATTGAGGCCAATGAGCGCGTTTCCGGAAAGACGCCAGCAGAGGGCGCGCGAGGACCGGAGAAGAGGTCCGGCGGCTTGCTGGGGCGGGGGGTGGGGGTGCAGTAGAAGGGGCGGCCCGTGCGGCCGAGGAACCGTCCAGGGGGGCTTCTCCCGGAGCTCTGGGGGTGGGGAGTGGGGCTGGAAGGGTCCGGACTACGCTATGGCAATGCGGCCCCTCGCTCCTCTGCAGGAGGCGGCCCGGCCGATGGGGATGTGGCCCAGCGCGCCCCACCGCGGGGTGACCCTCCCCTTACCCAGTAGGGGAGCAGGGTCTGCGGATCCGGGACTGGAGATGTTGATGCTGAGTCGAGTGGGACCCCCTTTCCCAGACTCGCCTTTGGTCTGGACTCTGGGCTTCCGTTTTCCCCCGGTGAGTTCTGCTCTTGTTCCTGGAAGCTCTAAATTGAGACCAGGTGGGGTGAAACGGCCCAAGGAGAGGAAACCAGTGTTTCCCGTGCCCCTGCCGCCTTCCCTCCTCAGCCTTGGACGCGGAGCTTGGGGGAGGGGGTGGAGAAAGAGGGGAGAGGAGCCAAAAGTGAGTGACGGAGGGAAAGAAGCAATGGAAGGGGGGCGTGGAGGAGGAGGCCGGGAGGCAGGTGGCGTGGGCGGGCCAGAAGAGGGACCCAACTCCCGCAGGGAAGCTCTCCTGAGATCGGGGCCATCAGCTCCCACTGTATCCTTGGAGCCATCACTCTGCCCAGGGCGCCCTCCAGCCGCCGTGATGCCGTGATTTATGGCTGGGCCCGGCCCGGCGACCTTGGACGGATAACGAATGACGGGTCAATAACGCCACAGAAAGAGGGAACGGGGCGGGGGAGGAGGGGGGCGGCCCGGTGGCCGGCTGCCCCTTTCTCCGGTCTTCTCGCCAGGCCGGCTGCCCCTCCCGCAGACGCCTTGCTGGCGGTTCCCCGGGGCTCCCAGCGGGTCTGAGGTGAGCGTTAGCGCAGCTGAAATAGTGGGCGAGGAGGCAGGGACCAGAGCACACTGGAGAGACCCGCAGGGGATCCCAGGTGGGTGAGGGAGACAGGTGGGGGTCCCGGAAGTCTCCCTCCCGTTCTGTGCACGGGAGCAGGAAACGCCACACGTTGGGAAGTCAAAGTGCGCAGGTGGAGGCCCTCTCAGGCCGAAATAGAAACAATGGTGTTCTCGCCCCGCTTGTGCCCCTTCCACCAGGCTCCTCCCCCAGCCTCCATCTCTGGAGGTGTCCTCGGCCTACCCCAAGCTGCCTGCAGTCATAGTGTTTACTTTAGCTGTGGGGCACCTCATATTTGCCCTGTGTCCCTGCTGGCAGGTGGGTTGTGGGAGGTTTGGGGCCCGAGTCTCAACTCCTAGGTCATCTGGCTCTACTGGGAGTGGGTCAAAGCCTCCGCATCCAGGTCTGCCACTCCCCTTCTTCAGGTCCCCTGGGTAGCCCTGGTCCCCAGTCTGTTTTCAGCACCCCAGGGAACCCAGAGTTGAGGGGAAGGAAGCAGCTCTTCTAATACCTGACTTGATGAACTATATCTCTAACAATCTCTGTTAGCATCAAGGTGCCTGTGTAAATGGCAAATGTGTTTCCATCTCGTCGTCCCATTTTGTGGATGAAGTTGAAGCTCAGAGAGGGACAGTCAGCAGAGGGAGGAGCTGAGGCTTGAGTTCAGATCCTCTTGTTCCGAATCAGAGCTTCTCCTGCCCCATCAACCCAGGCTCCTGGGCTCCTCCCTCTGCAGGCTCATCCTTAACTCACGCCCAGCTTGGTCTGCAAAGGAGATACCCAATGCGGGGTGCCACTAAGGCAAGGGCATTCTGACCTCAAAGTGGACACCGGGTGACAGAACAACCCTGGAGCAGCGTGGGGCAGCGGTGGTGGGCTAGAGCAGCGATTTTCAACCCTTTTCGTCTCATGACACACATAAACTAATCACTAAAATTCTGTGGCACACCAAAAAATATATTTTTTGCCCATTTGACCACAAAAGGTATAATTTTGATTCATTTGCACCAGATGGCTATTGTTGTGTTGGCTGTTGTCATTTTTAAAATTTGACAATCTAAGAGAAAACAGGTCAGTGCCCCTGACTAAATAGTCAGTTATTGCATGAATTAAAAATTCTTGTGGCACACAGGTTGAACATTGCTGGGCTAGAGGAACATATTCAGGCATGCATGTACCCCTCCTGGTGGGTGACTGGATGCCCAGGGTGTACATGTGTGGACTTGTGTATGCTCATTCATTCATGTATCACTTATTCCTTCAACAAACAGGTATTGAGTGGCAAGCATGTGCCATGCCCTGGGGATAAATGGGCAACACTGTGGAGCTTATATTCTAGCAAGGAGAGTACATAGGATAGGTATGTTTTAGGAGGCATCCTCGTGGTGGGTAGCCTTGTGTAGACTCACTGCAGAGTAGAAACGAGCATGGCAGACATATATGTGAGGCCCCAGCTCCCACTCTGGAGATGGAGACACTGAATCCTCACCCATCACCTCAACCCCTCACTCCACATCCAAACTCTCACACACCCCTGGCCCCAGCCAAACGGACCATCCCCCTCCACCTGCTCCTTCTACCGTCTTAATCCGTGGGGAAACCTGAGAGATCCCAGGCTCCAGGGCTGGCTACATAATGTTCAGGGCCCAGTGCCTAACGAAAATACAGGCTCCTTATTATAAGGTTGTAAACAATCCCAAGGCAGCGTTAAGCCCAGCATAGGGCCCTTCTCATGCAGAGCCCCTGGGACTGCACAGGTCACACAGCTGTGAGGTTGGCCCTGCCTGCCCCTCCCACAGGCTTATTTTCACATCCATCGTCCTCACGGTCTTCTCCTTTGCTAAGTCCCGGGCTAGCTCCCGCCTACTGCGTCTCTCCTGTGGGCCTGCCTCCTTCTGGCTCCGTAGTCTCCAGCCTCGTCCCTGGCCCCACCTATCTGGGTCTCATTCCCATCACATTCACCCAGCGCCACTCTCCCAGACTCCTGGCCTCTTAGACTCGGCCCCAGACACGCCCTCTACTTTCCCATTTTCATACCCCTCCCTCATCATTCAGTTCCTCTGGAAAATCCACTCTTCCGTTAGCCACCAATTTTTCTGATTTTCCACTTGGAAATCTCACATCACAAACTATGTACTTGGGTCAGAGCACAAATCATCATCTGCCTTCACTCGGAGCCATTTGTCTGGTCTCTCTGGTAGACTTAAAATTCTAGGCGACAGGGATGGTGTCATATTCATCACTGTAACTCCACGGCACCTAGCTGACGTGCACGGTAGGGGCTCAGTTAATATTTGTTGATACAGCTGTTGGTATCTTTTGTGTGTGGAGCCCCTGAATTGTGTGCACAGAGCTGTGTGTAAAGGCTTGTGTCCACACACAAGCATTTCTGCTTATGTGTATACACATGATCCATGCATGTGCAGGTATGTTGGGAGCATCCATGTGCCCAGACATTAAGTGGTTTCTATAGGCCCGCGCACAAATGGCCGGTGTCGGGGTATGCATGGCTCTGTGTGCTTGGATTTCTGTTGGTGGGTGTGCACCCAGATCTGGTGGCAGATGTATGCCCATGCATGGCGCAAAAGCCTGTGTCTGTGGTCCTGTGAGGTGGGGGTTGTGCCTGGACAGGAGCTGCAGGTGCACCGTGCAAGGACACAGGCGGCTGGCGCGTGTGCAGGCCATGTGTGTGCACAGCTGCGTGTCCTCGCCTCGGGCAGGCCGGACGCCCAGTGCGCCCCCTGCTCCCGCTGAGCTCGCCGCTTTGTTCCTCCGCTGCAGGCGGCTGCTTGGGCTCCAGGCTCCCGGCCTGGGCATCTTGGCCTGGCCCACCATGATTGGCGGCTGGGCCGGCAGCGTGGCTCCCTCCCGGGAGGGTGGAGCCTGATGGGCTCCCGTAACCGGCGCAAGGGGTAGGCGGGGGGTTGGGGGGGGGCGCTAGGCCATCCATCTTCTGTTATTACAGCGTAATGGGGCTGCTCGGGCGCCCGCCCATTTGTCATCGGCCTCGTTCGCTGATAACGGGCATTTGTCATCACTTTCCTCTGCGCCAATGTCATCAGCGCGGCTGACAGGCGGGGGTGGGGGTGTCGCGTGCACGAGCACAGGCGCGCGCACAGGCAGGTGGGCCTGCTGGACAGCGCTCATGCCCGTGTAACAGGCCCCCGGAACCTGAGGGGCGCGCTGAGCCCGGGACACATGTCCCCGCGTGTGGATCAAGGCTCTCTGGAGAGGGACACACAGGCAGGCACACACAGAACAGCCTCATCTGTCAAGCAGATATTCCCAGCTGGAGGTCTCTCCCCAGTTGAGGAGCCTGCACTGGGGGGAGGGCTGGTGATCGTGGCTAATGGCAGTTTGAGTGCAGGTGGCCCTCTGCCAGCTCCCTGTGTGCACACGTGTGGCATCAGCCACCAACATTTATTGAGGCCCCCCCCCCCCCCCCCGGCTCTACAGGCTTGTGTGTGACTGTGTGTCCCATCGGCAGTGTGGCAGCACAGGGACAACCAAATGGCCAGACTCAGGCCTCCCAGACCTCACAGACACAAGGACTTGGAGCAAAATGGCAGGGCTGGGTAGGGGGTTCTGGGGTGTGGATGGGTGGTGGTCCCCACAATGCCTTCCTCTCAACCCTCCAGAGACAGTGTAGCCTGGGAGTCACCCTTCCACTCCTGGCCACACTCAGGCTCCGAGCCTGGACTGATCTGCAGCACGAGGGACTCAGGAAAGATTCAAGAAAGAACTTCCTGCCTGGAAAGGATGTGGGACAGGTTGGGGTAAGGACGGTGCCAGCAGCCAAGAGGGGAGCTTGGAGGGAGAGATCTCTTGTTCATGTCGGGGCTGCGTCGGGTACCCGCCCACCGGGGGCATGGATAATATGTCTTCCTGGTGCCGCCCTCTAACACATTCCCTTCGGGATGGCAGAGGGACTCCTTCAGCCCCACCCCATCTCTCCGGTCCCTGGTTGTCTTGGCACATATTAGCTGCTCAATAACTAACTGTTGAATGAATAAATGATTGAAGATAGGGGGTGTGGAGGAGGTGGGAGGTGTCTTCCTAGTCCCTCCCTTCCTCCCCCCAACTCCCTTCCTCACTGCTTTGCAGCCCCCCAAACTCCCCTTCTCCCTCAGCCTCTCCCTGCTGGGCTGAGGGAGAGGCTGGGGGAAGGTCCCCTGGCAGAGCAGGGCTTGCTTGTTCCTTGTAAATGAAGACCATAATTAACATTAAATTAAGGTAATACAAATGAAGGCAACATAGAGGCTGACAAGATGAGCGTTTGGGGAGGCAGTGGGGAGAAGTGATTCATATTTTTAATTTACTGTACGGATGGGCCGTGTGGCTGGGGAGCGGGCGGCTTGCGTGGAGGGGGTGTCGCCCCGTGATGTTTGCTGGGCTCCGAGTGAGCACACAATGACTATTAAACTCAACTGTCCATATAATGGGACAGATTCGACATGACGCCCACCGGAGCACCAGGAGCCTGGCCGGCCGGGCTGTAAATCCTGCCCACACAGCGCCCGCCTGCCACCTGCCCATCTATCCTGGCTTGGCCCAGGCCTGGGGTCGGGTGGGCACAATCCCCAAAGGGCCCGAGAGTGGCCTTGGACCTGGAGAATCCGGGGGCCAGAGGGTCCAGGCTCTTTGCCCTGGCTGAGCAGTGTTGGAGGCACTGGAAGGTCAGGTCTTGATTGAGGTGGGGGTGAGATGGGCCCTCATACACTCCTCTCAGCCCAGGGTCTTGGTGGCAGGATGGGGCTGGAGCTCTGTGGCCCACATGTGGTCTGTCGAAGAGAAGACACTGGCGTCCAACCCCAAAGAGGGGGGCTAATGGTCATTACCACCATGGCTCACACTTAGCAAGCACTTCTTGGCACCGACCCTGACCCGCGGAGTTCTCACAGCCGTCCAGGAGGGAGACGTTTACCCCCATCTTACACCCAGGGAGCTGACGCTGAGATAGGAGGTAATTTGGTCACAGAGCTTGTAAATGTCCATCCCATCCCACACCTCCAAACCCCAGAGCCTGGGCAACCCCTTAGTCCTGTAAATGTCACACGTGGATTGAAAGCCTGCATCCCAGGTGTCCCTCCCCCGCCGAACCCTGAGGCCTCAGACCTGGAGCTCTCTGGGGACTCTGGGTGTACTGGGACACAGGCACGCGCGCACGTCCTCCCACCCTCCCCTAGTCAGAAGGAAGGTGTCAACAAGTCCCAGGCAGGCCAGGAGGGACCCTTGCTTACTCACTCAGCACACAGAGCCGAAAGATGCGCGTCCCTGAGATGAGAGACGCAGTGTAATTTAGGGTTTGATATTATGAAAGTCTCACTGCTCTAAAACAGCGGGGCACTCGGTGCCTCATTAATAAAGGATAAACTCGGAGTCTATTTACAAGGCGCTTTTTGGGGTTATTTACTCTCCAATATACATATGTAATGTTGCGCATACTTACCGCTAGGTACAGCTCATCCTTCCCGCCTGGGCCCTGGAGTCACCCTGGGGAGGGGAGTCCTGTAGGATGGAGAGGGTCCCTAGGGAAGAGGGAATGCAGAGGGGGCCGCTCTGGGAGCGGGGAGGCTCCTGGGAGATGACAGGGCCCCATGGAGAGAGGGGAGTCCGAATTTTAGAGCTGGAAGGTAGCAAGGGCAGAGGATGCAGCTCACCCGTCTCCCCAGCCCTCCTCCATCCTTCCTCAAGCCCAGCCCCTTAAAGACAAGGTCCAGGCTAAACTCCCTGCTGAGCTCCAGGCCTCCCAGCCCCTCCAGCTGTATCAGGTGAGGGCATGGTGGCCTCTCTTACCAGGGTCCCCGTCTGACCAGATCCTTCCCCTGCAGCTGCCAGCACCTCAGCCTGGCTCCTTCACATTCCGAACCGTGTCTCCGCGACTCTGCAGCCATCTTATCAGGTAGGGAAGGCACTGCTTTCATCTCCACTTTATAAATGAGGAAACTGAGACTTAGGTTAGGGAACTCACCCAATGTCACACAGCCAGCAGGTGCCAGGGGGGCTTTTAAACCAGATGAAGGCTGCGGTTACCCCCGAAAGGTCTCCTTGAGGGTCCTGGGCCTTGGTTGCCCATTCTGGCCCCTCTGCTCAGCATGGCCTCTGACCCGCCCATAGCCCCCACCCTCCCGCAGCAAGGCTCTCCCTGGCTGACCTCAGTTCACTCACTGAGTTGTTGGACACCCTCCACGTGCAAACTTGGGCCTGGACCTATGGGAATGGAGACCTTGGTCAGAGACCCTGGCTGACCCACCGGGGAGCTTGGAGATAGGGCCACTCACCCATCACCCCCCAATTTAGAGTTGTGAGGCTTTCTGAGCTTATCACTTCCTCAGATGAGGAGTGTATGGCCCAGGGCCCAGCCTGGGGGTGGTGATGCTGGCAGGTGTGTGAATGGGGCAACATCAATAAGCCCCTACCCCCACTACCAAAATCTGGTCAGTTTGGACCAAGGAGACACCTGGTGGCCACTAAGAGACCCGCAGCCTTTTGGCAGGGAGCCCTGGGAGGTGGTATCAGGGTCTAACCAGTCCCTTGAGAGCCCCAGGGGTCTAAAAGGACATAATCACCCTGGGGATGGAGCTCATGGCTGTTCCAGGCCTCAGTGGGGGAGACCATGTTCTCTGTACCCTTCCCAACCTGAGAGCCCCGAGTTGGGGGAGAGCTGACCTGGAGAGTGCTGGACAGAGGGAGGCCGGCAAGCAGGAGGATCTGATCCATCATTGTTGGTGAACAATGAGCCGTCACCACCCTAATTAAAGATGTAATTACAGCAAATACATTCTGGGCTGAGAATGAATGACGGATGGCAGGAAGGCACCTTGTAGCCAGCAACCAGGAGATGCTGCCGCCTGAAGCTCCCCATTTCTAGTTGGGGAACCCTCCCGTCAACACTCATGCGCCCCCCCCCCCCCCCCCCCCGCCCCTGAAGCTGGTTACAGGGTGTCCTGGTGCCTCCTGACAGGGTGGTGACAGACAGGCAGGAACTGAAGCTGGAGCTGAGGGGCCAGGCAAGGGCCAGGGCAGGGGTTCTTGTTGGAGAAATGAGGGAGGGGAGGAGGCCCAGAGGCCAGAGTAAGAGGGCCGGGGCTGGTGTGTCTGTCAGGCAGGGGCAGGCCCAGCAAGGAGGGGGTATCTCTGTGAGAGCATCACTAGAGCACAAAACCATTCTCCAAAGCACCCCTGCAAAGGCCAGAGGGACGGATGGCCATTGATCCTTGGGCCTGGGGAGAGACTGCAGGGCCAGGCTGAGGGACTCGTCCTATCAAGAGTAACCATAGCAGGGACTGGTGGGCCATATCGGCTTTGCGTCTGGCCCAGGTTCTGGGGACTAGGTGGCGAGGGACTCTCCTAAGGTCTGATTTGTCCTGGGGGTCAGGGTATAGGGCGGGGGACTGGCCATTGAAGGGAATAGAGGTGGGTTCCTCCTACTGCCCTGGTGGCTGCTGTTCCCTCCTTCTGCAGGGAAGGCCCCCAGGCACCTCCTACCCCCCATCCCAACTCCTGCCCAGGACCCCCTCAAAGGTGTGGGCACTGGTTGCCCAGGGTTGCCCGGGTCTGGGACCTCTTCCTCTATTTGGGATCTGCGCATCTTCAAGGCCTGTTTGCCCTGGGCCCCACCCCCACTCATGCTCAGGGAATAGGAAACCCTGAGCACAGGGTCAGGTCACTCTGAGGCCAGCCCGAGCTGTGCCGGTCCCAGGGCCAAGGCATGAAGGCCTGCCCGGATGGGGAGCTTGGTGGCCTCAGCCTCTTGTTTCCACCTGCCACTGTGGCCCCTGGACGGGGTCCTTCAGGGTGTGTGGGCTGACCCCCAGGGAGAGAGGGCTGGGTAGGGGGCGGTGGGGAGCCCAGGCAGAGGCAGAGGGGAGGGAGGGAAGGCCACTGACAGCAGAACAAATGCTTGTAATTTTATAACCAATCTCAGCGTGTCCATGGGGGGCCGTTTGTGCCTCCACTCAGGACCAATCAGCCTGACAGAGCTATGAGTCTGCCTGAGTGAATGTGAGCAGCTTCCCCCCCCAACACCACTTACTGCAATCTCATTACCCGCCCGCCCAGCCCAAGACCGACCAGAGCTGAGGGGCTGCAGGGAAGGGGACCCAGCCCACGTGGAGCAGCGCCTGGTCAGAGCCAGGGCTGGGCCTGGTGCCAGGAGGGCAGGGTGGGCAGGCCTTGGACATCAGGCTCAGAGGGAGTGGGGAGGGAGGCAGGCTCAAGACATTTATTTTGCACCCATTGGTTGCTGAGCTTGTAGGACGGGATAGGGCACATGCCCCTGCCCTCAAGGGGCTTGCAGTCTGCTAGGGGCAGGTGGAAAGGTTACAGAGGGACAGGCCCTGGGGAAGGTAGAGATGGAGAAGTGACAGGAGGGTGAAGAGGCTGAAGGACAAGAACGGAAGGCAAGGAGGGCAGAGCCCCAGAGCAGAGCTGGCCCTGGGCAAGAGCAGGAAGGAGAGGGTAAGAAATCAGAGAGGGAACCAGAGAAGCCCTGGGCAGAGGGATGCAGGCCATGGTAGAGAAATGCCCACCGAGGAGAGAAGAGGCCGGTTGGGAGGGGCTGGCGGCCAGTGGTGGATATTAAAGGACGGCCTTGCTGGATATCTGGCTCTGGGGATGGCTATGTGCCCATTAGTCTCTCTAATTGTCAAAAATCTAATTTAGTGTCTGGAGCCCAGGCCGGCCTCAGGTTAAATGGAGAGAGGCAGGCCTAGCCATAAATCTGCCCTCCCAGCCTGGGCTGGTGCTAATTCTGCAGTTAAGTGAGGGGGTGAGGAGGGCAGCAAGGTGGGACAGGGAGGGTTCTAGAGAGGGGTTATCTCTGACCCTGATGCCAGCCCCCTCTTGCTGTCATGGCCAGGCCCCCCTTTTGCTGGAGGAAGGGGACTGCCTGGGGCTCACTTGAACTACGCAGGGGAAGTACCTCAAATGTGTGGGGAGCTCTGGAGTCTCAGGGTCCCCGAGACCCTCCTCCTCCTGAACCCACTGGGGTCTGCGGCCTATGAGGGCTCAGTTCTTGGAAAAGGATTGTTAGGAAGGTCACATTTCCTAATAACATTGCGAGCCTTTGGTTCGGGAAGGGACAAGGAGGTTCATACCATGTGACCAAGTGACCGGTCATTCTATTTACTAGGTGGCTGCTAGTGATGGGTTCAGACATGGGACCCACGGGGCCATTCCTCAGTGGGGAGAACAAACCCGACCCCCAGGGCACCACTAGGGCGGCTCAGACACCAAACAAGGTGTGTGGGGACAGAACAGCCCACCCCTGCCGGGACGTGTGGCCGGAGGCAGGGGAGGGCTCTCCACCTGGGCTTGGTAATGACCTCACTCCCCTCAGAGATGCTAATTGAAAGCAAGGGGTGTGGTAGGCGCAGCGGGAAAGGTTGGGGGACTGAGAGGTTCCCTAAGAGGCTCTGCTTCCATGGGGGGAAGAAAACGATTTCTCCTGGCTGCAGCTCCATCTCACCAGGCACCCACCCGGCCTCTCCTGCTGCTAACGAAGTGCCTTTAATTAGCAGCCTAATAAAATGCTCTTAATTGGCAAGAGCCAATCAGAAAGAAGAGAGGTCTCCTCCCCTTCGTCATTGTTGATGGTGGTGCAGCTATAGGTTTCAGGGGGAGAGGGATTCCAGGCCTAGCCTGGCTTTGGGAAACAGTAACGTCAGGGCTGAGTCTTCCAGGGACGTACCCTCTACCCAGCCATCCTGGAGGAAGCTGACACTGGGTTTGAAGGTGAGACCGAAAACCCCCTGGCCCAGCCTCTGCTCAATACTGGCCCTCCCTCCCTGTCCTCAGTTGTTAGATCTTGTATGGTCTTGGGCAGTGTGGGGAGCGCCTGTTCTTGTGCAGGTTCCCCATGTGCAAACACGCTGGGCGCACCTGATGCCCTGCTATGCCTTCAGCTCCAGCAGGGCTAGCTCTGCACTGGGGCCCTGCGGCCTCACAGCCTGAGAATGCTGTCGTGACTGAAAGTCCAGATGTAAAACAAGGATGGGTTTCTTGTGACTCCAGGAGGGGAGGAGAAGAGCGAGATGATGTGTAACCTTGTACCTACTTCCCCAGGTTTGGTTTAAGGAGAGAAGGCAGGTGGGTCTCTCCCAGATGGTCAGTGCCCCCTTTATTTTTACAGTGTGTTAGAGTCTCTGAAAATTGCGCCAGAGTAATGAGCTCACCTATCTACAAGTCTTCCTATCCTCTCGGGAGGCAGAGGAGAACTTAGCAGTCCTGGGTATGGGTAGGGTTGTGGTAAGCTGAGAAGGCTATGGGGACCTGTACCCAAATTAGACATCAGTTTGGCTTCAATTTCATTCAACATAGAACATTAATTATATGCTAGAGGTCCCATATTTATTCACACCATTTGGCCCTGACTTCTCTCAATGTTGTTTTCTCCCACTCTTTCAATTTGTATATTGAAAAACTCACTGTCCTATTGATGTTAGGGCAAAGAGACAAGACACTTGGAAAATTCACTTTAATCTTATATTTGTAATTTAAGTTACTTTTTTCTGAACAGTTAAAAAAACCAAAACACACTATATTACCATGATTCTAGGTTGTGAACATATTGGTACATTGACTACACATCACCAAAACAGAGTCACAAAAGTCAAAGCAGTCAGTACTTAGAGTCTAGAGAACAAAGGGCAGAACCAACTGGAAGCTCTCAGGGAAGCTCACAATTGCTGCCAGGCCTGCCCCATGGTTAGAGTCCAGTGAACACCCCTCAGAACAGTCTGGGTTGGGCTCGAGTGATCATTGATTTGGGAAGGTGTTAGTTTCCTTGGTACCCAGAGGTCTAACCCTTCTCGTTTTTTTCCTTCAAGAAGGGAAAGGGATAGAGGGGAGGTGATGCTTTAAAATGCTATTTACCGCACTCATCCTTACATGCACACACAACAAGTCAGGAGCTGAGCCAGCCAGCTGGGTGGGCTGTAGAGCACATAGTTTAATGCCATCTGCCTCCAGGAAACTTTAGTACCTAATCATAGGTACTCAACTTCCAACAGAAAAGGTTTCAGGATATCAATGCATTAAGTTCCACTTGAAATCAGGTTGCCATAATCACGTTCTTTTGGGTTCTCTTCTCAGTCCCAATAATTTGGAAGTCACAAATGAAGCACAAGTAAAAACAAGCAGCAGAACTCAGCCTTATTCCCCTAAGAGACGGCTGTGGATAGAGCCCAGGGAGGACTCAACCTGCAGGCTCTGGGGCCCATGATAAAGTGAGTTACTCTGGGAGGGAAGAGAGGGAGGCAGGAGGAACAAGGGCACTTTTCATGTTCTTCAGCACTTGGAAAGTCTGCTGAACTCATCTAAATGGGAGAGGCGATCAGAAATGTGGATTTAAGTCAAATAGTAAACCTGATCATCAAAGAACGTGATGGACACAGGTGGTGGGTATCTAAGCATCCCTTTTTCTCCCGAAAAGTACCTGAATTCCTCCATAACCAGGCTTGCAGCCTAGCCCCTAGGCCGGCACCCTTCTGGGTTGGACTGCTCTCACTTCGGGCAGGAAGGTATTACCTTCTAAGGTAAATGGAGGACACCAAGAAGGTCAATGATACCAATGTAATATAATTTAATACTAGGAAAGAAAAATATGCCCTCATTATTTCCAATATTCCCCACCCCCTCCACCCCAAGTCTTTTGTTTCCACACACAATCAAATGCTAGATAAGGACACCAACCCCAGTGTTCAGACCAGTGGGTACCAAGCGACGGCAAGGAGAAGAGTGCATGTTTTCTTCTCTTCAGCTTTTGATTTTACAAAAAACAAAACAGGATTTTTCTTACTCAAGCAGAACGCAGAATGATTTAGGGGTCCCAGGGTCTTTTCCAGTTCAGAAACAAGTTATGAGGGCCAGACTTGATTATCTGTCAACAGAGTTTCAGAGAGGCTCTGTCTCTAGAGTTTCTGGCGAAGAGTCACCAGGATTTTGCCCAGGGACAGTGTAAAAGGCTTTCCATTCACAATCCACATCTGCTTTCAGACTGCACACCAGGAAGTGGAAGGATGTTCTCAGCGGTGGAAACACACACGTGCAGCAAGGCATGCTGGTGTTGTCCAAGCAGCCCCAGTGGGAACGGAGCTCACCCGTGCCCACACAGCTCCCAGGTGAGGGGCGTGCACACACTCCTTGCCCACCTGTGAAGGGGCTTCCTCCTGTCTTTAAGGAACATTTCTTTCAAACCACATTGGGATTCTAGTGAGAAGAGACTAATCTACAATGGAGACATCTCAGTTCAGAGCCCAGAGACACCCTCGGCTCCTTTCCTACCATTCCTTTAAATGTGTTGAGACTTTCTTTGTTTCTCTTTTTTAAAAAGGTCAAACTTTACATTTATTCTAGCCCAGTTGGGGATTAGTGATAATCAATTCCCACTGAAATCATGCAGAGATGGTAAGTGGGGTTTACTTTCTCTGGAAATGAACTTTTACTTACCTGATTATTTCTTCTACAATGAACTGGTAAATGACCCCCCGAGCTGAGGAATGTGACTGACTCAAGTTTTTCAGACCACTTAACTTCATTCCCATTTCCATCAGAGCAGAGGACAACTTGGGGAATATCCTCGACAGAGCTCACCGCTCCAGGCTGAAGGGCCCACCTCGATATCACTTCTGACGTACTGGACAAGCTTCAGAACAGTCTTAAACACAATCTACCTTCAAGTGAACTTCGATGGGAGAGGAAAGCCCTGTGCACCAATGAATAGTCAACAGCTCTCACTTCAGAACAGCAGCATTTAACAGAAGGGCTAGGAAAGTTATGGCTATTGGACAATACTTTTAAACAGCTTAAAATCCATGCCTCTTTAATGCCTGAGCTATGTGTCTTTCAGGCTGATGGTCTTGTGCCTCATCCGTAGCAAAACCCTCAACCAATCAAAAAGGCATTAATAGTCAACACAATGGACAAGGAACCATGAGAAGCGACTAGATAGAAAACATTTCTCTGTAGAATGGGTAGTTGGGAAGGGAATTATTCTCAAAAAATATTTCCTAGGCAATGACATTATCATCACACTGGGAAATACCTTCTGAATATAACCTGGAACTAAAAGCTTAAAAGCACTCATAAAGCAGGAAAGAAAAATGCATATGCATAACCTGCCTCTTAATATGTAATAACAACATTCAGTCTGGGCACATTTTGGGAAGAGGACACCTTTTTACAAATCAGAGGGAAGATGGCTTTCTCTTGCCTTCCCCCTTTGCAGAACTAAAGGTGGCCTAGCTTTGAGGTTACTTACAACTGGCTCCCATTCTGATGTTTTTTACAGCTGCCAGTTAAAAAGGGGCTTTCTTTTGCTCAACTGCTTTGATCAGGAATGGAAACAACAGGCCAGACAGCTCAGCCTCCAAGGGGAACTTGAGACTGTACTGTGGCCGCAGGGCTTTGGATGGGTGTGCCCATGCCACCAGAAATGGCTGGTGCAGGTCCACTCCCACCCCCAGGAAACAAGCTGGGCACACGCTGGTCGTATTCCCTGTGCTCCCAGGTTGGGTGGCACAGGTGCCTGCACCTGAATCCCACACAGCTGCCTTCCAAGTGGCCGGGTCAGCCTGGCCCTTGCTGAGGTCCATTTGTTTACATTATTAACTAACTCCCAGAGTTATTGGTTGGGGGAGAGTGGAGAGTAAAATATGACCAGGAGGAGGAAGAAAAGGAAAGAGAAGGCAGTTTCTGCCCCAGTATTAAACCCTGTGTGCCAAACTTCACCCTGATCTGCTCTCTCTGGCAGCTTTGCCCTTTGAAAATACCAGGTTTGGGAAAAGCAAGAAGGTTGGTTCTGCAGTGCAAGGTTGAGATGACTAGCTTGATTTTTGGAAATGGTATTTACTGGCTTAAATGAAAAAGAAATAAACTTTTAATCCCGACCACCTCTTAAGCTACTCTGATGGTGGTCTTGGCAAAGATACAGGTGCCTGGGTGCTCACAGGCCCTGATGAGGAAATCTGAGATGGGAAATTATGCAGAGCGTACCAAGCGACTGGCTCCGGCCATTCCAAGCCTTCCTGTAGGCTGAGCCTTAGCAGTGATTTAAGATGAAGTACAATGCTTTTTATTACACATCTAATTGTTAATGAGAGGAAATGCAATCAGCAGCTCCTTTTCACACTCTACATGGAATCGAGGAGACTGCTGAGTCCAGAAAAGATGTGGCCATTGATGGAGCCCAGGAAATTTCTGCCCCCCTTTTTGGGGAGAGGGTGTTAGAAGAAGAGAGAAGAGTTGCAAATATGAAAGTACCATGTCTGAGAACCCATTATAGTCATATAGGGTCACTTGCAGCAAAAGCCTCGGTTTGAAATTTTAACTGAACAGCATTTAACTCTTCCAAGTGTTGCGTTTTCTAGCTGAGTTGCCTCATGCTAACTGATGACACTTTCTTCATCCTCGTTCTTCTCAGGTGGAGCAGAGAACAGTTGAAGGGGCGGAGGGAGGGGGAAGAGGGACAGAAACAGAGAAAAGAGATGGAGGAAAGAGGCCCAGATCGTGCTCATTCTTCTTGTCTCTCTTTCTTGCCCCAGAGGCTATACAGGACCGCTGTCTCCTAAGCACAGTGGGGCTCGCTGAGCTTGCCAGGCGCTGGGCATTCCTGTAGTTCACGGGGAGACACTGGGTGCTGTCTGGCTTGAAGTTGTATCCCCCTCTCCCCTAGAAGTGGGTCTCTCCCAGCAGGCTATATAGGGAAACTAGTTCTTCTGCTTAACGGCAAAGCAAGAGAGATTCTGGCAAAACATTAAATATATTTATAAGTCATCTTTGTCTGGAACCAAATGAGGAAAAAACAGGTGCACAAGGGAAAGGAGGAGGGGAAGTGAGGTGAGGTTTAAAAGTTCTAATCATTCACGAAAGATAAAAGACATCTGATAGCAGCACGGAAGCAGTCAGCTGTGCTGAGTAGACCCTCCTGAGTCGACTGCAGACCACTGTGTCCCAACAGGAGTCTCAAAGCCCCACTCCTCGGCTAGTCCGGGGAAAGTGGGTAATATTTTGATTGTTACTGTTGTTGCTCATCCTGGTATTGGCAGATACGTTAAATACCGCAACTTTAATGAGTCCTGTGTGAAAACAGAGCAAATAATCATTAGTCCCTTTCCCTGTATTTCTCACTTGCTCTATGAGAAAAAGAACTAACTTAGCTGTCAAATAGGAGAAAGGCTCAGAGGTCCTTCGTAATGCCTGCTCTTAGCCTGTGCCAAGCAGGAGCTTCTGTTAAAGGCTACATGGCCTGTCTGGGGACTTGGCAGGGGGCTCAGTGGCATGTTCAGGGCCACAGCGCTTATACAGAGTGACTACAGTGGGTGTCTTCAGAGATAGATGTGTAGGTGGTGGCTGGATATGTGGCTTGGAGACTAAGGCAGAGGTTGGGACTAGAGATACAAATTTGAGAGTCATCTACACTGAGATGAGAGCTGAAGCCTTGGGAAGAGACAAGGCAGCCGAAGAAGGGAGCTTAGATAAGGAAGAAAGGCCTGAGACAGACTCTTAGGGGATGTGTGTGTGTATATTTTAGGGGTGAGAGGGGAAGGAGACAAAAGCCATAAGAGCATCAGGAACAATATTAAATATGGCAAAATGCCATAGAAAACTCAGGAGCAGAAAATTTTGGCAAAAGGAGGGGAGAGGTAACATGATTACAATATTAACACTAATAAACCACTTTTTACTAAGGACTTGTTAGGTGCTAGGCACTGTGCCAAGCACTAAGAATTTTACATATAACATTTCAATGCAATCCTCACAACAGCTCTGTGTACTATGTACTGCAACCCTCATTTTGCTAGTAAGGAGACGAAGGCTGTGGGAAGTTACTTGCCCAGGGCACACAGCTAGAATTCTCTCCAAGGTGTGCCTGTGTGACCTGGCTGAGGAGGCTGAGGGATGAGGAGGCAGCATGTCCTCTGTAAGAAGTGAGCACTGAAATGAGCCCAGCAGGGCACAGACCACCCCTCTCAGAAGAACCAGGTAAGAAGATGTGCAGGAAAGTGTACTAAATGTGCACTTCTTCCACAAGCATCGAGGCAAGTGTGGGAAATGAGAAATCACAATGATGGCAAGGCCCCCAGCAGTACTGCAGTTTCCCCCAAACAACGATCACAATGTATTTGAATAAACCACAAAATAGATAAAGATGAATTTTAGGATCTCTTCTTGCCTCCGAGGGAGGATGAAGACTTGAGTGGGAGAACATACGGAGTTCTCACCAACTCCAGAGCCACTTCCAAGGTCAAAAGACAGTTCATTTTTAGAGGAGGTGGGGAGTGGGGATAAGGATTTTAAAAAGCTACCCTTTTAAAATCAAATGACACTGACAGAGCTGTGAGAGGCCAGCATATTTCACCATGAGATTTCCCCACTGGTACATTAGACTACCTACTTGATTTAAAGGGTCTTTATTACAGGTACTGGTTTAATCTGGGAACTACAAAGCCACAGGCTTTTGAGTCATTACTCTTAGTTTTGAAACTGATTCAAATCTTTCTTTTGCAAGTTTTTTTGAATATTTATTTATATATTTATTTATTTATTTACTTTGAGAGAGCATTGATTTGTTGTTCCACTTATTTATGCATTCATTGGTTGATTCTTGTATGTGCCCTTACCGGGCTGACCTGGGATGGAACCTGTAACTAGGCGTATCGAGATGATGATCTAACCAACTGAGTTGCCCAGCCAAGGCTAAATCTCTTCCTTTCTGAACAATTCTATTAGATAACTGGGGCAGGAATTACTAGTTCTACAGCACAAGGGTCATCCAGATCTAATTCCAGGATCATCTAGAACTGAGGCTGGCTTCCTTGATGAAGGCAGCATCCAATATGCAGCCCCGGCCCTGTCTCATGGTGGCAGCTTCCCTGCTTTACAGGACTTGGAAAGATAAAGGACGTGAGAAGGCTCCATGAGCTAGCAACACCTTACAGCCAACATCCCATCTCCTACCCACAGTGCCATGCACACAGTTCTTTTTCATACCTGGGCAAGTATGAGGTCAGTGTATGATTATTTATCTGGAGATATAGGTGTATGTTCGAGAAGGGGAGCGGGGGGGTTCAGCTTGGGCAGTTGGATCATTTAGAAAGTCCCAGATGAGGATTGTATCATCGTGTGAACTACTGACAATCTGGAATTCATCAAACTGGAGTCGGAAAACTCTTCCAGAATGCTCCTAAAGAAGGAGAAACAAAAACTTCTGAACTACTCAGAATCAAAAGGACAAATTCAGCAACATGTCAACAGGAGTCTAGGAAAAAGTTATGTTATCCTGATAGGTAATTTTCTCTATCATTTAGCTATTTCAAGAACACAGAGAAAAAAACTTAATTTGAATTAAAGGCAGGATGAAAAAGTCAAATACTGGGCAGTTGATTTTATACATAATCAAAGCAATATTCACTAGAGCTGAGGCATGCCCAATCGTATGCTAGTTTCTCATTGCCAACTCTCCTAGGCTGAGGCTGAACCAGACCATTCCTCAGTGCTTCCCTGGCCTTATCCTCTCTCTGTACCTCTAGGATTCTTCTACAATTAGAGGCCAAGGACTGATAAGCAATAAGAAGTAGTGTGCTGGTAAGAGTTTATCAGCTAATTAACTCTCCCCAATTGTAAAAGCATCTGCACATTTTCATGGTGTAAATATTCCTACCCTGGCTCTAGCTGGTTTGGCTCAGTGGATAGAGCGTCGGCCTGTGGACCAAAGGGTCTCGGGTTCGATTCTGGTCAAGGGAATGTACCGTGGTTGCAGGCTCCTCCCCACCCGGGCCCTGGTCGGGGCTCGTGCAGGAGGCAACCAATCGATGTGTTTCTCTCACATCGATGTTTCTGTCTTTCCCTCTCTCTTCCACTCTCCCTAAAAATCAATGGAAAAATACCCTTGGGTGAGGATTAACAAACAAACAAACAAAACAAACAAAAAACCCCACAAAAATTCATATCCTAGCCATTTTCAAGCTACCTATATGAGGCCAACCAGCTTGCAAAAATCATGATAATTTAATATTTGAATCTCATAAGCAGTTATAAGCTCCTTTTGTATACCATTGTAGTAACCACCATCCTGATTACTTCCAGTATCCCAAAAAGCACTCTCATGCCCCTTACAAAGTCGATATTACCTTCACCCCAATGCTGTCATCAATTCATTTTTCCTGTTCTTCGTTTCCTATATATACACTCATAACAGCATGTATTCTTTTTGCCTGGTTTCTTTCATTCAACAGTGTAAGATTACTCTCTGTTATTGCATGCAATAGAAGTTCATTCTTTTTTTCATTTATTTATTACTGGTTGATATTTCATTATATGAACACACTATAACTTACCATCTCTTATGGTTAACAGGTTTTGACAAAAATGCAAAGGCAATTCAGCCTATACAAGGTTGATTGTAGTTTTGGCTATTATAAATAAAGTTCCTATGAACATTTATGTACATGTCTTTTGATGAATATATGCACTCATTTCACCTAGGAGTAGAACTGTATGTGTATGTAGCTTTAGTAGATATGGTGAAGCAATTTTTAAAAAGTTGTGCCAATTTATATTCCCACCAGCCATGTATCAGAGTTCCAGTTGCTTCACATCTTCAACAAATTGATACTGTCAATCTTTTAAATTTTAGCTATTTTGATAGATTTGTAGTATAGTGGTATTTTATTGGAGTTTTAATTAGCATTTTTCTTTATGAAGCTGAAATAGTTCCTCTCTATTTCTAGTTTGCTGAGAGTTTATCATGAATAGATGTTAGATTTTGCCAAATGCATCTATTGATATAGTCATGTGATTTTTCTTCTTTAACCTTTGATGTGATGGATTACATTAACTGGTTTCTGAATATTACACCTGCTTTTGCATAATTGGAATAAATCTTGATAATGATGTGTAATTCTTTTTATACACTGTTGGATTCAATCTCCTAATATTTTGTTGAATTTATCTTAATATAAGTTACTTCATTTTATTGAGATTTGAAAAATACTGAAATACCTTTAAAATAGTTTCAGAAATTTTCCTTATTGTGAAATCACTAAACATAAGGAGAGTAAAGATCACACTTAAATCTGAAGCAAATGGTTTAAAATATTACCAAAAAATCCTACCTAATAAACTCATATTAGTTATGAAATTGTGTGTTTTATTTTCTTATAATATTTTTGTCTTGTTTTGGTATTGTGGTGATTCTGGCCTCCGAGAGTAAGTTAGGAAGTATTCATTGTGCTTCTATCTTCTGAAAGAGATTGTGCAGAAATGGTATAATGTCTTCCTCAAACATTTGGTAGAATTCACCCGTGAACCCATTTGGGCCTGGTGCTTTCCGTCCTGGAAGGTTATTAATTATTGCTTCAATTGCTTTAATACGTATAGGCCTATTCAGATTGTCTATTTCTTCAGATGTGAGTTGTAGAAGATTATATCTTTCAAGGAATTTGTCCATTTCATCTAGGTTATCAAGTTTGGAGCATAGAGTTGTTCAAAGTATTCCTTTATTATTATCATTTTAATGTTCGTGAAATTTGTAGTGATGCAAAGTTGTGCTTAACATTCAAAAATCAATGTAATAACCAATTAACAGAATAAAGGCAAAAATATAAGATCATCTCAATGGATGCAAATAAAAACATTTAACAAAATCCAACATCTATTTCTAATAAACACTCTCAGCAATCGAGGAACAGAAAGGAACTTCTAATACCCCTGATTTTATCTATGAAAAACCTAAAGCTAACACACACACATACACACACACAATGGTGAAAGACCAAATGCTTTTTCCCCAAGAGAAGGACATCCACTGTTAATTCTTTTGAACATTGTACTGAAGATCTTAGTCAGTACAATAAAACAAGAAAGAGAAATAAAGGTACACAGGTTGAAAAAGAAGTAAAAGTGTATTTGTGCATACTTGCAATGAGCAATCCAGAAATTTCAAAATACTATTTACAATAGCATTAAAATATGACAAAAGATGTATAAGACCTTTAACATTGAAAGCTATAAAACATTTTTGAGAATTTTTTTAAAAGACCTAAACAAATAGAGAGATATACTGTATTCATGGATCAGAAGACTCAGTATTGTTAAGAAGTTACTTCTCTCCAATCAAAATTGATCTGGATTTAACACGATCCCAATGAAAATCTCAGCAGATTTCTTGGGTGGGGGTGGGGGGTAAAATTGGCAGATTCTAAAATTCACATGAAAATTCAAAGGACCCCAAAAAACTTTTAAAAGTACCAAGTTGAAGGATTTATACTACTTGCTTTCATGAGTTATTAAAAAGCTGCAGTAACCAAGTTAATATGATACTGGTATCAAAATAAACAAGAAGATCATTGGAACTGAATAGGTCCATAAGTAGGCCCCCACATATATGGTTAACAGGTTTTGACAAAAATGTAAAGGCAATTCAGAGGAAAAAGGATAGTCTTGCATAAATGGTACTGGAACAACTGGCTATCCATGTGAACTTTGAACCATACCTTATTCCAGTGGTCGGCTAACTGCGGCTCGAGAGCCACATGCGGCTCGTGAGCCGAGGTTTGCCGTTCTGTTAACTAATGAGTTTGCCGACCACTGACCTAGACTCTCGATTCCAATAATTACAGGCTGTTGTTGTTCCTTTTGATTAAGCCCCTATCCAGTGGTTGGCAAACTCATTAGTCAACAGAGCCGCAGTTTGCCGACCACTGCCTTATACCATCCACAAAAATTAACTCAAAACTCAATAAGAAACCCACTCAATTAAAAAAATGGGCAAAAGATTCAAACAGACACTTCGCCAAAATAGGTATCTGGATGGCAAGTAAACACATGAAATGATGCTCAACATTAATATTAGGAATATGCAAATTAAGACACAATGAGGTGCCACCGGACACTGAGAATGACTCAAATTACAAAGACTGTACACTAAGTATTGGTGAGGATGTGGAGTAACTGCACTGTTGTATTGCAATGTTAAATGGTACAACTACTTTGGAAAATAGTTTGGCAGTTTCTAGAAATATTAAACATACATTTACCATATGATCTAGAAATTCGGCTCCTAGGATTTATCTGGGAGAAATGTAAGCATATGGTCACATAAAGATTTGCACATAATGTTTATAGAAACTTTATTTGTAATAGCCCACAACTGGAAACAATCCAAATTTTCATCAACTGGCAAGTGGATAAATTGTGGTATAACCATACAATGAAATACTACTTTGCAACGAACTACTGATTTACATCAACAACATAGGAGAATATAAAAATAATTAGGCTTAATGAAAAGAGGCAAAAAAGAGTACATACTCTTTTTTTTATTCCATTAATTAAACCATAAAAAATGCAAACTAATCAATATTGACAAAAAGCAGATTAGTGGCTGCTTGGGGACTGGAGCAGGGGGAAATGGGCAGAATGGGAAGGGAGGATTACAAAGGGGGCATGAGGATACATTCTTTATCTTGGTTGAAGTGATAGTTTCGTTGGTATGTACATATGTTAAAATTTATTAAGTTGCATATTTTATTGTATGTCAATTATATTTCAATAAATCTCTTTTTAAAAATTTAAGACAACGCAATAAATGAGGACAAGATTTGAACAGACACTTCACAAAAGAACATGAAAAGATGTTCTACAACATTAGTTACCACAAAATGCAAATTAAAACTATAACCATTACACACTCATTCAAATGGCTATTAATTTAAAAAAACACACCTGACAATACTAGCCCTGGCCAGTGTGGCTCATTTGCTTGGGCATAGTCCCATGCAACGAAAAGTTGCTGGTTTGATTCCTGGTAGGGTGCATGCAGGAGGCAACTGACCAATGTTCATTAGCATCAACGTTTCTCTCTCTCTCTCTCTGGCTCTTCCTAAAAATCATTTTAAAAATCTTAAAAAAAACACAAAACTGACAATATTAAGTGCTATCAAGGATGTGGAAAAGTGGGACTCTCATACATTGTTAGTGGAAATGTAAAGTGGCATACATTTGCAAACTCCCAAAATGCCACTTTGGAAAATAGCTTAGTACTTCTTTTAAATTTAAACATACAATGACCATAGGACCCAGAAATTGCAGTTATAGGTATTTACCCAAGAAAAATGAAACAATATGTACATACAAAATCCTGCATGGGAATGTTTTCAGTATCACCAAAAGCTGGAAACATCCCAAATGTCTTTAAATTGGTGAGTGAATAAACAAATTGGTTCATCCGCACAATGGAATACTACCCAACAATAAAAAAGAACTTAGTACTAACACATGCAATAACATGGATGAATCTTAATGAAGTAAAAAGAGCCAAAGGCAAAAAGCTACATACTGTATGATTTAATTTATATGACATTCGTAAGACAATAAAACTACAGGGACAGAAATGAGATGAACAGTTGCTAGGGGTGATTCTAAGGGACACAATTTTTGGGGAGATGATGGATATTTTCTATAATTTGATTGTGGTAGTTACACATCTGTAAAATTCATAGCAGTATGCTAAAAATGGACAAATTTTGCTGTATGTAAATTATACTTTAAAAACCAGATCTAGATTAATTGTAAATGAATGAAAGTACACATTTAAAAAAAACATGTGTGAAACATGAAAGTAAAGCATGTATGTACTGAAATAATGAGCTTTAAATCCAACAAGGAAGACAAAGAAACGTATCTCTCTCTTTCAGAGCAGAGAATACCTAAATGTTGAGCAAGGATTCAGAATACTGGGCCTTCAAATGCTTGCTCTCATCTTTTCCCTGAGTTGTGCAAAAGGCTGTCTTCTCTAGTGCCCCAGCTAATCTTTTTCTAATCGAAGCAGCTTTTATACTTGGAACATTTTCTAATCCAGGCCTTTGGCATGATAAAGAATTTAGTGCTTTTGAAGGTGATATAAGTTCTTTTTGAGTCACTTCTTCTTCCAAATGTCAAGATGTTCAGGCAAGGGAGTACACACAAAGAATAAAAAAGATGGGATTCAAGTTGCTGGAGGCAGCATGCCTTGAACAGGATGAAGAACTAAGGGGCTGACCAGGGGTTCACACAGACTCCCATGGCACTTTTTGTAGGCACAGGTGTGCAGGTCCTCAGATTCTGGACAGGTTCCAATTTGAGCAATTACGTTCCTTCTCCCTAAGTACCCCCTACTGTTTCTGGTGGATACAGAATTCTTATTCACTTCCTGTACTAAACTGATGTGGAGAGTTGCTGTGCAGCTGTTAAACAGCTGCCACATTTCTCTCCATATATAGTCTCTAAAGCACTTTTGGATGAAAGGCGCTATATAAACATATTTTATTGTCATGTATTGGCTGCCTTTCCACTTAGTAGTAGGTTTTGTGAGGTTCTAACTATCAAATCCAGATCTGTATTCCACAGCACATCAGTGTTTAATTTTTTCTCCTTCCTACCCCCCAACTTCCCTTAAACAATTAGACTCTTACCACAAGAGTCCGTAGACAAAGAGTCCCTGCAGGAGCACGGGGGTCCAAAGCAGCTACAAGATCCCACACTTTAATTTTCCTAGAGATCAAAAATGGGACAAAAATCTTAATTAAAAGCAAAATTAAGGGAGCACAGGAAGAACAGCAAAACGTCATGGCAATAAGTATGTATGGTGAATATGGTTTATATAATAAATGCAGCTCACAGGAATATATAAAAACTTTTTTGTTTTGGAGACTTGGTTCTTATATTCATTCTTGGTCTTAACAGGGGAAAATATATGTAGTTAACCTAAAAACAAGAAACAGGTTAGCTTTAACCAAACTGATGAAGACAGTGAATGGCAAAGCTACACTATACTTTGGGGCTAAGAGAAGATCTTATACAGTAGGCCTCTTAATAACGTAACAGATCACTTAAACCTGTAACTCTGAAGCATCTTCGTTTTGGTAAGTTCTAAGAATGGCACAGGTCACATGTACCAGAGGACTGGGGTCCATTTAAGAGTTCTGGAATTTATATTAAGAATCCTCATATTTTGATTTAAGTAAGAAAAGTTTAGCCCTTCTAAACTTTTAATTATAGGTCATGTTTCCTCATGATAAATGACACATAAAACCCAAGAAAGGTGGATACAGATCAAAACCATGGGAATGAGAAAATGTAACCTTGGACCTAGCTGGAACATGTCATCACATCCTGAACAATTTCTCAAGGGTATGAGAGTGATGGTTGACCCAAAGCAGAAGGAGTAGGTCTGCTACACTTCCTGCTGCTTGAATTGTCTTAACATATCAGTATAGTCAATTCATACACTAAGATAATGTTAAGTTTCTGATATTTAAAAAGCTGCCAATATTCGAACTGTAGCTTTGTACCCTGACAAAAAGAAATGATAAAGAGGTCTTCATAAGTGAATATACTTTTTATAAGAATTTACTATGTGCTTAGCATTGCTAAACATGGGATCCATCCATATGAATGGATTCTATATTCACCAAAAATCAGACTGAATAAAATAAAAATTACTGAACTCATTGTAACTGAAATGCTAGAAGAAGCAAAGACAAGGGAACTGCACTTTTGGAAACATTCAAAGATATCAAAATTTAAGATCCGACCACATGAAGCCCCATAGATATTGCCCTCCAATGTTTTAGTTTTATAGTAAGTCACTATTTTATATGCACAACCTGTTATACTGGATTTGTCCAATTCTTTGCTTTATAGGGAAAAACAGAAAAATATATAACCAAAATCCCAAATATCAATAACAATCATGAGCAAAAAAGTGCAATTAATGGGAAGAATATTTTTGAAAGAGTAAACAAAGGAGAGGTGAATACATAAATTAGACACAAGGACTATTGTACTGGGTCCTTTCTGTGAAATCTATAATCTTTTAGACACAAGGAGAGGCTATATTTAACATCCTAAGGCAGGAGAGATTAAGATGTAGATACAAACTCACCCATCATAGGCTCCACTGACTATCCTTTTATTATCAAATCGAATACAGCGCACCAATTCCTCATGGCCTTCTAACACTCGTAAACATGCACCACATTCTATGTCCCATAATCTGGAAAAGAAAACTGAGTCAAGTGAATTTTCATATATTCATTCCTAAGCTTGGAATGTTATAATAATATACTTCAATGTTTTTTAAAAAGTCCCCAAAATAAATCAACACCCATGCAAAAATGTACTGCTTTCAATGTAATTTATTTCCTTTCTGCCATATAACTCAGGTAGAAAAATGTATATTTTAAATTCAAACATAGTATATAGTTTCAATGCTTTATATAATTTTGTAACCAGGGTCTCCAAGGCATAAAAAGGATGACTTCAATGCACATACCAATAGTTGCCTGTGAAGGAAATGACCAAGCCAAGAAAAGCAATGCTTCCTGAAATCACCAATAAGAACGAGATGAAGAATGTCAGTGACATCCTGACCTCACAAAGCATGTCCACCTCTTTCCTGAGGACACTCTCTGCTTTCACCCATTGCAGGATAGTCTTTCTCATTTAATGGAAACGCAAAAGAAGTTCTCAAAAACTTTTATATGCTAATATACAAAAACTGTATGCTTTCAGACCAATCCAGATGGTTTCTAGGAAGGATAATTTCATCCTCTTAGTACTTTGAAGGAATTGAGAGGATTGATAAATCATCCAAATACAATTTATATCTGTGTTGTTCATCTTTGTGACGGGAAAACACCAAAAATACTTCAATTAGTGGATTCTTTATAATTTCAGACTGGTAACTCCCTGGCCAATTATGCAATACCAAGAAAATAAAATGCACGCTTGCTAGCAGGTAAACAAATCTTGTTTCTTTTTTTTAGACCATGAGCAGACAGAAATGGCCTCTAGCTATTTATTAGCACTTTCCAACTGTAAACAGGTGAAATTTAAAGAGAAGGGCTTTCAACCTCAATCTGCTTATCTCTCTTGCCCACTTCCTCATTCAAGCAATACCTTTTAAATAGGTCTATCTGGTGATAAAACTATTACAGGAAGGAAATACATCAACAAAAGAATTTGCTGTGCTGCCTCTCTGCTTGGGGCAAACTTTTGACCTGCAAGAAGCTACAGAAAGAAAAAACATTTTATAATAAACATAACACAGTTGAAGATTTGTTTGAACTGTGCACAAACAATGAATGGTAGGATAATACTGATCCCTTCTAGACAAGGCACCTGGTGCTCACCTGATAGTGTTGTCAGATGAACCACTAACGACCAGCCTGTCTCTGTACTGCAAACAGGCGATGCCACGTTTGTGTCCATTTAAGGTCCTCACAAATTCACAAGTACTAGTGTTCCATACCTGAAACAGAATATGGCATTTGGCAGTTGATTTGGTGCTTTCACTAGTAATATCTACGGCAAGTGGAGTCCTGGGGAGGCAAGGACTACTAAACCAAGTCAAGTTCTCAAGCCAAACCAAACGAATGACAAGTTTGATTCATGGTAATATAGGGCTAATTTGTAGCTTGTTGCTATCACATAAGGATTTCTCAAATTGATTTACTCTATGGTGTTAGTCTGGCCTTATAGACAAATTTTCTTGAACCTAAATTTACTCCTGCCCTTCTTACACTCACCGTTATTTATAGTACTAAAATACCTAACCAAAATTGTCACACAACTTATCTAATTTATTACCTCTTTACTTAAATATTTAATTAGTCTACAGTGATGTTTTAATATGAAATAGTCCTTGATCAGGTTTTCACATGAACTCCCCTACTCTTAAGTTGGAAACTTACCTTTATAGTCCTATCTCCAGATGCAGAAACAATGTACTTGTCATCAAAGTCTACAACATTGACGGCAGCTCTGTGTCCGACTAGCACCCTCCGGAGGGTGATGTCAGTTGGGGAGGCCATATCCCATACAGCAATGGAACGGTCTTTGGAGCAGGTCACCATCATGCCATTATTGAACCGCAAGTGCAGAACTGCTTCACAATGATGAATCAACGTGTTTAGCATTTCACCTGTATTTACATCCCACACCCTGGAACAAACAACATTAAGAAGGCTATCTGAGATTTTGATGGTACTGATGCTACAATGTACTACCAATATTTGACCACTGTGCTTCCCACCTCTCCTACCCCACTTTCATACTAGTACTACACCCTACTCTTCTGCATTTTTAAAGTTGACCAGAGGTAAAGAATACTGATGGATCACAGGGAAGTGGTTGATAGAGGGCTGGGATAGGAGAGTAGGAAAAGCAAGAAGACAGGATGCTGCCAATGTGAAATGCTTAAAGACACACTACTTCAAATATGGGCATGTGTAGGGAGTAGGAATGAGGTAGCAGCCACCATCACCTACTAATTGGGCCCAGATCTCAAGATTATTATAAAACTTCAGAAATGAGGTAGCAGCCACCATCACCTACTAATTGGGCTCAGATCAAGATTATTATAAAACTTCAGAAATTCAATCTGATACCATTAATAAGATACATTTAAAACTGGGGATCTGATTAATAATAGCAGCATTAGTGTCCTATGGATAGCCCTCAGGAACTAGAACTGATATAGGTCAAGAAGCTTCTGCAACAGACTGATTTAATGCTATGGATTTGATCTTGATGTCCCTGAATCTAAGATTTTACCACACAAGTCAAGGCCCAATATTACTTAGACCCTAAGTCTAAGGCTCCACTTCTGAGCTTTGAATGGGGGTTGGCATCAAGAAGGGCCATCAACTGTAAACATGGGCTTCACAGTAGAGAATAGGACCCTTAGATAGCTTGAGAATTTTATGTGACGAGATATAGCATTTGGCTTTGATACTCTTATTTTTGTATATTTACTTTGGTTTTTGTAACACAAGTTATTCCTTTTTCCAGATTAACCCCTTTTTCAGAAAATCATTTTTTCCCTTATCCTATAAATGATGTTAGCCTCTACAATGTTTCAGCTTCCTTGAGGCATTCCACATGCACCAATAAATGTTAAATGTCGATAACTGTAACAAGTGAGTTTGCTATGCCTTTAAGTCAAAAGACAAGAAACAAGAACAGTCTTTTCTAATCACAGAGGATAACTGAGAATGGTAAACATTTAACTTCAGAGAATCTAACAATGCAGTTAACTGCTTCCCCCCCCCTATTTTTAAAAAAGTTACTTCTGATGCATTATGTTTGCTAAATCCTTTAGCTTAAGGCAAAATTTCTAACAGAGGTTTCCAGCAGTGCTTCTGGTACCCAGAACTCAAACTACACTGGACTCCAGCAGCATAATGGCTGTGTCATCAAATTACTAATGCCTCTGGAAATTGAAGGCCCCTCCCTGAGTGAAGCTTGCAATTAAAAACTGCAGGGACAGCAGGGGAGGGGTTGGCAAAGAGAGAGCATTTCTCACCTGTACACATTTTAAAGGAGACAACACATGCCTACACTACAGTTATAACCCCCTGAAAGGAAGGCTTCATTTCATTCATGTCATTCCCTTGTGAGGTGGTTTTTGTAAGGAATGCAAGGTTTACCAAGTTTCTGTAATGGATGATTCCAGCAAATTAAAACAGAATGTGTAGTTTCCTAATTCAAGTTTTTTAGTTCTAGATTAACACAATGATGGGGGGAGCTGATGGTTTATTCTTCTTTAGTTATGAAGTTTTAGAACTGTGCTCACGCAGATACACACAGAATTACTATCTATGACAAAGACAGAGTGGATCTGATATTTCAGAGCTCAAAAAATCGTTTGAAATTTCCTACCTGACTGTAGAATCCGATGATCCAGTTATAATCACCCTCTCGTCATACTGGAGACATAGGACAGAACCCGTGTGGCCTGTGAGAATTCTCTTGCATTCCAACGTGCTTTTATCCCAGATCTAGGATGGCAAACAAGATCCTTTTGATCACTGTGATAATGGGGTGCTGCAGAGACTTGCTGGCTCTATTATGTGTTTGACACCCCCAAAGAATCAAAGCTCAGAGTAGTGTGGAATGCATTCTTTTCGCTAAGCACCTACATATATGTGGCTTCAGTACTAATGCAGACTTTATCCTTTTCATTAGGGAACAGGGATAGCCTATAATTATGTGAGGGCTAAGAGTAACAGCTTATTCAGTGAACTTCAAGAAGAGAATTTAACAACCCATTTATATGCTCTTCTTGAGGGAAGCAGGTGTCTGTCCTTTAAGGAACTGATTTTGGCTTTGGGACTAGAAACAACCTTCAATGCTCACTTACTTCCTGGAAATAAAACTTAGAATTTATGCTTTGGATTGTTTTATGAATGTGATCACCCTAGCTTCTTCAGCTACTTTCCCACACCTGAAGAAATCTCACCTTGATAGTGTTGTCTCGAAGGCCGCTTACTATCTTCTGATCATCATACTGCAAACAGTAAACTCCTTTGCTTGTTTCACTTCGGCAGTGTATTCTCTGTAAACTATGTCTACCACATCTCCAATTAGATTCTATTGTCTGAGAAGAAGGAATGGTAAAGAGGCAGTAATTAGGAAAAGAACAGAACTAAACACTTATCTAACTTTCATGCAACCAATGACAAATGCTCAGTGTTTCACTCTATTGGCTATTTAAAACTTAAGGCAAACTAAAAATATGTTGTTTTTTTTTTCTCTCTCTCCCTCTGTCTGTCTTTTCCCCTCCCTTCCACTTTCTCAACGGAAAAATATCCTTGGATGAGGATAAACAAACAAACAAACAAACGCCACTACTTAAAATTATAAAACATTTTTTCATTTGTAAAGTAATTAAAGATTTATTTTCCAGAACTTTTCATAGAATTCATTCAATTAAATAATAAACCTGGTATAAAGAGACTGCTCACTGATAGAAGACAATCTGTGAACCACATGAAGTTATGTGCTCAGTGGGCTTCCTACATGGTGGTCATTTCTACCAGTGAATCTCCGTGGAGGCTCAATTGAGAAGATATCTGAATATCAGGTTAAGAGTGCAACTTTAGCAGTCTCACTGATATTATATGAAGACATCATAATCTCTCTCTCTCTCTCTCATCTATCTATCTATCTATCTATCTATCCATCCATCTATCAGTAAACGACTTTTAAACACAAATCTTTGCCTGGCAATTTACTATATTTTACCTACTCTATTCTCTTACAAAGAAATTGATTTTTAACTTACATCAATAAACCTTAATGGATTTGCAGTAACAATGCTGTTACTGAAGAATGTTGGTTCTCTAGTATTTGGCAAATACCCAAATATACATAGATTCTTACCTCAATGTCTTGTATGATTTTAGGATAAAGTGCTCTATAAAAAGAGTTGGGAGGAGCATTCCCATCAGGAGGTTTGTTTTTGAATAAATACTGTCCCCTAAAAAAACACAAATATTTCATAATAAAAATCATAATATTATGCATTCACAAGGAGCTTCATATTTCTTCAAAGTGTTTTCACAATCATCATTCCATATAGTGTCCATAACTAGCCTGGAGAGGAATGAAGTTAAGTCTGGTTTCAGGAGTCCCACATCAAGGAGTAACTTTCTGGGCCTAAGAAACTGGGCCAATATCGATTTGCTTTTGGGAAAAACATGATTTCCAGTGTAGAACATCGAGTATCAGGCCTTCAGGAATATTATAATGTCAATACTTAAATGAAATACATATAATCAGAATCCAACTATCGGTCTATTAGACCTCTGGAAAGACAGATTTATTGGCCTTATCTTTTGAAAATGTTATTCATGATGATATCTATGTACTATCTTTGAACTACTAAGCACATGTTCCACAGCCTTTTTTTCACTGAGTAAAAGCTGTGCTAGTCAGTGAAGCCTCGCATCATGGGCAGTAGGAATGCCTCTGTCACAAAGAACACTTTTTTTGTCTTCATTTATGGGGTTAAGGTTTGGTGGCAACTCGGGCACCCTGGTGATCAGTGTAGCTATGCTTGAAAGGAGCAATTCAGTTCATTTGCACAGAAAACAAAGGGATCACAGGAGTGTTCAGAAGCAGGTATGGAAGAAGATGAAAAGAAATGCCTAAAAGCACTGTGCTGTCAAGTCTAAAGCATGAAATTGACTTTCACAGGTGTGTTCCTGGCTATGTACATACATACACACATTTTACTGCCTTTCCTTGATTCCAGTGAGCAACATTTGTTAGCATCTCCTTCCTTATGACAGTACATCTTTGGAATGCTCATATCCCAAGCTAGATCTTTCTACAAAAAAAAAATCAGTAAATGGCAATCACTTCCTGCTGGGTAAAAAATTTAATTCCTTATCCTGAAGTTAAGAACCCACCAAACACGGTGTGGAAGCTAGTAAACCCCACTATGGGTGTACTAACTGCTGTTCTCACTGGCACTGTGCCTTGCAAAGTGGAGATAGGCAGAAATGCCTCTGAGTGTAATCCTGGCACTAGAGAAATCATGTTTTCTCTGGGCCAGTCATCTACTCCTCCCTCTATAGCTCCATTACAATATAATTAATTGTTCAATGTCTCTAGGAGCGCTTCTCTCCTGCCCTCTTCCTATTATACACCTTGAAAATTAGTTGAGAGAATTTCCTATCAGAAAGGTAGCTGCTGGCTCTGACTTCTGTGTTAATACAGAAAGGGAAATCTGCAATGGAGATACTAAAAAATAGTTTTAAGAAAGGGACAAATAGGAACAAGCAATAGGATACACCAACATAAAGAAAAGGGCAAACAAGATACACTGAAATAATTCTGGCTTTAAAAAGTTAAACTCTTCTCTAAACAATCTTATATCTACATCCTAAGGAAAGAGAAATTATATAAACCTGTGATCATTTTCTACTGCACCATAGTTACCATGGCTTGCTAAAGTATCTGAATTTCTTCAAATCAGAGGTGCAACAAAAAAGGGTGACTAGGTATTTAAAACTGGTTTCCCAGTCTATAAGTCAAAATCTTTTATGATGGAAGCTCTTTGACAACAGGTAACACTTTTATATGAAATGCCTAGTACCTCTGAGAGTGTGAGTACATGCTAAATGCTAAATATTAAATTCAGAATGTTTTCATAAAATGTGACCTGCTAATTAAGAAAATAGACTTTCCCCAAGTTGTCTTTTATTATACTTTTAAGAGTTAACCATTCCTGAGCAGAGAGAGCACATTCAGTATTATTCAAGAGAGAAGATGGAGTTCACATAGGGTCAGACTATCTAATTCATTTAGATATAAATTACAACAGCAAAGTAGAAGTTAAACCCAAAGCTTTATTAGAAAACTGTATTTACTTATTTAAATATTTTTGGTTGGACGAAATGGGCAAAACTATCAATGACAGCATTTGGGGGACTTGATTGACATAGTAGGCTTGGTAAGCTAACTTAAAAGAATAAAATGAATAACTGACCATGCACTAAAATTTTTTGTTTTAAGTGGGGGGAGGACACTAACACAGGAAGAAAGGCTACATGTAAAAATAGACGCAGCCACAGAAAGTCAAGGTGATACTGGAAGTGGAAAAAAACTTGTAATTTCATGGGGTTACATTAAGCTAAGATGACAAATGTGGCCCAAGACAAAGGAATATAATAGTCAGAACTCTGAAGGATACTCAAAAGAGCAGGAGTGGGTTCCTGTGGTTGAAGAGATAGGGGAAAGAGTGATAATTACAGTTGGATCCTGGATTATTTCTCAGTTATACCTTCACACACCCCTTTTAAAAAGCCCCAAAGCCAATTTTTCCAATGATCTTATATTTTTTCCTGTATAATTAACATAACAGATCTTGCTGTTTAGTGTCAACTCTAAGCAAAATTGTGAAGACTATGTTGATTTTTGGTATTTTTACATGCATCTGCTCAAATCTGCCCGAATACTTCTTGTTCTCACTATCTTAAAAAAAAAAAAAAAAAAAAGACTGTAAACTCCCAATGTCTGATAAAGGTTCACTATCCTTTATAGTCCAAATGGGACCAAAGTGTATTTTAACAGGGAACAAAACCTTTATAGCTATGGGGATGAATCTCTATAACGGAAATTTCAGGTCAGGAGTGATTTGGAGGAGAGTTTCTTTTCATTCCCTCCCCCCCTTGAGGGGCAGAGAAATAGTCCTAGCTGCCCTAAAATGTTCCCATGTAAGCAACTGCCTGCTCTATTTCTAAGGTTGGTCTTGGCACGCTTAACAAAATGATGAACTCTGAATACCATACAACTACATACTATTTTGTTTTTTACACTATAAGGAATTTATTTCCAAAGTATGGCATAAGTTATGAGAGATAAGGTTTCTATTTTTCTATATAGTGAAATAAATGAGGATAGAAAAAATATTTGGGGAAGGAGAAATAATAGTATGCTTTCATTTATGCAATTTTTACATAGCCAAACAATTGCCTGGAATTTTCTCCCCTTTACTGAATTTGAGAGAAATATTAAAGTCTTCCTAATAGCCAGAATGACAGAACTCTCTTGCAGCACTTGGTATAAAATTTACAGGGCATTTTGTTTAGTATATACTAATTAATTTCAAAGATAAAAGGGAGCCAACTATATTATAATGAAAATTGCTAAGAAAAGCTGATCCTCCATTTTTAATTGTTTTATATCTCTTTATGATCTAAGGTAAACAACTGATAAAATTCATTGCTCAGAATAATATCAAGCACACATATGCCTGCTGATGCATATCTATCAACTAAAATATTTAATGTCACCTTTATTTTATGGAAATATTCATAGCTGACTTTCTTATAGTGACATTCTAGAGACATCCTCTGAGAGCAAATTATATACAGAAGAATCTTCCAGAAGTTCTAACAAAATGGTACCATTACATTAAGAAAACAACAAAACTGATAAGTCTCAGACTGCTAACTATAAAATGCCTTAAAGAATTCAAGCTTAAGCAGTAAAATCTTGAAAAAATATGTCTTATGAAAAAAATCATTATTTATACCAAATTCCATTTTTCATTTTTCTGATGGCCATAGTTCTTATTCTAGTTGGGCATAAAAATAATTTTGATTACAAAGGCAATAAAATACCCCAGGCATGGGCTAAAGGCAAGAAACCTTCTAAAGGAGAAAATAATTATTTGTTCTGGATTGTTTTAGGGGAAAGTAGATCTGATGGCTTCTACGTGATTCAAAGTCATCTACTTGCCTTATAAATTGCCCCTCAGCCCTTTTTCAGAATACTGTTTCTGCCCAGAGAACAGAATGCTTTAAACAGGAAGGCTAGTCTGGTTTTTCGTTATTTTTTGCAAAGCAGTATTAACATATTATGTCATTTATGTGTGATTGGTCAGAAGAAAAACTGCCTAGTACATGAGCAACTATTCTACATTTTTTGCTATAAACCAGCAAAATCACTGTATTAAATGAGAAATGGTCTCACTGGTTCCCGACAACATTCCAATGAATGAGTGGTCAGGTCCTGAAGCTCTAATAGTAAGAAAGTTAAAAGGCTCACCATCCTCTTCGTTCTGCCAGGCCTCTCCACAGAGAATCTGTCCTGACCATTCTCTCGATGAGCTTTTTCCATAACATGCCATCAGATGTTACTCGGTACCATTCCTTGCACACAAGTTCAGCAGCACATAGTGATTTGGCATCCAGGTATGACAGAATGTTCTCAGCAATGTGATCCAAACCCCGAGCTTTTGGTGGGGGAAGGAGGCAAAGAAGAACATAGATGGTAAATGATTTTTTACAAAAGGTCTTTGAAACAAAACAGCGTTTATTCTGTTATGAAGGCACATCACTGTCCCTAGTGTGGTCCAGTTTCTTTTTCAAACAGAAACTTAGGTCAAATGAGTGTCAATAATTTTTCCATAAGGTTACAGAAATGAACAGTATTTTCTATCTTCCTTTAGATAAGGAAGTTAAAGCTAACATCCAGCAAACCCCCCAAGACATTAAAAATAAAAAGGATTCCAGAAAACAATTCACATCTATCTGTATGGATTTCAGCACTAGGGTATGTTCTATGGATGGCATCTCAAACTCTGTGATTCAGACCCCCCCCCCACCCCCAAATCTCTATATTAGGTCCATTTCTCATTCTGTTTCTATTACTGCTGCAGTTCCAAAGCTGTTCAGTAAAAGAAATATCCTTTAAATGTACTGGGGGAGAGGCACTAAGTCAGAATGTGCTGGCCTATAGAATTTTGGGCATGCAGAAAGGAGAGAAGAAGGAAATACAGATTGGTATAGGAACATCCCAAGAGGAAAGGCAGAAAGGAATGTTTAAGTTCAAGGATGAGTTTAATTTCAGATGTTTAAAGAAAACTATATTTGAGAATAGTTGCTGCTATAAAACCTAAATGACAGTACCAAAAAATGAAAATAATCCCAGACCAATAGATAACTTGGTTAGAATTTCAGAGACTATTTTGTAGGATGTACAGAGCAAAACACAGTGGAAGTAGATCTTGAGCTGAGTAAACTAGATGGGCTTCCCAATTAAAACTTTTCTACCACTCAAATCCATACAGAGGCCTCAAGAGGAACAGATCCTATAAAATAGGATGCTCTCACTAATAAACTTTTGGCTGCTGTTCTAATTCACAAGTGAGACAAAAACATTCAAAGTTCTTTCTTTTTACATGTTACATATCAAAAGTTTGCTAAAGACTTAAGTAGTACAGAAGGATTCCTTCAAACTTGACTCCCTTAGGCACAAACTTAAACAGAACAGAATGCCATATTCCATCTTGTGGCTTTCCCCTGAATCATATGAAGACACACTTGGATGCCATTAGCAACAATCCAAATGTGTTTAAACATTATTGTAATTATAAAGATTGTATGGATATTATCACACTTTTCAGAAGATTTAGAAAAGAAAATGTCAAGTGGATCTTGTTTGGCTAGCATCACATTCATATGTGTGTGTGTGTGTGTGTGTGTGTGTGTGTATATGTATATGTATATATATATATTATATATGTATTATTTTTAATCCTCATCTGAGGATATGTTCACTGATTTTAGAGACAGGAATAGGGGAGAGGGAGGGAGAATTGGAGGGAAGGAGGGAGGGAAAGGGAGAGGGAGAAACATCAGTTGCCTCCCATACAGGCCTCAAACTGGTAATCTCGGTATGTGTCCTGACAGGGAATCAAACCCAAAACCTTTTGTGTATAGGATGACACTCCAAGCAACTGAGTCACCAGGTCAGGGCAATCACATTTCATATTTAAGCATAAGCAGATGGAAGCACCCATCACCTCATTCTTATTAAAGGAACGTGATTATAAGCCAATTAAAATATAAAAATTAGCTCTTCATGCAAAATACAGTGATGGTGCAAATCCTGCATCTTTATACTGAAACTTTCTACACCATCAGAAGTTTCCAAAATCCATTCCTGTGCTTTTAATGGCTGCCATCAAATTGCTCCTGATCTTTCACAATGTCCCTATAATAAGTCTTTGGAAGTAATTTCACCTAACACTCCAAACAAACCCATTACATTAATGGATTACAGGCATTTTTTGAAGTAGTTTGGTTTACTAAATGTAGCCAGATGGTATAGGTTTAGAAGTCAAAATGGCTGTAAAGCATTAGACTGATGATTTAATATCTTATAAAGTGGTCAGCAGATACACACCAGGAATCACTATTAGGTAAAGGGATACACTGGTCTAATCAACTCCTGTTCAATTCATAGTGGTATATACTTGAGATAGTGACATGTCTCAGTGAAGGGGGAGAGCAGTAATGAGGTACACACAGGTTGTTCGCACAGAAAACTGCCTGTGGCAAAAACAAAATCCAATGAGTGAAGAGGGGGCAGAAATCTATTCTATTTCACAAAAGATACAAGTACAAATTCAGCTTTAAAATGGTTATTTCTAAGTTATAAACAGGCATTTCTTGTTTTAAAGGGCAATTTAAAATGCAACTTTAGAAAAACAAAAAAATTTTTAAAGTTATAATTGGCAAAGATTAAGCAAGCGGTAATAAGCAGTTTTGGGGAGGGTGTAAGTTGGTATATTTTTCTTAAGAGGATAGTTTGGTACATGTGATAAAAGCTTTAAAATGTTCATGTGTGTGTGTGTGTGTGTGTGTGTGTGTGTGTGTGTGTGTATACAATAGGTATTTGATTACTGTGCACAGTGAGATTGTAAAGCCTGGAATTTATATATTTAATGTCACAGCAACGCTGTGGGGATACCCTTCTTTCTAAAATACTCAAAAATGTTTCTTATTCATTCCTACAATTTAAATATTCTATTGATAAACTCTCTTAGAAATCCAAAGCCAAGTATATATTAAAACTAAGATACATCTTAAACCAGATAATGCTTTAGAAAAGATGTTACTTGGACCAGTGGGTGGGTAAATAGGGTGAGTAAAAGAGCATGAGATAGGGAGAAGATAGGGAAAAGAGCAGTTTCTATCTCCAGAATTTGATATATATATATATTTGTTGGTATTTATACCCCAAGAAGGTATGATTAAAGGACTCAGTTTGTAAAAATGAAACCAAAAAAGACTTTTAAAAAGATGTATAGCTAAGATCCAGTACCATTACCATTGTAACATATCTTCCAGGCAAATTAATGGCTCACAAACACCCGTAGACATACCTGGCAGAGCAGTTATGAAATCCCTCTGCAGCATAGGTTTAAGGTACGAGTTTATGTGCCCATGTTGGTAATGACACATTTGGGATATAAGATGTTCCACAAATTCCACTTGATCGGACTCTGACCACTGCTCAAAATATTTGACACACAGTTCCTTTTCCTTCTCATAGCTTGCCGAGAGTTTCCGTTGTTTGGGCACAATCATACTGGAAGTGCCATTGGCAAGTTTTGTCTGTAGAAAGGGTGGATTAAAAACACACACATAACAATAAGTATTGAAAATGAGGGAAATATATAATTTGTTGGTCTTGCATGCTATGTTATGTCTATGAGATAGAGCTCACTGTTACACTTAGTAATTGAATGTTTGTGAACAGCAATTACAATGAAAGACAGAAATACCATAGTAAGTTGGTACATTGGGAATATTGCTGGATGAGTAGGCATCCATTTCCAAAAGTTCATAGGAAGACATTATTTGGGGATATATATAGATGAAAACCAAAAGCTGAAAGCATGTTGTTACTATTACTAGCAAGCCAAAAAAGCTAATTTCCTTTTTCTTTTGCCAGGCAAAGGAATTTGGCCCTAATTCTGCAGAAAATGGTTCAACAGCAAAGCTTCTTGGATAAGAATAAGTAGAAAATGCAAGAAATGGCTTTGCAGTTAGAGCAGAAGTGGCACACAGCTCTGCACTGAGGTGCTGTAGGATAGAGGCCTGGTGAAAAGAACCATGAGCAAGTTCTGTCTTCACTTCTGTTGGGGATGTAGGCTGGGTTAGCTCCTTATTTTCATTCTTCCATTGATTTGTCCTATTCTCTTTAAGGCTTATATAAAACCTTTTTTTTCTGTTTTAAAATACATTAATTTATAATTTGCTTTTTCTTGTATATATCAGTTACTAGACATTTGTACAATCACCGACAACTTATTTTTCAATAGTCAAATAAGAAATCCTCCATACAAAGAAAGGCCAATGACTAATTTGAGACTATGGTACTTTGGAACTAACGCTCAAATAACATTTATATGCTTCATCTACCCTTCCTCCCCCCCAAAAAATCCCATCTCCACTGTCATCAAAATTAAATGCCATAAAGTCTTTTTTTTAATTAATTGGTTCAGTCAATAAATATTAATTAAGCATTTACAACATGCCAAACATTGTCCTAGGTGCTAGGAATACAACACTGAACAAAAGTAACAGTCTATCATTGGGGGAACTTATATTCTAGTGTGTACAGCAAGTTAAAAACAACCAAATAAATAGAAAACATAATGTCTACAGTGCTATGAAGAAAACTAAAGCAGGATAGGGGATAGGCAAAATTATACGACGGTCCCAAGAAGCTTGGCTACTGATGTACACACATCTTTCAGTTTTTCAAACAAACATGTAGATACTGCTGTGATTTAATTAAGGTCCCAAATTAGTTGACCTTAAGGTTGGGAGGTTTACTCTGGTGGGTCTGATCTAATCAAATGAGCCCTGTAAAGCAGAGTTGGTGGCAGAAGAGGAAGGAGACCATGTGGCAAGGAGTGAAGGCAGCCTCTAAGAGCTGACAGCCAGTGAAGAAATGGGGATCTCAACCCTACAAAGGCAAGAAACTGAATTCTGCCAACAATAATGAGCGAAGAAGAGAATTTTCCCCCAGAGCCTCTGGATGAGAACTGGCCAACCCTTGATATATATTTTTTAATCCTCACCCAAGGATATTTTTTCCATTGATTTCCAGACTCACATATAGTCAGTTGATTTTTGAGAAAGGTACTAAGATAACTCAATCGGGAAAGGATAGACTTTTCAACAAATGATGCTGAAACAACTGGGTATCTGTTTAGAAAAATGAACTTGCTCTTTACTTTAGATCACAAACAAAAATTAACTTAAGTGGATTCTGGATTTATATGTAGAACTTCTAGAAAAATATATAAGAGGAAATCTTATTGCTATTTGGGTAAGCATACATTTCATAGATAAATCAGTATGTGGTAAAATTTTAAACTTATAGTTTCAAAAAAAACCAAGAAAATAAAAATTCAAATAATAAACTATGAGAAAATATTCTCAATATATGTATTTGACAAAGGACTTGTATCTAAAATATATAAGGAACTCCCACAACTCAGTAAGAAAAAAAATAACTCTTTTTCTTTAAGACTTGGAGAGACACTTAACAAAAAAAGATCCAGGGATGGCCAGTAAGCACATGAACATCATTAGTGACTAGAAAACGCAAATTAAAATCACAAAACACCACTACAAACTTACTAGAAGGGCTAAAAGTAAAGAGACTGACCATACCAAGTATTGGCAAGAATGAGGAGCAATTGGGTCTCTCACACATTGCTGGCAGTAATGTTTACTGGTACAACCACTTCAGAAAAACCGGTTGACAGTTTCTTATAAAGTGAAACATACTTATTACATGAGCCAGAAATTCCACTCCTAGGTACTTATTCTCCCAAATGAAAACATATTTCCACACAAAACACTTGTACATGAATATTCATAGCTGCTTATTAATAAGAGTCCCAAACTGAAAGAATCCCACTGTCCATCAAGAGCTGAATTGATAAAGTTACAGATACACAAAATGACAAGGATAAATCTCAAAAACATGCTGAACAAAAGAAGCCAGGCACAAAAGAGTACATACTTTATGATTCTCTTTATATGAAACTCTAAGGACAACAAATCTAATTTATAATAATAAAAACAAATCAGTGGTAGCATGGGGCTGAAAGTGGGGGTGGGACAGACTGAATTAAGGGCAGAAGAGTTTTGGGGGCAATGAAAATGTTCTACAGTTGTTACACAGGTGTACTAGTATACAGTTGCCAAAATTCATCAAACTGTATACTTTCAATGGGTGTATTTTATTATATGTAAATTACCTTAATAAAATGGATTTCAAAGCTTCTAAGGATAGGGTAGGTCCAAGGATAAATGCCACTGTAATATTAATTTGATTTGTAATGAAGATATTATATTTGTAGAGATAACAAAGGTAAAGGCCTTTGTTATCAACCCTCTTCCTTCTATCATTCTCCCATACAGATTTTTCTACTAATATCTGAAGTAAATGTAGCAAAATTTCAATTTGAGAGCCTTTAAAAATCCACAAGGGTACAGTGAAAAAGTTCACTTATTAAAAACCCAAAAGGTTGTATATTAGAGTGTATGGGAGAGAGGGTAATGGTTATTGGTGGCAATAGAATTGATTTGGCCTTCCCAACAAAAACCCAATGACTCAACCACTACTGTTCAAATGTCTAGGAAAGCTGACAAACAACCTCAGTTTAATGGTAACACTAACTTTCTGCCACCCCTGCACATCTCCTTTTCTGCTTTTCTGTTTACAATGAACAGTTATCTCCAAAAGAAAGAAGAAAGAAGCTGTCAGGAGACAAGCACACAAAATGAAAGAAAAGTATTTATATGACTGTCCACAGCTTAGTCCTCAAAGGCTAAGGGCTACTAGCATTCTCCTCCCACGCCTCCTCCTCCCCACCCCCGAAGACATAGTACATGCATCACTTTCAAAATTACCATAAATTTCTCTGAAGCTGCCGTAAGGGCCAGGATAGAAAAATACACACTTGCAGACACCAACTGGTCTAACCAACACACCACTGTACTATTAAGTGTGCTGACTTTGCTACCTGTATAGGTTGGAGGACATAGCATGAACTGGCTAAACTTGATGCTAAAATGACAGATGTTTCTAATTTGCATGCAAAACCTTCTTTATTTAACCAATAAGAAAGGGCATGGTAAGTAGAGAAGGAAAATGTTCCAGACGTAGAACACTACTTGCAATTAGGAGAGCAAGGCCTAGGTAAAGAGTAATATTTATGACTAGAGAGATGCAAATGATATTTAAGGATTCTGTTTGGCTTTAAGAAGGGCTTTGAAGAAAGAATGGCATGAAACCCATAGTAGGGGGAAGAAGATATAATGATTAATAGGATGAAACAATGTAAGAATGAAATGGGCAAGGGTTGTGCTGGGGGTAAGGCTATATGTTTCTCTCATGAAACTTTAGAGTTATCAAGCAACCAACAACCATTTATTGAGTGACTACTCTGTTCTGGGCATTTTTCTAGGTGCTAGGGAAACTGTAGAGAAGAGGCATACAAAGTGTCTTTACCTTCTCTGGGGAAGGGTAGAGGCAGAATCCTATATAATAAAAGCCTAATATGCTAATTGACCAAACGGTGGAACAACTGGTTAGTGGGGGGCGGGGCTGGCAAGTGGGCAGTGTCAGGCCAGCCAAGGTGGGTACCAATGGGCAGAGGGAGGGGACTGCGATCAGGAGGTGGCGACGACTGGAGGCGGTGGAGGGGTGGTGGTGGGGGGGCAGGGCTGGCTGCTCGCCAGCTGGAGCCATCCCCCGATCGGACCGCTGGTTGCCTTCTGCAAAGGGAGGTCAGACTGCGGCTTAGGACCTCTCCCTGTGGGGAGCAGGCCTAAGCTGTTAGTCGGACATCCCCCAAGGGCTCCCGGACTGCAAGAGGGTGCAGGCTGGGCTGAGCACCCCCCACCCGAGTGCAAGAATTTTCGTGCACCAGGCCTCTAGTATATAATAAATATATTAATTCCAGAAACCAGTAAGTATTGTGAAGAAAACAAAAGATGGTACATTAAATAGGGAGTGAGTAGTACAGCATACTTTAACTGAGGTGGTCATGAAATGATGCTGAAGGCGATAACATATGAACTGAAATCTAAATGTAAGTCAGTCTTCTGAAGATCTGGGAAAAGGCCTTCCAAACAGAAGAAAGAGCAAATCGAAGCTGTGCTCAAGTGAAAGACAGAAAGAAGGCTAGTACAGCTGGGACAGTGAATGAGGGGGACACTGGTGGGAAATGAGGTTAGTGAGGTGGCCTGGGGCTAGATCATATAAGGCCTTCTGGGCCTCAGTAAGGAGTATGGATTTTATCCTAAGTGTAAAGGAGAGCCCCTGCCTGAGGTTTTGAAGTAGTCAAATATAATATCATCTGATTTATGCTTTAGAAATATTTACACTAGCTGCCACAGAGAAAATGGTGCGGAGGGATGGGAAGGTAGGAAGAGGATAACAAGAACAAGCTGTGAGAGCAGAGGCAGGAAGACTAATCAGAAGTCTGATAAAATAATCCTGAAGTGATAGTGGCTAAAATTAGAAAATTAGAAGAAAGGTATTTTACCCTCACAAGAGAGGAAGGAAGAGAGAGGGCCTGTTGAGAATATAAGTCCAGGTTATAATACCCATTTATTTCAGTAGAACTATTTACTGATCCTTCAAATATTTAATCTGATACATTAACTTGAATGGGGATTGAACCCGGGTTCTTGCTCCTACAGCCAAGAGAAACAAGAGTCTTGAGGTGGAAGGGAGGATTAAAAAAAAAAAAAAAGAGTTTATTGATTCTAGAGAGAGAGGAAGGGAGAGGGAGACAGACAGAGAAACACCGATAAAAGAAACACAGATTGGTTCAGCTGCCTCTCACATGCCCGCCACGGGGGACCAAGCCCATCTGGTAACCTCTTGGTGCACAAGATGATGCCCAACCAACTGAGCCACACTGGCCAGGGCAGAAGGGAGGATTTTTAAAGGTCTATACTATACTCTCTATTGGCTATTGCCAGGCTTTATTTAGTTAAATAAGAATAAAAAAATACTGATTTTAAAGTTCTTTTTTCTATTGTTTTTCCTTGATTTATCTGTAAAAAAAAAAGTTACATCTCTTTAAAAAAAAAAGTTAACATTGTCTTGGTTGAATTAAGAGGAAATGGTATAGTCAACATTTTGATTAGAATTGAAAGAAACAAGTAGGCACACCTCGTCATGAAGATGGTGATAGCAGGGAGGTCCAGAACAGTTGCACAACTCCTAAAGAGCCAGGGTGGAAAAGAAAAAGGGACCCAGAAGAGAGAGCCCATTAGCATTTTGGCATCTTTTAACAAGGAGATTTCAAGAGAAAAAGAATTTGTCCATAAATTGAACATGCCGAGTAAAACGTAAGGAATACTCAAAAGTGGGATAAAACTTTTAACATTCCAGTTTTCAGTTCTTAAAAACCCTTTAAAACTTTCAGTGACCAAAGAAGTAGTCCATTATCTTTCTGGGGTGAGAGTGCAAATGAAAAGAAAATGGTGGCTGTACATATAGATGGGATATACAGTTCAACCGAAGTAAACATAACATTTCACAGTGGGATTACTGCATTAATATTTTAACAGCTTCTACTAAATATGATTACATATTAGGTGAACTCATAAATATGTCAGATCTGATTAGTGAACATGGAAGACGGGAAGGGGCAGATTTGTCAGCAGAAGGAAAGTTTACATTATGAATCTGATTTCTAATAACCAACAAGAAAAAGCTTGCAATCACTTCAATTCTTTTAAATAAAACTCACTAGGAAATGAACTCACAAATGTACCAGTATAAATGATTATTTGAAGACTGGACATTTTTTTCTATTTACTAATTATAGGAAGAGTCGTATAAAAAAATTCATCAAGCCAAGCCATTTTTATTAGTTCTGAATTTTTGAGGTAAAGGGATAGGATAGTCACTTAACATTTTTAGGTTTCAAAACTGGGGCTCTTCTTTCTGTAGTGGGTTCCCGCATGCAACTCTATAGCTTCCAGGGCGATAGGTTCTTTTGTTCTAAATCAAGAAACTCACAGCAGTTTAATTTACTGCTGCATTATTATAGCTACTAACTACGCACACCTCCAAGGCTGGTAAACCCACTGATGTAGACAGTGCCACCTTAAAAGGATTTTTGGACGGGTCTAGTAATGGGGAGGAAAAAAAAGGACATAATGTTTAATTATAAGAAATGATTGAAATAGGCACAGACATACCCCGGGTGCCTCTGCACTGCAGCAAGCTCTAAACTTGTTACCGTTAATGGTTTAAATTTCACTGTGCTAATCATTTCAGGACACAAGCCTTTCTTGATAATCTAATGAATTATTCCAACATCCTTCAGCAAAAAAAATCCTCCATGACAGCACTAATTACAAGACGTTTTCCCAGTGCTTATGTAAAATATGACAGAGCAGCAGCTTAGGGAATTGCAGAAAACTGCTTCTAATTTCCACTGAGAAACTGACAAACACCTCTCTTTCATCTCTCCCAGCTCTCAAGTAAGATTTAACTTTCTCATTTAGTTAATTACCGAGTGAGGCTCATCATTCCCCGGATCGGAGCGGCACGGAGCCTTTATCGTGTTAACTTGTGAACTTGATCGATGGCTGCTGCTAAAACTTAATAACTTCACCCCCTGGCAAATTGTAAGATAAATATAATAGGAGAAACTCTGACAGTAAAAACCTGCCAGAAATGAGCACTGTGTTTATGTTTCTTTGCAGGCAGCAAAAAAACAACCAACAGCTTATTACTGGTTGCGTGTTACTTATATTTAAAAGACTCCAGGCACTTAACTTCCTATGTACTGCTAAAACTTTGCTCATCAGATGGGGAAGAATGGGAAAATGCACCAGTGATGCAGATTTGGGGAAGCGAGGAAAGAAGGGGGTAGGACTGGGAGAAAAGTAAAGCAAGGGAACAAATATATTGTGTAAAATTTTTTAAAATGTCACGTTTATCATATAAAATGTCCAACCAGCATAAACAGGCATAAAATCTTTAAAAAAAACGAGACTTCTAGGATACTATATGAACTATATCAGGTAGCAAAGCAAGAGAATTTCGCTCACTCAAACTTTTTCAATGACCATAAGTTCATGCCTGAAGAATTCAAGTAACTGCAGAATTCCTAGATCTCTTTTCAAAAACCCCTGCAGCTAGAAAACCATTCACTAACTACACCAGTTAACCCTTTCTGAACCAAGTACCCTACAGCTAGGAAATGCATAACTGTGTCTAGAACACGTCATCCAGTCTTATATTCACTTTCCACACCTAAGCTAGTCAAATGAGAAGGAAATAATCTGGAAGTTCTTTTTACCAAACTTGAATCTGAACTTGGAATTTTAACACTTACCTGTGGAAGAGTTCATATCATTGCCTAGGACAGTGATAGCGAACCTATGACACGTGTGTCAGCACTGACACGTGTAGCCATTTCTGAGGATGAAACATTTGCTGCTCCTGAGGATGAAACATTTGCAAAATAATGTTTTTTCCTCAAAGTGACACACTACCCGAGTTATGCTCAGTTTTTTGGCGAAGTTTGACACACCAAGCTCAAAAGGTTGCCCATCACTGGCCTAGGACATCATGAATTTTACCAAGGACAACCGACAAGGTATAACAGTAATACAACGGCTGCTCACACATGCTAGTCCCCTCCCCCCCCCCCCCCAGACTGATTAACTGGGCTGAAAACAAATCTAGATATAAATTGCTAAGTCTGTCACACTGACCATCCTCATAGCATAGAAATATTATAGAAAAACAAAACACGAACTACATTTTGGTGAGGGTAGAGAAAGGCAGAAGAAGTCCTATAGGACTTAAGAGTTTAAGCCTACCTTGTGAGACAGTATTTAACATCCATTATGTGGTGTGAGAGCACCAACAGCTGAAGTCTGAGGGGCCACCATTTTGAAAGTTGAAAAGGTTTGGAAAATTGAATATCAAAATGGCAAACCAAATTCATATTCACTGGAGGATCAAATCTTATTCCTCATTTTATTTTGTTTTTACTTTCATTAAATGAGGATCTATTGGGGTCAGGCACAGAAAGATCAAGTGATTTTTAAAACACAGCATTTATAATAGACACACTTTAGAAAATATGAAAAACACAAAAGCACGAAGAACATAAAAATTATCCATAATTTCCACCATCAACAAAATAAACAATGTTCACATGTTGGTGGGTATATATCTTTCTGGTCTTTAGAAAAATCATTAGTCAATTATTTGATATGGGGAGGATGTTTGTTATCTAGAGTATTCTTTGGCTCTAACACCAAATTAATCATAGCAGGCAAAATTAATCTCCTTTGCTGAACACCTCAGAAAAGTCAAGATCTGATCCTGGAAGATACAGAGTTATAGGTGATTGTGACTGTGGAAAGGAGGGGAAAGAAGAGGATGAAGAGGAGGAAGGAGAGAGGAGGAGAGAAAGAGGAGGGGAAGGTGAAGAGAAGAGGGGGAAGAAAGGAGAGGAAAGCAGAGTAAAGAGGGAGAGGAAGGAGGAGTAGAAAAGAAAAAGGAGTAACGAAAGTGACCGGGGGTGGGGTGAAGGAGAGCGTGGTGACTGGGGAGCGAGGTTAGAAGAGAGACTGAAAAGAGATGAGAAGGGGGAGAGAGAGAGATGAGGAGCTTGGGAAGAGGTGGAGGGATTAGGGGTGAGGTGGAAGAAGTGAGGGGGGAAAGAGTAAGTATAATCAAATGCAAAATGGACCTAGCATTAACAAGCTCATCTGCTCCAAGAAAAACAATATGCTGTTGGACAAACAGGTCCTCTCCTACACAATAAACAATAAACATCAAAAGGGAGAGGAGAGGAAGAACTATTTTCCTAAACCACTAAATGTTTCAGGCAAAGTAATAAAGTTTAATTGTCTGGACTCTGGTTGCTCTTTTTGTAAACTTCCTCGGATAGAGGTTGCTCATCTGAATGTTAAATAATGTTAATATTTCCAAAGTCAAATTTCTGTGATGAAGCAAGTTTAAACTAAGAGTCTTCTCCCTAACTCCTCCCTCACATCCTCCCTTTATTTTAGCATCAGAAAGTTAAGCTCTACCATAAATAACAGGAAATGATGGAAGCACTGGCTGCCAGAAGAAAACACAGAGACACACTTAAAGCACAATTAAAAACATGGGGAAAATATCAGTTTTAAATAAAAAGGAAGAACTGCCTTCCCCCTCTTTGTGCGCTAATGCTTACATTTTTGTGTCCAATAAAAAGGTTTCAATGACTTGGTAAAACTTGGTCCTGAAGAAAGCCTCTGATAAGCTATATCTAGAACCTAGATTATGAAAATATAAAGTTTTGGGGATAGGATTTCAAGAAGCCAACTCAGCTTTCTAGAAGAAATTCAACTCTTCCCAAATGCTTGTTAATGCATGTTAAATGCAGCAAGAAATAATCCTATGAGGCAGCAGCACAGGCCTCTCTTAGCTGCAGTGAATGAAGTAAATGACTTGTGACTTCGGGAAGTCTTGGTTATCTGCAGGTAAAACTTTAATAACCCTTGGAGCATCAAGGGACTAAAGACATTTCTCTCTGGAATAGCTGGGTAATTGTTTTCTTAATTTATCCAAAAAGCTTAGTTTGGATGCAGCATCTGTGTTTTTTTTTTTAGCAGAGGTGATCAAGATAACTTGCTCAGACTCATATTAAGCTAGTTGCGTTCAGACAAAATTTTAAAATGCAGTTGTTACATAAAGTATATACTTTTTCTTAAAATGAAATTCTGGCTCTTGTGTGTTTTTTTTAATGACAATGAAGCTCCATGTTAATGAGCTTAGTCAATGACTAAGACTAAATGCAGATACATAGGACTGCTTTACCATAGATGGATAAATATATTTCACATGAACACCTACAAGTTCCACATTGAAGACAGTCCTTCGAAGGAGTTATGTTTATGTAGTAGAATATCATAAACAAATAACACGGGAGTTTGGAGCCAAGTCTATCCCAGATCTGACATTTACTTGAAGTGTGATCTTGGCTAAGTTACTTAACCTCTCTGTGACTCAATTACCTTATCTGTAAAATGGTAATTGTTACAATACTTACCTGGAAGGGTTGATGTTAGGATAAAAAAAATAACACATGAAATGGCATTTATAAGACTACCTGGCACATAGTAAGGGCATTAGCTGTCTTTATGCTTTTAACTAGAATGTACATATTGCTGACTAAATGCAATGTTCTTTGCTTTGACAATAATTTTAGGTCCAGAAACCTTTACTTTTAAACTCTGAAGGGCAAAGATTATGACGTAAGCCCTTTATGTCTATGTAAAAGCAGCTCAAAAATTGGTAAAATGAATTTTTAACCCAAACAAATATAAAAAGTGGATATTGCTTTTGGGGAGTGCAGTGGTAAATTGCCTTATGGTGTAAACATAATTGTAGTCCCCCTTCTCTCACCAATAAGGATGATCCTATCACTACATTGACACTTTGTTCATAAGAACTCTAACTTGGTAACTTTTAATCCACTGTTTTCTAAGGTTAGTTTGAAGTTTGAACACTTTTATATAGTAATAAAATATGTAAAATATTATCATGAAAAATTTAGGAATCAAAGTAAAACTAAACTTCCAAAAGGAATAATGCTTGATATTTAACAATTGGAGAAGACAGAAAAGAGCAAAAGAAAGACCTCAAAATGTATTACAATATGGAATAAAAGACATTTGAACTTCAATTTTTTTTTTACTTTCAAAGCAATTGACAAAACATATTCCCATAAAACTCAAAGTTATTGAGAGAAGAACAGTATGGAAATTATTAGAATGGTCACAAGACTCTCAATGTATTGCTGGTTTCTACCAAAGAGCTAACATCCTGTAGGTACAGAGTACAGTTTGCTTCCTTCAGACTCTGTAGCTTGCTTTAGTAATCAGCAAAGAGAGCTGGGGCAGAAACCAGACTAAAATTTTAGCTGTCACCAGCATCCATTCTCCTTTCTCTCAAAAACTGGCAGAAAAACTATTAACTTGTAATTTTGTCTGAAGGTTATTTACATTTCCCTCACATGGGTACTATTTTTATGGAGTTCCATGGGCCAGAGATTGGCAGATTTTTGGTGTTTCTGAGGGAAGACTGAATTTTGAGAGTTACAAAAATTTTTCTTTTTCAGAATGGGACCAACTCCCACCAGGGATTTTTGTGTGTATTTACTGGGAGGGAAGGTGTGATAAAAAAATAAAAATCGGGAAGACAGTTACTTTCATAATATACTTGATTTAGAAATAGGAATTGTATTCTGACTTTGCAGAATTTGGCTTTCTTAAAGCATAAAATGGTTTATATAAAGACATTTCCTGGTTTACTAACCAACCTTTTTACTTCACTTGGGTGTAGCCTAAGCTCACATAAAGGACTAAAAATATGAAACTCAAGGGTAGCAATTTTTTCCCATGAAATTTTTCTACTAGTATGTGTCAAATGTTCTGTTTCTATTTAAGAAATACATAGTGAAATTTGATGATTTGGAAGCAAACCACTATGAAAAAGTTTTCTTGTAGTTGACAAACATGTAAATAGTCCCAAAACAAAAATGAGGCAGCATGATGGCCCGATCCTATCACTAATTAGCTACATGATCTTGGTCAGGTCTTTACTACCATGAGGTGTCATCTGTAAAATGAGTGGGTGGAGGGGATAATTTGTGGCTCAGTCTGGCTTTTATATTTTGAGTCTATGATTCAGTTCCAGGGTATATTAAAAGAGCTGAGCAAAAAAAATTAAAAAATAGAGACTCAGGCTTTACATTTTCTTATTAAAAAAACAAACATATTAGAGTTTAAGGATACATCTCAAGTAAAAAGAAAAATATTTGTCATAATATTATTTGGGTAAGCAATATATTTTCAAAATTCCAAGAATAAATCAAACATTTCTGCAACAATTGAGTCTTTTATGCAAATAAATGCTATTATTCTGAGTGACAGGTACACAGGTAACATCATTATTCTGACTTTTTGATATTCTAAAAATATTCCATAATTAAGAATTTAACATTCTAGACCTGGCCAGTAGCTTAGTTAGTTAGAGCATCATCCTGAAACACCAACGTTGTGGGTTTGATCCTGGTCAGGGGACATACAGGAATCAACCAGTGAATGCATAAATAGGTGGAGCACAGCAGATGGATGTTTCTCTCCTCTCTCTTTCTCTCTCTCTCAAATCAATAAAAAAATTTAAAAGAAAAAACAAATTTAAAACTTATCAGTGTTAACCTTTTCAGGGTTGACACTTGGATCTGAAGACCTAATAATGTCTTCTTGAAGTTTTCTGTGTTTCAATTTGCCTCATTTCTTTCATATCTACTCTCTTGTTTTTCCCCATCCATCTTTCTTCATAGTTCCCAGTATTTAAGGGAACATTTTCTAGAAAATTGCCAATAAATGAATATCTCTTTATTAAAAATCCTTTTACTTCACACGATGGCAAAAAAATTATATCAATTTAATACACCAACTTGTCTTATTTAGGGCCAAATCAAAGCAGTATGGCTGCATGAAAAGTCTGCAAATAGATATGAAAAGCCTACTGGGATCCTCTTAATGCTTTATCAAGGTTATAGTGGTCATGATCAGATGGCTGCTGTTCTCTGCCAGTTTAATTCTCAGCACTATAGACCATAGCATGCTGTATCTTAGAGACTTTTTCTTTCAGATTCCAAAGGCCAATGAGTGGCCTCAGGTCAAGGTAGCATATTAGCTATTGTAATAGATAAATGAGTATGGAAATAACTGGAGCTCAATTTCCATTTGAAAAATTAAGTTTGATTGAAATTTACAAACAGAATTTGTGACTTCAGCTTCCATGATGATAGTATTTTTTGATAGTGAGCAATCTAATGGGCTACATTGTAAGTAAGTAAAGCTGGAAAAATGGGCTGCTATTAGAATGGACTTAGATTAAGAGAGCAGCAATGACAATGTGGGGTGGGGTTGGGTGGCAGACAGAATCAAGACATTTTGGAGGACACAGTCTTAGAGATAATAGCTAGGAGGCTGGACATTACTTATGAAATAAAATAAATTATTGTTTTAAAGGTAGTACACTGCATAGTGTCAGACAAGCCTAGTTCAAGCTCTGTCTGTAATGTACAAACTATGTAAGCTAGTTCTCTGTAAGCCTCAATACTTTTTCACATAAAAAAAGGGATAATACCACCTATTGCCCATGGTTATTAAAAGAAATAACAGATTATATATAAATTGCTACGAACATTAAGTCTGGCACATAAATGCTAAAAAAGGTAGCTCTTATTGTTTGCTATATGTAGTAACCATTACAGCAATTCCGGTCGTGTTAGGACCTGCCTACCAAACTCTGAAACTGAAGTTTTAACAGAAATTTCTTACCAAATTCCCCAAAAGGAATTATTAATTTTAGTATTTTAAAATATACTAACTTGTTGGGCCACCATTAGCTGATGTGACTGGAGATAGAACTGTGAAGAAAGAAAGAAATAATTTAAGATGTGAATAGATTGTAGGAGCAGCCCAGTAAGCCAAGGCTCGAAGGCTCTGGGCAAAGTCGAAGGAAACTACAATTAAGGAATTTTTCCGTATACTGAGTTATCTCACAAATCTATTAGAACTTTCTATGTACAAGTGCTACACTAGGCGATGCAAAGGTCACAGAGATAGTAAATATTGACAAGTTGACTCTAAAATTTATATGGAAATGCAAATGGCCAGGAATAACCAAGGTAATATTAAAGAATAACAACAAAACTGGAGGGCATACTATCAGAAGTCCAGATTTGACAAAAACCATATACATATATGGCCATATAATTTATGACAAAGAAAACAATCCAGTACAGAGGGAAATACATACTTTAATAAATAGAGCTGGGCCAACTGAGTATCACATTAACAACAACAACAACAATAAAAACTTCTCACCTGTACCTAACATCACACACAAAAATCAAATGGATTGTAGATCAACATTTGAAAGGTAAAAATAATAAAAATTTAAGAAGAAAATGTAAGAGAATATCTTCATGACATTGGGGTCGACACAGATTTTTTTTTAAATATATTTTTTATTGTTTAGACACAGATTTCTTAAGTAGAATGTTAAAATACTAATTATATATGAAAAAGATTGATAAATTGGAATAAAATTAAGAACCTCTGTTCATCAATAGATCTCATTTAAAAAGTACAAAGGTGAGCCAGAGTAGGAGAAAATATCAGACAAAGGATTTGTACTAGAATTCATTAAAAAACTACAAATCATTAAGAAAAATACATAAAACCCAGTAGAGAAATGACAAAAGACTTCAAATTTAAATGGTCAAACAACATATAAAAAGATGCTCAATTTAAAAAAAAGAAAAAAGAAAAGATGCTCAATTTTAAGTGTTAAGGGAAATGTAAATTATATTAACACTACTGAACTGTACATTTAAAAATGGTTAACACTATAAATTTTGTTATATGTCAAAAAACCCCAAATAAACTATAATGTGATATGGGTGCTACCCAACACCAGAATACTACAAAGAAAAAGCCAGACAAATGTTGGTTAATGAGGAAAAGGAACAATAGAACTCTCATTCACTGCTGGATAGAGTATAAATTGGTAACACCAGTTTGGAAATTCCAATTCCCTTCCTAGTTACATACCCAATACCCGATAGAATATATGTATTCATTGTACATATTCACCAAAAGACACATACAAAATTTTTGTAGTTATCAAAATCTGAAAGGAACCCAAATGTTCATCTATAGTAAAATGAATAAATACATTTGGTATCCTATATAATAAAAGCGTAGTATGCAAATTGTCCCCTCAACCGGAGTTCTTCTGGGAGTTTGACCAGGGGGCGGGCTGGCCAGGGGAAGGGAGGGAGGCCCCAGTACTGGCAGGCGGCCAGGGGGGGGGGGGCGGGAAGGAAGGGAATACAAGGCCGGTAGCCACTAGGGACCCGACCAGTGCATGAATTTCATGCACTAGGCCTCTAGTATTCATATAATGAAATACTGCACGAGATGAGAATTAAAAAAATCACAACTATCCTATCTAATAAAAGAGTAATATGCAAATTGACCCGTACCTACGCTACACACACAAGACAGGCCCACCAGCCAATCAGGAGCAACTATGCAAATTAACCCAACCAAGATGGCTGCAGCCACAAAGAAAGCAGGAGGCTTGGGTTTCCCTGGCAATGGAGGAAGCCAAGCTTTCTGCCTGCCCTGGCCTGCCTTGGCCTCCGCTTAAGGCTACAAAGTTTCAATTATAGAAGATAAATAAATCCCAACAAAAATGGCGGCAGCCACGGAGCTGGAGAGAGCAGGAGGCTTGGCTCCGCTTAAGGCTACAAAGTTTCAATTATAGAAGATAAATAAATCCCAGATACCAGGGCCTCTGCTTGGGTCGCCGGGGGGCATGGCTAGCCTGCAAACCACCACAGGTCCCTCACCCAGGCTGCCCCATGCCCCAAGAGAACCCCCACCCTGATCCAGGACACCCTTCAGGGCAAACCAGCCGGCCCCCACCTGTGCACCAGGCCTCTATCCTAGCTAATCCTCCTATCTAATAAAAGAATAATATGCAAATTGACAGTCACTCTAACACACAAGATGGGTGCCCTCATGTGGTCAAAGATGACTGACCCCATGTGGACACAAGATGGCCACCACAAGATGGCCAGCAGGGGAGAGCAGTTGGGAGGGACCAGGTCTGCAAGGGAGGGCAGTTGTGGGTGATCAGGCCAGCAGGGGAGGGCAGTTAGGAGGGACCAGGCCTGCAAGGGAGGGCAGTTGGGGGCAATCAAGCCTGCAGGGGAGGGCAGTTAGGGGTGACCAGGCCGGCAGAGGAGGGAAGTTGGGGGCGACCGGGCCTGCAGGGAAGGGCAGTTGGGGGGGGGACCCAGGCCTGCAGGGGAGAGCAGTTGGGGGGGGGGGGGACCAGGCCTGCAGGGGAGGGCAGTTAGGGGTGACCAGGCCTGCAGGGGAGGGCAGTTAGTGGCAAACAGGCTGGCAGGGGAGCAGTTAGGCATCAATCAGTGGTTAGGGAGTGATCAGGCTGGCAGGCAGAAGCGGTTAGAGGCAATCAGGAAGGCAGGCAGGCGAGCAGTTGGGAGCCAGCAGTCCTGGATTGTGAGAGGGATCCCAGATTGGAGAGAGTGCAGGCTGGGCTGAGGGACACACCACACCCCCCGTGCACGAATTTTGTGCACCGGGCCTCTAGTATACAATATGACTCTTAAAAACATTGCGCTGAGTGAAATAAGTCAAACAGTAAATAATGTATGATTCCACTTATATGAGGTTCAAAACAGGCAAAACTAATGTATGATGTTAGAAGTGAGGATAATGGTTACCATCCTTGGGAGGGGAGTGACAAAGAGGGCAGGAGTAGGCTTCTGGAACATTCTTTTACTTTTCTTCCTTCTTTCTTATAAAAAGAATCATGGTGGTGTTTACATAGGTGTGTTCACTTTGTGAAAGTTCAGAGTCAAATTCATGGTATCCCGAATAACTATTAGAAGGAGATGATTATATTCATAGAAAGAGAGAAAAGGGTGAATAAAGTCCGGTTTGGTAACAGAGAGTCCTAACCCTTATTTCCTGATATAAAAGAAAGAGGAAGTTCTAATAAAAAAGATTTAAATTTCTACCAGGGAACAGCATTAGCCTCTGTCTTCAATTGCGACCCTACGGCCACATACAGACAATTGTTCCCATATGCCACTGCTCTGAACAAGGTTAGAGCTCCCTCTAGCACTTTTAACTAAGGAAACACCACAGGCCCTTATAGAGCTGACACATTTTGGTGCTGCCCATGGTTAAATGCAATATGGCTATTTTTATTTTTAATTTGCTTTAATTGTTGCTATGATATGAATAATTAATAGGCTGCCTAAGCCAGTTTTATAAAGTTCACAATACAGAAAACCAGGAGAAAAACATCTACTTAGATAGGAGGCTTAAAAATGGTTGTAACTGTTATAATATTAGAGCATTTGGAATATTTATTCATGATTTGTGGCAACATTATGTCTCACCAACAAAGGAACATGCTACCAAGCGCTTCCTACAAAAAAATTCTTCAGGTCTTCATCTATTTTTCTCTACATGGCTTCATAACAATTGTACCTACAGTACTGGATAAGAACAAAGTAGGTCAGTGTTAGGAGAACCTTGCTCTTTGGTGGAAGAGAGAGAAAGTTTTGGCTTTAAACACTTAACCTAGTTCCATCCATTCTAAACAAGTATTTATTAACATTAAATAACCCCCTGGAAAACAGAGACCTATTCATATTGAAGCCTGTATTCTTTTCCCATGCTTGTAAACTTCCCCTTCTCCACTGACACCATAACCATTTGAAATTATATCAATGCTTCCACTCAGCAATGTCTATTTCATATTTGGGGATAGCCAGAAAGTATAAGGTAGACATTATGTTGTAATCCTATGCAATCTAGGCAGAATTTGAGCAGGCTCTAAAAGATCAATGATTGTAAATAAAACCATCTGGGAATGCAGTCAGAAATAAAATGGGCTTCGTTTCTTACTCTTCCCCACCCTGAAAGAAACACTGCTTTTGAAGACTCTTGTTAAAATTAGTACAAATATAAAATTAATCAAGGAGAGAGAATGAGAGAATGAAAAAGAAGAGAATGTAGAGTCACCTTAAAAGTTCATTTTAGTGAAAACTATTACATTACTCACTATTCTGCATTCTAATTTTAAAAAATATTTTTTTGAGTTATAATATGAAACAAACATTTCCTATCAACCTGTTTTTAGCATATAGATCCCTCAAAAAGTGTGACCATAATTAAAACTTGAGCAGCTTCTAAGGGAAATTTTTACCATTGTTTTTTTTTAGCATTCTAAATGGAGATTAATACAAATCAGTACAATATCCTCTCTCATGCTCTGGTTACACACAATCATCCCTCTGCCACAGAGAGAAGTACACCATGGCCTGGCCTGTGAGGCTCAGTGGTACAGTGTTGACCCAAGAGGTGCATGCACCAAGAGGTCACCGGTTCGATTCCCAGTCAGGCACATGCCCAGGTTGCTGGCTCAATCCTGGTGGGGGCAGCCGATAGATATTTCTCTCTCATTGATGTTTCTATATCTCTCCCTTTCTATCTCTCTAAAAATCAATAAAAGAAAACATTAAAAAAAAAAAAGAAGTACACCATGAACATTAGTCCTGGATCTTTCCTGCACATACAACAAAATCATGATGCCCAGTTACCACTTAGATTGTTTTTGCATCATGTCTGCTGGTCACATTAACACAGCCACATTCATTTCAAGGGCAGCTCAAACTAGAAGTAAAATATTGTCTGAAAACAGTTATTCATTAACCTACTGAGAGCCTCAATCATGAATTGTATTTTTCCTAAGACAGGATTCACTACTGCTCCTCTTTCAATTCACCTAGTATCTGTTGGGAGCCGTATATCATGAACTAGAACAAGAATGACAGATCTAAATTAACATGACAGAAAAGCTCTTTGATGCTGCCTCTTGGTTTCTCCACTTCACTCTTTTCTGTGGCATCCAAAGGCTTCAGAACCCTGGCATTAATTAAGCAACAGTTTTATTACACACAATCAAAGCCTGAAAAGAAAAACCTAACAGACAGAAGAAGAGAGTACAAGGTTCAATTAACTGTTTTACTTTTTTGTGGTTGCTAATTGAGGTATTCTTAATTTTTATCACCTCACATGGAATGTTGCAAAGGAAAATACTGTAAGTGCAAGAGAAGACAATAAGCCTAAAATATATTACTGTATCATGATTTTATATAACCAATTTGCATACTTCTGTATTTTCCAAATCCTGGCTACATGTTAATAAATTGTTAACATATAATAGGCACCATAGATAACTTTTTTTGATAAAACCCCCCCTTTGCTACATCTACACTAATTTCTATATACTAAAATTTACAAAATACAGTGGTTGAAAGCACATGCCCTGGGGCTAGTCTGCGTTCAAATTCCAGTTTTGCAATATACCTTGGGCAAGTTGCCTGATCTCTCTGAGTCCTATTTTATTAGCATTAATTGACAATTAACAGCAACCTAAATAGCTAACTCAAAAAAATCCTATATAATAAAAGGCCAATATGCAAATCAACCAAATGGTGAAATGACCAGTTGCTATGATGCACACTGACCACCAGGGGGCAGACACTCAATGCAGGAGCTGCCCCCTGGTGGTCAGTGTGCTCTCACAGGGGTTGCACCACTCAGCCAGAAGCTGAGCTCACCGCTGGCAAGTGTAGCGGCGGTGGCAGGAGCCTCTCCTGCCTCCGCGGCAGCGCTAAGGATGTCCGACTGCTGGCTTAGGCCTGCTTCGTGGGGAGCGGACCTAAGCCAGCAGTGGACCTAAGCTGGCAGTCGGACATCCCCCAAGAGCTCCTGGACTGCGAGAGGGCACAGGCCAGGCTGAGGGACCCCCCCAAGTGCACGAATTTCATGCACTGAGCCTCTAGTAGTTATATAAAGCTCTCGCTTAGTATGTACCCTTATTGCATGTTGCCATGTTATAATGTTGAGATAGTGACTCCAATAGAGTACCAGGCTACATGTATTCAAGTTTACATTACTCAGTAACCAAACCTTTGAAAAACATCCCATATACAAAAAAAAAGTATCACTGCAAGTAAAATGTACTGTGATCTGGATACATGTAATGTCTACACCTGTCCCTTATCATTTATAACAAAATATTAAAAAAGCTATAATTCTTGGATTTAATTTCAGGACCTTTAAGTATTACCCAGAGAAAAAGCTAAAGAAAACTCTTTGACTTATCAATTTTAAAGTCTAAAATTACACTATATTAATCCTACCAAAATTATGTACATACACGAACATATATATCAGGATTCAGGGAAACCGATTTTTTTTTAAGGTTCCCTAACTAAACTGTCAGGTTTGTAAGTATGCCAATCACAAAAATAAGAGAAAATAGCCTGGCTAGTGTGGTTCAGTGGTTGAGCATTGACCTATGAACCAGGAGGTTGGGGTTGAATTCCCGGTCAGAGCACATGCTCAGGTTGTGGGCTCAATCCCCAGTAGCGGGCGTGCAGGAGGTAGCCCATCAGTGATTCTCTCTCATCATTGATGTTTCTCTTTCTCCATCTCTCTGAAATATATATACATATATTTCAAAGAAAGAATAAGAGAAAATATATAAATTGAAAGTGAACCTCACACATAGATGTAAATAAAGCCACTCTTTAGGTTGCCCATTAATCCACAAGTGGCATATTCATCTTATTTACAGTATTATACCCCCTGCCATGATATTCCATTACAGAGTCACGCTACACACTCCATAGTTAACACTGTAGGAACCATCTCTTTTTAAACACGGATTTTTTTTTCTCCGTTTCCCTTTGGCTTGCTTCCCAGGTTTAAAAACAACAACTTTATAATTTAATTTCTAATGCTATTAGGTATTGGTAAGAAAATGTGGATAAAGTTAAACAAGTGATGTCTGAAATATAAAACATAATTAAATTTATATTCAATCTTTTAGAAAGATTTCAACATTACTGTTTGTCATGGTCTTAGTGCTCCATGTGAGCAAGTGCTCCTTACATATTTTTATAAGCCTGAACATGAAGTTTATGTTAACCTTAAATATCAAAAACTTCTATTCTTCCCATTAGAGAATATCCAGGGAAGTTTTTCACACACACACACACACACACACACACACACACACACACACACACACACACATTCATTTTTGTTTTCATTTGCTTTTGATGAACCTAATTCTTCTTAACTACTCACTCCTGTCCCAAGCCTCCTCTCTCCTATTTGAAATAGGATCTCAAGGTCCAAGTATTAACCCTCATAATGTTTTCACAATCACTAAACTATCTAGAAACATGCACTAAACTGAAAATATTTACTGAAGTTCAATCAGAGCCTGGGCTTTGAAGCCTTAAGGGATATTTTTTAAACTGATAAAATTAATTACTAAGCTTAACCAGGAAAAGTAAATTTTTTATTGTAAAAGGCCTGCCAATGTATGCTTACATTGTAAATCCTAACTCAAACATTAGGATGAGATCTGTATTCCATAACAACTTATAAAACAACTGGAGGCCTGGTGCACGAAAATCGTGCACTGGGGGGGTGGGGGGGGGGCGGTGTCCCTCAGCCTGGCCTGCGCCCTCTTGCAGTCCGAGAGCCCACGGGGAGCGGGCCTAAGCCATCAGTGGGACATCCCTAGTGCTGCTGCAGAGGCAGAAGAGGCTCCTGCCACCACCGCTGCGCTCACCAGCTGTGAGCCTGGCTTCTGGCTGAGCGGTGCTCCCACCACACTGACCACCAGGGGGCAGCTCCTGCGTTGAGCGTCTGCCCCCTGATGGTCAGTGCATGTCATAGCAACCAGTCGTTCTGCCGTTCGGTTGATTTGCATATTAGCCTTTTATTATATAGAATTACTAAGGTCTGAATCAGCACTTTGAACAGTATTGGCACTCATATCATTCCACTTATTTTACATGTAGAACAATGGAACACAGAGCCATGAAACCATCTCGGATCCTTTAAGGCAGGGGTGGGGAACCTCATTTGGACATTTAGAATATAATTTGAGGGCTCTACAAAATTATCAACTTAAAAATTAGCCTGCTATGTTTGGTCAAACATTTAATTAACTCACCCCTAATGCCTTGGTAAGGCCAGACCAAATTATTTCTCACGGAATGCACCCTTAAACCCTTATTTAAAGTTCTTACGTATGGAACCAATTGAATTTCGGAGGCCTTTATAATCCTTTCTAAGTGCCCTTCCCTCCCACCCACCACCCCAATTTTTAGTTTGGAAATATATTCCTATATAAGGAATTGAAAAATGTCCATTTTTGTGTGTGTGTTTCTTCAGGGGCTTTTATCTTTTTCCCCCCTGGTTTTGTACTACTCAAAATTTGAGGTATAGAGAGAATACATTAATATTTATTGCCTCTATGTTTAGGCACTATAGTGCTAGCTATGTGGTATATTTCAATCCTTACATAAACCTGATTAAGATGGATATTACCCTTATTTTACAGATAAGGCCCACAAGCTGGATGTTCCTCACCCCTGCTTTAAGGCCTCTGTTATAAGGTAGGTGATTATTACTGAGTAAGTCTTTAAAGTAGAATCACGGAGTAGGTAATCCAAAATAGAGATAATTAAGTTTTCTGAATATAGTACTTGGCTCAGTTCAGTCAGAACAAGATATTTTATAAGCAGTAGAAGGAGGGAGGGCAAAAGGCTGGAGAGATAGAAATAATATTTGTTAGACATCAATAATGCTATAGGGATCAAATGGATAAAAGCTATAGGTGCTTCTTAGTGTGAGACCTGGTATAATGGTAGGAGAGATACACAGGACCTCCAAATACTATCTGAAAGGCAACTGGGTATAGGAGAGCAAAGGACTCTGAAGTCAGACAGATTTGAGTTCAAAACATGACTCTACAACTTAGAGATATGAAAACTTGGAAAAAGGTTTAACTTCTCTAAGCTTCAGGTTCCTTATCTGTAAAATAATGGTAATATCCATCTTATCAGATTTATGTAAGGATTGAAATATACCACATAGCCTAAACACAAAGGCAATAAATATTAACATATTCTCTCTATACGTCAAACTTTGAGTAGTACAAAACTGGAAAAAAAAAAAAAAGATAAAAGCCCTTGAAGAAACACACACACAAAAATGGACATTTTTCAATTCCTTATATAGGAATATATTTCCAAACTAAAAATTGGGGTGGGGGTGGGAGGGAAGGGCACTTAGAAAGGATTATAATGGACTCCAAAATTCAATTGGTTCCATACATAAGAACTTTAAATAAGGGGGTAAGGGTGCATTCCAAAGACTAGACTAATGAAAATTTCTCTAAAGTGAACCCTATTGATGAGGTTAGGGATTAGTAGAATTTAAAATGACTTGGTAACTCTAGCTCTGTCAGGAAATAAAAAAAGAAGTTTCTTGGTCATTCAGCCAGTTAGACATTTCTGTAATTACTAGTATAAACCAAAAAGATGCCCTCAAAAAAAAGTGATGTCTTTTTTTTAAAAAAAATATATTTTTATTGAGTTCAGAGAGGAAGGAAGAGGGAGAGAGAGAGAGAGAAACATCAATGATGAGAGAGAATCATTGATTGGCTGACTCCTGCACGCCCCTTACTGGGATCGAGCCCACAACCCAGGCAGATGCCCTTGACCAGAATCAAACCTGAGACCCTTCAATCCGCAGGCTGATGCCCTATCCACTGAGCCAAGTCGGCTAGGGCAAAAGTGATGTCTTTTAACACTGATCTTAAGAAGTAAATCTTACCAAAAAAGAACTCTATAACAAGAACAAATATTGGGAAGATCACTAAATCAAATGGAATTCCAGAATCATAGGAAAAAGGGAAAAATACAATTTTTTGTAGAAACTTGGTATAGAGTAGAATAGTCATTTGAATACATAGCTCATTTAAATTCAATAGTCATTTGAATTCATGCCTTGTAAGCTGAGTCAGGACACAAGAATAAAATTTAACATATATGGATCCTGAGCTCATGGGTACTAAAAAGTTCAAAAGAAGAGCTCGGGTTTCACAAGCTTTGTAAGCGATCTATTTATACCATATAACTAAGAACATATTTATTCATGGATAGCTTATAAGCCCAGGCTGCTGAGACTGTCAAACTAGGAGAGAGGAGAATGAAAAGTCACAAAAATCCATAAAACTATAAGAATAAAAATCTCTCTTCCAGATATCATGCAAAATTCTAACAAGTGGCCTTTAAAACATTAATATGCACAATAACACCATTTTCTTAAAGAATGGGGGTGGAAATTCCTAGACTATTTAGTATTAAATCACTGATCCTAAAATACTGATACATATCAGTCTAAATAAATATGTGCAGTAAAAGCTCACTATCAGTAAAAAAAATAAAAATAAAAATAATGTTTCTGACAGAATTCTGAAAGCTATACTAAAGATTTTGTGTGTGTGTGTGTGAGAGAGAGAGAGATGGGTCCTAGGGGGAAGTAAAGTGCTTTTGTTCTGAGTTTTGCATAGAGGAATAATATCAGGTATAATTTATTCCATAAATACAGTATTTTAGGGCTACAAGGCTAGAATCACCATTATTATATTTATATTATAAAAAAGTCTTATTAACTATAATGAGAAAAGATCATCTTACATTTAACCTGCGTACTGATAACTCACTTTTATTTACTAACTAGACGCCCAATGCACAAAATTCGTGAAAGAGTAGGTCTTCCTTCCCCCCAATGCTGGCACCGGCTTCCCTCTAGCCCCGGCTTCGTCTGGAAGGACGTCTGGAATGTCATCCGGTCTAATTAGCATATTACCCTTTTATTATTGTAGATTATTATTATAGATACTTTAAATAAATGCTTAAGTCCATTAACAGTTAATATCAAGAAAACAAATTTACTTGTATATCTTTGGAAGATACCTGGATTCATTTACTAGCCTATTAGTTGCTTTTACAGGAAGCCAATAAGCTTAAGGTATAAAGACTAAAATACCTCAAATCCTGATGGACTTATATAGTTTCCCAAAAGTTATACCTTACTAAAGAAGGCCCAGAAAACTGATATGGTAGAGAAAATTTGGCTCATTAATGTCTTCAATAGCCTTCTGCCATATTTTCCAATATTATAGGGGTGATCAACAAGGTTATAATTTTAGTATAACTGAGTGTTAAATGGATGAATCAGTCTTTAGTCGTAGTTATTGCATAGATTTTCCCTCTCTTCCTCCTATAAACACCATTCATTGATATTCAATTCTCAATTACATAAATTAAAATAACACAAACCCTAATATTGAGGTCAACAGCATAGGGGGAACCTCCCCTCCACCCCGAAAATTTCTTAATAAACAGTATTAGGAAAGGAACACAATTTAAATATGCTGTAGCTTACTTGCCTGGATTTTGTTCCTCTTTTAAGCAACTCAAAACGTGACAGGAGTTGCTCCAAACCAGAAAACCCTCATGCTACTTGCAACTAAATTGGAGGGGTGGGTAGTGGTAGGCTGACAAGGCAGACCTTTAAAAATTTTTTTTTGGTTACCCAATTTTTAAAAATATATATATTTTATTGATTTTTTACAGAGAGGAAGGGAGAGGGAGAGTTAGAAACATCGATGAGAGAGGAACATCGATCAGCTGCCTCCTGCACACCTCCTACTGGGGATGTGCCCACAACCAAGGTACATGCCCTTGACCAGAATCGAACCTGGGACCCTTCAGTCCACAGGCCAATGCTCTATCCACTGAGCCAAACTAGGCTACCCAATTTTTTAAAAAAATTCAAAAGTTAAAACCCAGAATGGAATGCCAAAAAAGTGTGCTAGTAATCAAAATCCTAACTGACCCATGATAGAATGACAGTCTAAAGATCATCAACCATATTTGTGACACACTTTGGGAAGTAGGCAGTATTTTATAGCCTCTGAACCAACTCTAGAGTGGAAACACAATGCCTGTAGACTGCCAGAAAAGTGTGATGTTAAAACCCACCGATTTCCCCTCTTTTTCAGGAATTGTGCCTGGCATTGTGCGGCTGTGGTGCTGCCTTCATCACTCCCTCCGTTTCCAGTCTTGCTAATTAAAAGGTTGATCACAGAACAATGCTCTTCTCATTAATTTCAGTGTTCTGATTGGGCAGAATCCTTGCTTACCCCACCTGATCTTTTCATACAGCTGAAGTTAATGTGACAGGAGCCCGAAGATGGATTATCTGCTGCCATATTGCCCATCGCCTCCAATCAGGAGCTATCTGTGTAAACTGATTGTTCTAATTTGCTCTCATTATTTTTACAATATCAGGAGAAAATAACGCACACAGCTCACTGTCAAAGCCATGAAAATCAGCCATTAGTTAAACCCAGACACTGAGTGGCTTTATTAGAGGTACTGCAGTTTATTGATGCAGCTCTCGTCAAACAAGGCAGCATTTGCTTCAGAAGGAAATGTTTATACTGAAAGTAAATATTCATTGTAATAATACCCACAGCAATATGCTATTTTGAAGAATCCTGTTCTTATTTCAAAAGCTTGGCTCTGACATAAATTAACAACAACGAAGAGTTGGGTTGGCATAAGAAAGTAGATAGCATTTAATGCACTCAGTTGCACGAAAACCTGTTTATTAACTAAAATCTCTGAGTACTCTCCACACCCTAGAATTCATAAAGAAATTCTGTTCTGTGACAACAAATGTCAATCAATCAATTAATAATGGAAGTTCCATTTTCTCCACACAACAACAAATATTTTTACCCCCCAAAATTTACAACTTAGGAATCAAAATTATTTCTGTGATAATCATACAGGTATAGTTTTAAACAAAAAGCTGTATTCTCATACAATGTAGTGTTCAACAAGAAAAAATACTAATCCTAGTATCATATACATTCACAATATATTTCAGAAGTGGAAAATAAGCAGTGTGTAAAGCCAGCTAAACGAACAAGCTGGGTTTTAAAACTCTTCAGTAAGAGACGGTTTCTTAAAGCAGAAGACAGAACTCTCCAGAAAGGTTTGATATTCAATGAGATAATTATCTTTAAAAAATGTGTCTTGGGCACAAAGAAACTATATTTTCCTGTTATAAAGAAAATGCTAAACTCTAGAAGAAAATAGATTTAAACTTCATATTTCAAGGCTTGCTTGGCTATGAACATTTTGTAAAAATGTTACCTAACTGCTGCCTGAACAGAATTTTGGAAGGCTGGAGGAGGGTAAAATAAAAGAAACAGATGCCTTTTAAATATAGGAATTTAATCCACACGCTCCCCCCTTTAGTATTAGAAGGAAACATGGCTTCCTCCAGTTTTCTTTCTACACTAAGATTCGTAGGTAATGTGAAGGCAAGAGTATGCCCTTCTTGCTGCTCCCCTTTTAATGGCCACTTTTCTTTTTTCTAAGAAACATGTGCCATGCTTTCTCCTTAAAATTCCTGCACTAAAAGACTGCACCATACTGCACTCTGCAAAACGTGCTGATGGCGCCAATTACAAGCCCCCAGCCGAACGCTCCAGCCCCCACCATTCGGGCAGATTTATGCGGACTCTTGCCGACGTTATTACAAGTCAGAGTTTATTGGGAAATTGTTACATTATGCGGAGTGTCTAACAAATTGCTTATGCTGCTATAATTGGATTACAACAGCCGCTTGCTCCCACCGGTAAGATTAGGCAAGTAGGACTCCTGCCGATCTCTGAGCGTTAGCAGTAATTTTATTTGCCTTGCCTCTCTCTTTCCTAACAACATGCCTCTCTCCCTGCCAGCTGTCTGCTGAAAAGGCACAGGCTTGTTCCTTGGCCCTAACAATGCAATTACAGCCCTGCAGATCGCACTGTTTGTGCATTAAGTACAGAGCCAAAACGAGGCGAATTGATCGTTTGACTTTTGGAGAAGCCATGTGATCTCTCCGTGTGGGTGATCTGACATGCATCAGCAGGCAATATTGCAGTCAATTCTTGAGGAAGAACTTTCTTCCTTCACCCCTCTCTCCCCTCACCTTCCCCTTTTCACTGAGGAAGACTCTGACTGGGCTAATCTCATGCTAATCTAGATCAATCCACAAAGACAAACTCAATCTTATTAGCTCCCTGGCTAGAAAGAAATGTGAATAGGTTCTAGCATCTTGAAGCATCTCAGTCAGATATATCAGTGGTTCCCAACAGTTGAACCACTGCTGCTATCTTAAAAAAAGGTTCATAAAGAGTTCAAGGAGGAAAAAAAGTTTACAGAAACACTATAATTAAAAAAAATAAAAAACTACAGAAAGTTTTAGATTTTGGCAAATAAAACTGCCTTGGAAAGGCTTTGTTATAAGCTGTCTTATAGTCAAGGGGCCATCAGGAAATCAGCACTGACACCCGTGTCCTGCCTTTCTCCGAAGATCTGCTCTGCTGAAAGATGCTGGCGGCCAACGTGCAGAATCAATGAAGCTGACTTCAGGCTTAAAAACAGCCAGACTGATCTCCACTCAGCACAAAGTTTTAAACATGTTTTGTCAACCACTTTCAGTTTCTTGTTTCTTTCTCTTGTATGTTTAACAAAAAATGCAGGTAGCAAGGAGACTATGCAAGCAGTTACTCTGACTCTCAGGCATAATTCACGAAGACTCTCACTGGGGTCTGGACTTTTTAAAAAAACAAACAAACACTCTTGAAATGGTAAAAAGTGACTTTGAATTTTACCAATTTTAATATAGACCAGGATTCCTATTTAAACTTTCCTCTCCAATGGCATATTCCTAAAGGGTTCATAAAGCTGATTACACAACAAATGTGCAGTCAATCTGCTGATCCCTTTTGGCGCCCTTTGTATTCCTAAGTATCATACACATCCAGAAGTTTACGTATACTTGTATCCTTAATCTGACAAACACACAAACTCTTGTTTGTAACAATGGCCCTTGATTCTGTTATTACTTCAAAAGTGAACTTGGAAAAGCCACTCTACTAGTATTTCTCAGAACCTCTCTGTATCCACCCACATCATTAACACCCATTATTCATAAGAACATTTGAAGATGAAAGGAAAAATATTACTTCTAAACTTTATTCCTGCCTTAGGAATAAGCCAAATGTGTAACACGTTACACTTCAGAGTTTTTCCAACCACATTGGCCTCAATGATATGGTTACATTTAAATATATTTTCTAAAAGCTAATTGTTAGACCCAACAGAGGAACCTGTGCAAAGAATGGACCATCTAAGTGCTACTTGTAGAACAGTATATATTAAAGAAGCCTGTTAACACGTAGTTTAAAACTCAAAAGAAACTCTGAACAGCTGAAATGCCTTATAAATAGTACAGACCCAGAGGAAGTGCAAACGTCTGCATTGTGAATTGTAGATCTTAATTACCGACAATGGCTGGTACAGCAAGTAGCACGGAAAAAAAAGTGAAACAGTTGCACTGTTCATGGTTGGCAATAATTCTTCAGGAAAATATTTACTATCAATCAGTTATGAGAAAAGGGACTCTGTGCTCGTAAAACAGCACGTTGCTTCTCATACCAGGACCATTTTGCTTCAGCATAATCTGAATTTAAACAGCTTGTTTCCTGCGGATATAATTTTGGAAATAAATAAAACAAGTCTTCTATCAAAATCTGGAGTAAGTGGAAAGGAACATCACATTTTTCTGTCTCAGTCAGTTACAAACAGATTATTAGTCTCAAGTAAAAAACAATAACAACAAACAACAACAACTATAATAGAGAACACATCTACAAAGGACTACTGAAGTGGTTTATTTTCCAAACATAGAGGCAGTACTTCTTCCTACCTGGACAGAAATCTAGGTAGATATGTTCAAACAACTCAATTTTAACTGTGTATGTGTGTATAAGGGTAAATTAGAGAAATACCTGAAATCAAACTTTTCAGTAATATTTTTAAAAAGTTCAATTAAAAGATAACAAACGATTAGTGCTCTTTATTTTTCCAGTTAGTTTTCTTTATCAATTAAAAAGTATCATGAAGGTTGACAATTAGGTACAATGTAATTATTGATTTTAAACACTAAGTTGGCAGTCAATAATGACTGTCCACTTAAAGGTACAATAAATACAAAGCTCATCATGTTCCAATCACAAATCTCATAAAATACAGGGTTCTAATTATTAAGAAGGAAGGCTTTGGAAGAAAATAAGACATTTCAGTGCCTCCAAATATTACCTGGATTAAGTTATACTGATAAAATGACCCCTCCTTCATTTTTATTTTTAAACTAGAGGCCCGATGCACGAAATTTGTGCAAGAGTAGGCCTTCCTTCCCCTGGCTGCCGGCACTGGCATCCCTTTGGCACCTGGGACCTGGGTTTCCCTGTGGCTGCCAGCAGGCACCTGGGACCTGGGTTTCTCTCGCAGCCCTGGCTTTGTTCGGAAGGTTGTCCAGAAGGACGTCTGGTCTAATTAGCATACTACACTTTTATTATTATAGATCTTTTTTAGGCATCATTCTTCAAGTTAGAGATTCAGAAGATTATTATTAACCTAGGGTGACTGTAGTTTGTCTTACAAATTTGTGGGGGCATTTTGTATTCTAAATAGGGCCAATGGGTCTCTTTCCATAGACCTATTGTAAAACACTTCTTGTAAGGTATTTCCAGCAATGAAGAGTCATATACAATACGCTATAAGGGGTCTGAACATAACAACATTGCTATTTTTAAGGGAATAACTGGTAGTAAAGTTTTCTCTAAAACTCATATAAACAGTTTTCAATAGTAAGGTTTTAGACTTTAATTACCATTTCCATCTAAATCAAAGTCACTCCTACAAGAATTGACTGCTTTGAACTAGAGCCCCAAATGGTTGATATCACTGTATTATAGTTGCTCTCACATGGAGATGGCTGGACATTCAAGGCCACTTTGGAGTACAATCTGAGTCAACAGACACTTGTACCACCTTAAAAACCATGCAGCCATATCAAGTGTAGCAGATGAAACTATTCCGTTAAGGGCTAAAGGTGAAGAATAGGAAATAGGGACAAGCTTGCAAACCTACAAAAATAGTACCAAGTCATTATTTTTCAAAGGTCAAGCAATAAATGAGGCCAGCAGAAATAGTACAGAATCATGATATACTATAACATGTAAATGAAAAAGGGAAAATTCTTCCCCTATTCCCATGTTGTTGGTACCTCACTGTAGGCTGTTGCAAAAAGAATAGAATTCAGCTACATGTTTTTATTTGCCATTGATCAATAGTTTATTTAGCTCAACTCTGAAGAAATGAACCAGAAGACAGCCCATGAGCCAATAAAAGGAATGATAAGCCTTAGCTGGTTTGGCTCAGTGGATAGAGCATCGGCCTGTGGACTGAAAGGTCCCGGGTTCGATTCCGGTCAAGGGCACATGCCTAGGTTGTGGGCTCGATCTCCAGTGTGGGGTGTGCAGGAGGCAGCCAATCAATGATTCTCTCTCATCACTGATGTTTCTATCTCTCCCTTCCTCTCTCTGAAATCAATAAAATATATATATGGAACCAGAAAGTTAGGTGGGTTCCAATAGAAAATGATAAAATCATTATTCAATTAGGGTATTTAAGAAATCAATGAAAGGATATAGATGTCAGAATAACGTTAAAATAAGCAAGAATGGGATGAGAGGGTCACCATCTGGGAGCAAAGGAAACAGACTGATGAGCAGCAATGAGCAAACTTAATTCCTCACCCAAGAGCATAGAAGAAATTATGTCATTGTGCCAGATGCCAGAAGATTTCTAACCATGCACCACTTAAGTAGAGAGTGGGAGAGAAAAAACACACACAACCACATCATACAGACACACAACAAAATAACTATATAGTTTTAGAGATCCTGGTTTACAAAGTATGGAGAAAACAAAAAGGACAGATGTTCTCTTGGCCAGCTCTCAATGAAACTCATTAAAATTGTCACCTTGTCCTTGGGTCGGTGCTCATGTTAAGATTTTACCTTGGTTAGCCAGAAGTCACCCACTTGAGATAAAACTGAGAGCAGTGTGGCCAAAAAGGAGATAGATTATTTTTAAAGTCCCAAATAATTGGTCCCCCATCTCAATGTACAAATGCTAGGTATAACATAGGGTCAATTAGCACTTGCTGGCTGTTACTAAGTGACTGAAACATGAAATATATAGATATAATTTATAATATTCATATTTTACAGTAAGTCATTAAGACATTCTAGTTTAAGAGACACTTAAATGACTAACTATCTTTTTTAAACTATAATTTTAAATAAATTCTGACATTTCTTATATGGATCATTTCCATTGATTATATTTTCTATTATATATTTTCAGTTGACAAAATACTGCATGTTTTAAGAAATAAAATAAAAATAATAAAAAATATTGCTGTCCTTTGATTTTTGTAGCAAAGGATGATACCAGCCCTAGCTCTAATAATAACAGTAAGTAATTAAGAGCCTAATTATATAATACAATAGATTAAACTTAAAGTAGTTAAAATAGGGAATGTTGTAACAGTGCCAAAACAGTTATTGAAGGCAGTAAGTTTGCAGATATGCAAACTAAAAGTCTAGAAACAAAGCCCATACTGGAATTTTACTTATTCTTGGAATAATCAAAATGGATGATATCTAAATTTAGGTCAAAGCTCCTGAGTAATTAAAGATACTTAGAAAATTTGAGTCATAGTTATATGATTATTAGATTGTAAAAATCTCTAAAATGTAAGATTATTTTTTTGTATCTAGTTTACAGATATGGCACATTTATACATAAGAGGTAGCTCATATGCATGATTTAAATATACTTGTCCACGCAGATCAAGATCACCAAAAGGAATATTTCTACCATTAAGCCACTTAATAAATAACAATAATGATATAATAATTGGATTTTCTATAGCATATTTCACAATCCTTGCAATGGTGTACATTATTCTTAATTACACTTAGAAGCCATGAACAAACATAAAAATAATTTGTATAATTTCTTACATAATACTTTACTTTTTTGTTACAATCCATAGCTAGTGCTAAGCAACAAATATGATTTAGACTAAAGTGTGACCAGAATACATAATCAAAAAATTCTGTTGCAATTAAAGAGCTGGAGATTCCGCCGAAACCGGTTTGGCTCAGTGGATAGAGCGTCGGCCTGTGGACTCAAGGGTCCCGGGTTCGATTCCGGTCAAGGGCATGTACCTTGGTTGCGGGCACATCCCCAGAGGGGGGTGTGCAAGAGGCAGCTGATCGATGTTTCTCTCTCATTGATGTTTCTAACTCTCTATCCCTATCTCTTCCTCTCTGTAAAAAATCAATAAAATATATTTTTAAAAAATATATAAATAAATAAATAAAGAGCTGGAGATTCCAACTTGTAATCTAATTTGGATAAAATGATGCTTGCTATATTCTTTTTAAAATATACTAGTAAAATCCTGTAATAAGCTTTATAGCAATAATTAGTGAAGACCTCTATAGATAATGCATTGTTATGAAGTAGTATAATATATATTGAGTAATATTACTTACTTTGGCCACACAATTTTCAGTCTTCATAGCAGTGCTTGCTAGACATACTGTTTCTTGGTTTAAGCAGAGTCTGGCACAGCTGTTATAAGTCTGTAAAGAAAGGTGTGGGTTTTTTTTTAAACAGGTTTAAATATTAAAATATCATCATATACAGTTTTTAAATTCTGCCCTATTTCTCAAAATCAATACACAAATAGATCCTATATGTAAATTCCAGATTTATGAGTACTGAGGGACAAGGAAGACAGGGGAAAACCCAGGAGAGCCATTGATGTCCCCATAAACAAAGTATGTGAGCAGCAGTGGTTCACTATACGTATGGAAGGTAGGGGTGTTAGTTATTGAAAAATGGGCAAAGGACTTGTGAATAGATATTTCTCCAAAGAAAATATACAAATGGCCAACAAGCACATGAAAAGATAGATGGTCAACATCACTAATAATTAGGGCAATGCAAAGCAAAACTATAAGATACCACTTCACACCCATTAGGATAAATATTAGTAAAACAACAACAACCAAAACAAAAACCCACAGAAAACAAGAGTGGGCAAGGATGTGGAGAAATTGGAACCATTATGCACTCACTGTTAATGGAAATGTAAAATGGTACAGCCACTGTGGAAAACAGTATGGTGTTAAACAATTAAAAATAGAATTACCATATGATCCAATAATACCACTTTTGGGTATATACCCCAAAGAATTAAAATAATCCTGAAGATATTAGTATACTGTATTTGTATGTAGTGCTCATAACAGGATTATTCACAATAGCTAAAATGTGGAAGCAGCCTCATTGTACATTGATAGGTTACACCAGGCGTCCTCAAACTATGGCTCGCGGGCCACATGCGGGTGTTTTTGCCATTTTGTTTTTTTACTTCAAAATAAGATATGTGCAGTGTGCATAGGAATTTGTTCATAGTTTTTTTTAAACTATAGTCCGGCCCTCCAACGGTCTGAGGGACAATGAACTGGCCCCCTGTTTAAAAAGTTTGAGGACGGGCGAGGCCATGCGCCCCTGGATCCGGGTGAGCCTGGGTCCCGGGTCCGGGTGAGGCCGCGGGCCCCTGGATCCGGGTGAGCCTGGGCCCCGGGTCCGGGTGAGGCCGCGGGCCCCTGGAGCCGGGTGTGCCTGGGCCCCGGGTCCGGGTGAGGCCGCGGGCCCCTGGAGCCGGGTGAGCCTGGGACCCGGGTCCGGGTGAGGCCGCGGGCCCCTGGAGCCGGGTGAGCCTGGGCCCCGGGTCCGGGTGAGGCCGCGGGCCCCTGGAGCCGGGTGAGCCTGGGCCCCGGGTCCGGGTGAGGCCGCGGGCCCCTGGATCCGGGTGAGCCTGGGCCCCGGGTCCGGGTGAGGCCGCGGGCCCCTGGATCCGGGTGAGGCCGCGGGCCCCTGGATCCGGGTGAGCCTGGGTCCCGGGTCCGGGTGAGGCCGCGGGCCCCTGGATCCGGGTGAGCCTGGGTCCCGGGTCCGGGTGAGGCCGCGGGCCCCTGGATCCGGGTGAGCCTGGGTCCCGGGTCCGGGTGGGGCCGCGGGCCCCTGGATCCGGGTGAGCCTGGCCCCGGGTCCGGGTGAGGCCGTGGGCCCCTGGATCCGGGTGAATCAGTGCCCCTGGGTCCGGCCGAGACCAAACCAGAGGGAGTCGGACCTGCATTACCACCATTCGTCCACCATCCAGAGCTGAGGGGTCAGTGCCGACATGTACTCATAGGGAACTGGTGGACATTGATATTGGGTCTCAAAAGAACTGTTGGTCCAGAAAGAAACTCACTACAGACTGATTCATTTGCCTGTCAGCATAACTATTATTGCTCGTCGCACATTCAATTCTTATAAGTATATCTCTAGTGACACATGATTTCGCTCATCTAGGGGAAATGATGAACAACATAGACTGATGAACAAGAACAGAACCAGAAACAAGGAGGCATCGATCGGACTATCGGGCCTCAGAGGGAGGATAGGGGAGGGTGGGGGGACGGGGGAGAGATCAACCAAAGGTCTTGTGTGCATGCATATGAGCCTAACCAATGCTTAAGTTCAACAGAGGGTTGGGGCATCCAAGGGGAGGGGTGTGGGATGGGAATGGGGGGATGAGGACAAATATGTGACACCTTAATCAATAAAGAAATTTAAAAAAAAAAAAAAAAGTTTGAGGACCCCTGGGTTACACCTTAACCATTAAGGGATAAGCAAAATGTGGTATACATACACAATGAAATACTATTAACCCTTTGCACTCGCTTGCTTTTTTCTCGATTCCTTTATTCTACGCGGGATTTAATTTTTTAAATACCCCAGATTTTACAAAGCGCAGCAGAATAAAAAACTGGAGTTTCTTTTCATACAAACTTATTTATTTGGATTTTTTAATATTTCAAATTATTGATACATTCAAAGAGTAATTTTAATCTCTGTAATCTGCTAACCATGTTGAGTCACACTCGACATCCGAGTGCAAAAGGTTAAGCCTTAAAAAGGAAGGGAAATTATGACACATCATATATAATAAAAGGGTAATATGCAAATAGATCGAATGGCAGAACCGAACAACCAATCAAAGTGTAATATGCTAATGATATGCTAAGGCTGCTCAACCGCTCACTATGACGTGCACTAATCACCAGGGGGCAGATGGCTGGTGAGCGCTAGCCTCTCCCGATCAGGACTGATTGGGCGCAAGCCCGCGGCAGGCACAGTGGGGCTGGGATGAGCAGGAGCAGCAGGTAGGAGCTGCAGGCGGCATTGGACTGCGGGTTTTGGCCAGATCCCTGCAGGCCACCCAGAGGGACCCCACCTGTACACGAATTCATGCACTGGACCTCTAGTACTATATAACATGGATGAATCTTGAGGACATTATGCTAAGTGAAATAAGTCCATTACAAAAATATAAATACTATATAGTTCCACTTAGAGATTTAGAGTAGTCAAAATCATAAGAGACAGAAGTAGAATAGTGGTTGCCAGGACCTGGGAGAAGAGGGAAATGGGGAGTTATTGTTTAACAGGTACAGAGTTTCAATTTTACAAGGTGAAAAGAGTTATGGTGATGGATGGTGGTGATGGTTACACACAATGTGAATGTATTTAATACCACTGAACTGTACATTTTAAAATGACTAACATGGTAAATGTTATGTTACATGTATTTTACCACACTTAAAAAGTACAATAATTAAAAAGAAAACTGGTTGTACTTTATGGTAAGCAAACATTATTAACAACTGGCCAATCATACCTAATAAAATGGTAATATGCAAATTACCATCACTCCGCTACGCCCACGATTGGGCCGGCTGGAGGCACGGGGGGGCGGGACTCAGGGTGGCCGACTGGCTGGCGGTAGGAGCGGGGGGCGGGGACTCGCGAGTCCCCGCCCCCCGCTCCTCTCGCCGGCTTAAACGGCCGGCGCTGCTTAGGCCGGCGCTCCGGAAGGACCCATGGGTCCGGTGGAAGACTCTGGTGGCGGAACTCGGGGTGGCCGATTGCGTGGCTGCTGGCACCAGTTTTCCGCCAGCAGCAGTTTTCCTCTGGCCACCCGCCCGATCGGAGCGCCTCCTGATCGGAGTTCCTCTCGGGGTGGCCGATCGTGCTGGCGGGAGGCGCTCTGATCGGCGGGTGGCCAGAGGAAAACTGCTGCTGGCGGATAACTGGTGCCGGCAGCCAGGTGAAGGAAAAGTCTATTGCACGAAACTTCGTGCAACGGGCTCCTAGTATTTTAATAAAAATATTTTCCCCTTTTTTATTTATTTTGTTACTGATGGTACAAATCACGGTCCTCAAATTTTAGCATGCATCAGAATAATCTGGTGATGATTGTTAAAACACAGATTACTTGGCCCCATCCCCAGAGCTTCTGAAAATTTGCATTATTAACAAGTTCCCAGTTGATGTTAATGCCACTAGTCTAGGAACACACCGAGAACTACTGGTATAAATGTGTGTGTTGAAATTAAAGAGAAAAATCTGGAGATTGATTTTTTATGTGAATGTCTTACATAACTACAGAACATTTATCAAAACTAAGGAATTAACGAGGTACAATATAAAAAACTTGAGTTTTCCCACTTTTCCCACTAATGCCCCTTTTCTATTTGGAATCCAAGCCAAGATTCCACATTGCATTCAGTTGTCATATTTCCTTAACCTCCTCTAATCGGTTACAATTTCTCATCTTTCATGACTGTCACATCTAAAGAGTACTGATTAATTAATCTATGGAACATCCCTCAGTTAAGGTCTCATGTTTTCTCATGATCAGATTGAACTTATACATTACTAGGAAGGAAAGCACAGAGGTGATGTGCCTGTCTCAATGTATCAAGTCAGGAGATATGTTGATGAATATTTCTAGTGATGTTAGCCTTGATCACTTGCCGAAGATTGTGTCTGCCAAGATTCCCAATTGTAAGCTTATTTTTTTCTTCCTTCAGAAATTACTAAATATTGGGGGAAATACTTTGAGACTATGCAAATATTATTTTCTGCTTCAGCTTTGCTCGCTAATTTTAGCATCCATTGCTAGATCTTGCACCTATGGTGATTTTTACTGTGGTGTTCTATTGGTAATTTTTAAATTTCTCCCTTTCCTTCTACATTTATTAACTGGAATTTTTCTGTAAGGAAGACCTATGACTTCTTTGCCAATTTACTTCATATTTATTCATTTATTTATATCAGCAATGGTTGCATAGGTATCCTATATAATAAAGAGGTAATATGCAAATGGTTGTTACGCCGTGACATGTAACGACTTATCACCAGGAGGGCGGGGCAGCAAGCTACAAGTGGGGAAGAGCTACAGGAGGGCGGGGCAGTGAGCTACGAGCCACAGAGAGCTACAGGAGGGCTGGGCAGTGAGCTACGGAGAGCTACAGGAGGGTGGGGCAGCGAGCTACCAGCAGTGGAGAGCTACAGGAGGGCGGGACAGCGAGCTACATGCAGCGGAGAGCTACAGTGGCGGTGGGCAGGGCGGTCAGCTGAGGCAAGCGGCAGCGAGCTACTCGCGTATGGATTCGTGCAGAGGGCCACTAGTTTTAAATAATTCATTTTTGGTCAATTATCATTCTTTGGAAAGAGAATAGGTAGACAAAAATAAAATATAAAAAACAGAAAAAAAAATTATAAAATTGGTTTCCAGTTAAACAAGTTAAATTTTTAAAAAGGTATCCACTTAACTGTTGTATTCTTAAATTATTTAATTTGAAATTATTTTAAAACATATTTTAAAAGAATCAACTGGATCATTTGACATTAGTGTATAGGACCTCTGGTACATTTATATTTTGGGATCAGGGTTCAGTATTTCTTTTGCAACTATTAATACCACAAACATTTACTATTCCTATACAGACAACATATAATTTTTAAAAACTAAACTGTGTTTTCAAAAGACATTTATGCAATAATTGGTATATACTGAATAAAATAAAACTTTAAGCCAAAAAATTCTGGCTCCAACAATGGTAGAAATGTTTTGTTTAAATTAACCCTCTTGATATAATAATTATAAACCATAGAAAAATATTTTAAAATAGCTACATTAAAGGCAGGAGGTTGACCTAAAGTAGGCAGAAACTGGGGGGAGGAGTGGACTGACCTTGAAGAGGGTAACCACTCTGGTGAGATCCATGTTTATGTGCTTTTCCCTAAGGGTACTACTACTCATGAGTCCACTTGGTGCAGGGTGACTAAAATTCAACTAGAAAGCCACAGTCTATTGGCTTGAGATGTCAGAGGGTAGAGTTCAGGGCTACCATAGTGGCTGGAAAATGAGAAGAGAAATCATAGAAAATAGAAAGAGCTATGGACAGGGAAGCAGCATCAAAACATGCATACAAGTTCCCCTCAAATCCATGGCTAACCCCAAGCTACATACATGAGTGGGAGACTCCAAGCATTCCAATGGAAAGTAACAGCTGGAAGACTAAAAGATCTGAGCAGAGATTCTAGCTGCTGCCCATGAGGGGAGACAGAGTTTATAATTTGATTCCTACTCAGTTAGAGGGGCTTAATGAGCACCTCAAACTTTCCACTGAAAACTCAGAAAACCCCCACATTGAGACTAAAGAATAAATCTTAGGACTAAGCAATCTTCTTTAGGACTAAGGGCAAAATCAAAACACATCTGTCCCTAATGGACACAAAAATCAGACTCTATGAAGTCGCAATTACGAGCCAGAAAGTTAATCAGAGGGAGGTAAAAGAATCCATAGTCTCTGCTATGTATCATTTATAACGCTCATTATATAATAAAAAAAAACTTCTATATATGAGAAGCAGATAAATGGGACCCATAGTCAAGAGAAAAAGGGAACAAACAGAATACGACCATGAGAGGACCTAGTTGTAGAAATTAGTACATATAGGCTCTACAGAAGCTATAATAAATACGTCCAACAACTTAAATAAGAAATATGATTACAACGAAAATTTTGAGATGAAAATTTTCACCAGAAAAATTAAAACCTGAAATGAACCAAATAAAAATTCTATAATTGAGAAGTATATTATCTAAAATTAAAAATTTACTGGATGAGTTTAAAAGCAGACTGGAGATGGCAGAAGAAAAGGTCTATGAAATTTAAGACTGATCCATTGAAATGATCTAAACTGAAGAACAGGGAGAGAAAAAGAAAAAAACAATAAACAATTTCAGTCATCTGTTGGGCAATTTTCAATGATCTAACAACATATATTCACTTGGAGACCCAGAAGAAAGGTGAGAATGGGACACAAAAAAATTATAAAAATAGTGACCAAATATTTCTCTAATTTGGTGAACACCATTGGATTACTGATCTAAGATCAGCAAACCTCAAAGAGATTAAAAACAAAGAAAATATAACTTAGATCCAACACAGTAAAAACTGCTGACAACCACAAAGACAAAATCTTGAAGCAGCCCAAGGAAAAAGGGGATTCTGCATACATGAAAGCATATAAATAGTGGCAGACTTTTCACCATAAACAAGGAGGGCTAAAAGATAAGGAACAACATTTTTAAAGTGCTGAAAGGAAAGAAATCTCAAACCAGGTTTCTTTTTTACAGATTTCAGAGAGGAAGGAAGAGGAAGAGAGAGATAGAAACATCAATGATGAGAGAGAATCATTGATCGGCTGCCTCCTGCACGCCCCCTACTGGGATCAAGTCCGAAACCCAGGCATGTGCCCTTGACTGGAATCGAACCTGGGACCCTTCAGTCCGCAGGCCGATGCTCTATCCACTTAGCCAAACCGGCTAGGGCTCAGGTTTCTTACTATTAGAAAAAATAATTACAAATATGAAAAGGAAGAAATCTAGAATAAACTGTGGTGTTAGATTAGAATTAGAGGCATTAATGTGAACTCATGGTTTTAAAAAATATAAATATACTAGTAGCCCTGCGCACGAATCCGTGCACCAATAGCTCTCTGAGGGGCCTGGTCGCTCCGTGCCTGCTGTCCAAAGGCTCTCTGTGGCCCAGAGGCCCATCCGCGGCCGGGCACGGAATGCTTGCCTTATTGCCGCAGCGACAAAGCAAGCATTCCGCCAGGCCGCTCATGCTGCCCACTCTCAGTGGCCGCCCCCCTGCCCCCCCCCCCGGGACTGGAGGACTCCAGCGGGGCTGAGAGGACTAGGCGCCACCATCTTGTGGCTATGGGCGCCGCCATCTTTGTGACGGAGTGATGGTTAATTTGCATATTGCCATTTTATTAGATAGGGTGTGTAAAATAAAGTTAATGTTTCAATCTTGGCTTCTCACTAAAAAGAAACATAGTGCTCCCCCAAACAATGGCTGAATCCAGGATTGAACAGGGAAAATACAAGATGAATCTGGAAATATTCAAGGAACAATGGAGATATGTCAGGGAAAAAGCATCAAAGCATGGAATAATCTGAGTATTAAAATAAAAGATATTAACCCTTTGCACTCGCTTGCTTTTTTCTCGATTCCTTTATTCTACTCGGGATTTAATTTTTTAAATACCCCAGATTTTACAAAGCGCAGCAGTAGAATAAAAAACTGGAGTTTCTTTTCGTACAAACTTATTTATTTAATGTAAGAAAAGCCCAAATAAAGGAGGAGGGATGGAGGGAGGGAAGGGATGGGCTACCGATGCTAACCGTGTCGAGTCACACTCGACATCCGAGTGCAAAAGGTTAACAGATTGCAAAGTGTTATACATTTCTTAAAATATATAAATTATCCAAACTGACATAAGAAACAGAAAATTTTAATAGCACTAAAAATTGAAATTGTTATTAAAAGTCATTCCACACAAATTTTGAAATATTTAATTTTTTTCCACCACAAGAAAATACACAAAACTACTGGCCTAAATGGTTTCACTGGCTAATTCTATTAAATATTAAGAAAGAAATAACACCAAGATCATACACAAACACTTTTAGAAAATGGAGGAGGAGGGGAAGACTTCCAAACTCAACTCTGACACCAAAATCTGACACTTCCTCCCTCCCCGCAAAAGAAAGCTATATATTTCTCATGAACACAGACACAAAAATTCTTACTGAAGTCAATTAATGTAATTCACCATATTAACAGAATAAAAGGGGGGAAAGCACTTGACAAAATTAAACATACATTCATAATTTTAATAAAACCACAGCAAGGTAGAAATAAAAGGGAACTTTTACTCAAAAAGAAACTCAATCCCATTAAAGAAATCTAAAAAAAATTCAACTAACATCAGAGTCAATGTCTCTCTAAGAGTGGGAACAAGGCAAAGATGTCCTCTTACCACACCTATTCAACATTCAAATAAAGCAAGAAAAAGAAATAAAATACCTATAAGTTGTAAAAGAAATGAAATTGTCTTCATTTACATAACAGGAGACAAGGTCGACAGTCAAAAATCAACTGTATCTATAATAAGCAACAAGCAGAATGAAAAAAAATTTACAATGGCATTGAAAAACTTTTGCTAAATTGATTCTAAAATTTAAATATAAATGCAAAGTATCTAGAATAGCCAAAATAATAAAAATATGGAAGAGTCACACTGCCCAATTTTAAGACATATTGAAGCTAAAATAGTCAAGACAGTGTTATACACAGTCTAGACACGACCACTGCAGGCCTCACTCTACATAGCACCTGTCAGCAAAAAGGTAACTTTTCCCCCCAAATATTTTTCATCTGCCATTGGATGAATCCACAGATGCGTAACCTGTGAATATGGAGGGCTGACTCTATCTGCTATAAGAGCAGGCACCTCTAAAAACAGAGGAACAGAGGATCCTGCCCTGGCCGGTGTGGCTCAGCTGGTTGAAAGTCATCTCATGAACTAGAGGGTTGCGGGTTCAATTCCAGTCAAGGTTCGATCTCAACTTGGATGTTTCTTTCTCAACATTCTCCCTCCCTCCCTCCCTTCCTCCCACCACCCCTCAAATCAATGAGCACATCTTTGGGTGAGGATTTAATAAAACAAAAATAGAGGAACCTGAATTCATCCTCTATATCACGCAGGGACTTGGAGTAGGAGTAGGTCAGAGCCTCAGTGGCTGTCACCCTTTGCTCTGCATCCAACAGCAGCCTCTTTTCTCGGAGGTTCAGAAATAAGATGTCTATAGACAAGTATACAGGCTTTTCAACAATGGTGCCAAAACAACTGGATAAAAAAGCATGGGGATGTTTTCATCTTTGTTATTATAAGCAAAATGAAGTTAATTGCAAAAATAAAAAGTAGAAAGCATGGGGAAAATAATGAATCCCAAATTTACTTCACAACATACATCAAAATTAATTTGAGATGGACCATAGACTTAAAGGTAAAAGCTAAAACTTAAAAAGCTTCTAGAAGAATATATTCAGTCATAGGGTAAGAATTGGTAGATGGACTTCATTAAAAAATTAGAAACTTATCAAAAAAACACCACGAATAAACAGGCAAGACACAGACTGTGAGAAAATATTCAGAACACATCTAGCACTCGATACAGTTTAGTTCTGCAACTCAATAAGACAGACAAACCCATTTGTTCAAATGGCAAACAACTTAAGATACATCACAAAAGAAAATATGTGAATAGCCAATAAGCACATAAAAATTATTCAACACATGCTCACTGAAAAGGCTTTATAAGAACATTCATAGCAACTTCATTTATAAAAATGGAAATTGTCCATCAAAAGAATAAAAAATAAACTGTATTATACTTATTTAATGGAAATACTATATAACAAGAGAATAAATTACTGCTATACACAGCAGCAAAGATGAATCACATATATACTTAGTAAACCAGACCCCCCAAAAAGTATGTTATTATTACATGAAATTCTAGAAAAGGCAAAACTAATGTATGGCAGTGAGCTGACCATATTTGATTCATTGGGTTTGGGGAAGTTGTCTGGGAAGGAGACCAAGGAAACTTTCCTGGGTAATGAAAGTGTTCTATAGCATGATTGGAGTAGTGGTTACATGGTGGATAGACTTATCAAAAATTAATTGACTTATGCAATTAATATTTACATAATTCACTGTATGAAAATTTTATTTCAATAAAAATATAAAAGTAATCAGTTAATATATTAGGGGAATAATACCAGAGGTTTATCCAGTTAATTAATAAAAATATTATGCTATATTTTGGGGGCGGGAGTAACAGCAGGTAGAAAACTGATTTGTTTTCCTACAAAATTACTTTTCTCCTTAGAAATGAGTATACCACACTCAGGGGAACATTAGATAGATTCAGGAAACCTATTCTAGGTTTATAGAAGTTTCCAGAATAAGGCTATATATGGGTTTTTATTTTCTAGACATTCCATCTGTAAAATGGGTATATGACCTTGTTTAGCTCCCAATGAAGTTTCATAGATTAGTAAAGTAAAACTTGTCACAGTCCTTAGATCACTTTGGCATAAGAAGGCTAAAAAATTCAATATTTTACACTCACTATTTTACTACTGTAAGACTCCCTCCAGGCTATAATTAAACTAGTGAGTGTAATAGCCACAAGCAAGATAGGTTCTGTCCCCATGCAACATTTGAAAAGGTAGCTTCACCGCTGAACCAGAGGCAGAGGGTTTTGCGTTGGAGTACTTTAATATGTTTTTATATTGCATATAAGGCACATAAGCGTAAACCAGTAAGATGCCTTGCTGAAAACTACCTTTGTGAAAGCAGGCTGTAATTCTGAACAAGTTTTCAATTTTCAGACTGCTGCTAGGGTAAAACATTTTAAAGAGTTTAATTTTTTACAATGGATTCAATGACATAGGATTATCTAACAAAGTAATGGCTAATCAATAGAAGGTTTAGTTGTCAGGTGAAACATATAACACACTAAAAGGGATTGATTGCCAGACTTCTCCTTATTTACTAGAAGGTATATATTTAAAATGACACAAACTTGTTACTAGACTGCATTCTTTTAACCTTGCAAAAAGCTGCTTAAGAAATCTGTTCAGCAGCCCTATAGCAAAACAAGATATAGTATAATGAAAATGGCTAGTGATTGGGGGGTAGGGAAGAGGGAGACAGGGACTATCAGATATATGGTAACATCAAATCAAGTCCCCAGCAAGAATATGGGTCAGAAAAGGCAAACTACAAAGCGACATCTAAGAAAGCTGGAATTAGGCTTTAAAAATGTCACACAGATCTACTGAATCTCATCCAATAGATGCAAAGCTATATCTGCTCTCATTCCATGTTGCTCTTAGGGCAGATTTTTAAGGGTTTATACAACTGGGCACAATAGGCTACCCTCCCACCCCATTTTCTTTTCTTTTTAATGGTACATCCAGCTTTAGCACTGAACACAAAATGAATTGGACCCATATGAACTTCAATCAGCATATAAGCTGTTTCCTTTATAATTTATTCACAATATCTCAAGTCTCTATATGAAAATACAATTTTTATGGTCATTGCAACCCAGGAGTTCAATAATATTTTTTCTACTAAGTCACTGATTACATAATTTATCAAAGCATGATTACACTGAAATAAAACAAAACACCAACCCCCTATATAGTTTTCCTTCCTCAAAGTAATTTTAAGAAAGCTGATTATTAAATTGCTGCTTTTTAAAGAAGGGTTTTTGGAGCTAGACACAAATTGCCAAACCATATTTTTTTTTTTTAAAAGTTATTAGACTCTGAAGGATTCAGCTGAAGTGGGAAGTTAAATAAACAAATCACTTCATCAGACTTGGAAAGATCACTTTTGTCTTACTTAAGAGACCTACATTAATTACCTTTAAGGTCTTTTACATGAACTGTTTAAAATAAATACAATTGATTTATTTATTTCAAATGAGGTGCTTCTTCCAAAGTATTAAATAATGTCTACAAATGCAAAAGCATTTTTATAAATAGGTAATTAAAACAGATGACTAAAATTAAGTCAAGCTGCAAAACATTACCCAGGATGCACTATGATTTTTTTTTAATAAACATCTCAGGCAATTTTTCCCCATCCAAAGCCCAAAGCACCTCAGGAAAAAAAAAATACACAAAAAAAACGGAGGTAGGAAGTTTCACAGGGGGAAAAAACACATATATAATGAAATAATGCCAAACCCCAAACTAAAGTATTTACAAGATAGTCCCTTAAGCATAGTTTGTCACATTACAATTACACCTTGCCCACTGCCAAGTCAAATGCTTACTATTGCCACTAGGGGGAGAAATGTCTTAACACAAAGCAACTGGCAGATAGAGAATGGGTTTTCTTGAGCAATTATCAGAACAAAGCTCCCTTGGCTGTGTGTACCTTCTAATTACTCAACACAATTAAAATGACTAACCTAAAACAAATAGAAAAAAACCCCTGCCTGCCTGATATCAGGGACTTCATTAAACCTTTCCCTCATCAATCAAATCAGAAAGAAGGGAATGAAATCATATACAAGCATTACAGAGCTATTAAAGGAAGTAAATCGGTGAGTTTGTTTTTAAAGAAAGAAAAGAAGTGGCTCTCTTGAAAAAAGAAATGTCATGGTATTCACCCATCTGGATGCTGCTTGAAAACAAATTGTCCTCTAAAGAGCAGAAATACAGTATGTTTTCTCTCAGTTCACTGGCTTACGAATTACTTTTTGTTGTTGTTGTTGTTTTGTTAATACACACTATAATGTCATTTTCTGTGTCAGTGATGTACTTTATCCTCCTATTCATCCAACTGTATAAAGGAGCTATGCCAATCACTTCCATGCTTATGCTGGATGTTTTCACTTTAAGTTCTTCACTGCTTTTTTTGTGGGATCACCTCCAAGGTAATGTTTAGAACATAGTAATTTGGGGAGGGGGGTTGTGATAGGCAAGGAAAACAGCTACTTACTCCTTTTAAAGACTTATGTAGTTCCTTTGATAAGGCCCAGTCATTAACAGAAGATGACAACAGAGTTATTTTTCTTTTAGCTGACAATTGTGACATTTTTCCAACAGTGTGCAAGGTGTTGAAAACCTGGCAGCTGTTACCTCCTGGGATGAAGATACTTTTTTATCCTCCCTTGACAGTTTAACTCAGTGGGTCAGCACCTTTAAAGACTGCAAAGTATCCTTGAAGAGGATGGAAGCTTGAATTACTGCTCCCTCCCTAATCAATGTAAACCCTCACTGCAGGTGAAGTCTCCATCTATAGAGGTGCATGGGGGAGGAAAATGTAATGCCCTGAGCCAGATGGTTTTTATCTTGTTTTGAAAGAATAAAGGAACAAGCTAACAAGGGAGACAGCTACTTTGTTAGCTTCTTGGCCTCTCTCATGGCTTTGCATCCCCAGGGTTCCAGCTACACAAGAGAAAGAATACAGAAAAACGTAAACACTTAAAGAAATATAACTAGAGGGCTGGCATCATGCTGCTTTCAAAGCATTGAGAGAGCTCTACTCAATGCTTTATTTATCACTGCCCACGTTCTCAAGATGGTAAGTGGACACATACACAAAGGGAATGGGGGATGGGGGAAGGATTAGACAGAGGTCACAATTTACTCAATTACAAGAAAGGCAGGGCTGACAGATCCTATTAGCACCAATGTGAAGCAAAGAAGGAGTTGCATGTTGTAAGGCTACATTTTAAAAAAGTAATGAGCACTTTCATGTATCCTCCCAGGCCTTTGCCCTTGTTTGCAGATATGAATAAAAGCTATAAAAACAGTTGCTATGGTTTCCTTGGCTTCACATTTTAGGAATAAAAGTAGAAAAAGAATTGTAGCTACTCTGTACATCCTTTAAGTAAAAGTTCACGCTTTACTTAGTGCCAAGAGGTAAGATTATTCTGAAACTTAGAAAATTAAAAGGATACATTGCTTCTCCCTGCCTCACACATCTCTCTCCCCAACTCTGCTGCCTTCTGATGTTGGAAATGAAATGGAAAAGCAGGTACAAAAAATGACTGAGTGGTGCAGGAAGCAGTGTCTCCTGACTTTCTCCTTCAATATTTTCTTTTTCTGCTAATGTCTTTTGTCAGGTTTTGGAATTATGATTATGGTGGCCTCACAATCAAGCCAAGAAGTGTTCTATTCTTCTCTATATTTTGAAAGATTTGTAAAAGATTGGTATTATTTATTCCTTAAGTGTTTGATAGAATTCACCAGTGAAACCATATGGGCCTTTCGATAGTTAATTAAATTTCTTTCACAGACATGGGGCTATTCCAATTTTGTTTCACCTTGTGTTGATTTCAGCAAATTGTATTTTTTAAGGAATTTGCCCATTTCATCTAAGTTGCCAAATTTTTGGTTTAAAGTTGCTTATTCCATTATTCTTTTAATGTCTGTAAGATCTGTAATAACCCCTTTTTCAGCTCCTACAATAATTAAATAACTCCAGATTAACACATAGTGGTCATATCGTATCAACAATGGTAAAATCGTACTTTAGAATAATATGTGTAAACTATAAAATTAGTTTAAAATATTACTAAACTTGTTAGAATGTAACTGGCATTTTAAAATCAATGGTGAAAGAGTTCCTGAAATCCCATTAAAAATATCTGCAAAAGAATTTCACATTAAGGGATTGGCCTACAAGCAAATCCTACTTACATCAATACTATGTAAGAGGCAGCCTTAGCTCCTTTTTATCTACATAATTTTACTAGCGCAGGAGTGGGGGTAACACAAGCAAATGACACTTCATTATTGTCATATGCAATAGAGAAAAGAGAGTTTAAACTGCTTATATAGTATGGCCTATATTTTAAAAAATCAACAGTGGGGTAATCAAGTTCAGGGCAGTCTTGGACAGCTGCCCTGTGACCCACTTCTATTGACCCCTGATATTCATCACTCTTCCCTAAGATTGAGAGGGCAAGCTCCTAGGGAGTGACCACCACAATAGACAGACACAAGCCAACAGTAATCTGGTTCGAGCAAAAAACCAGATGGCACTGCAATAAATTTACAAATCTGCATTCATGGGGCTGTTAAAACACCCAGAAGCTAAAAGACTCCGAGGGCCCCAGGAGGATCTCCTACTTCCCTGTTTCTAAAGGCCATTTCTCTTTCCAAGAACACTGAGTTCATGCTCTTCACAAAGAGAATGGAGATAAAACCCTTTACAAAGAAAGGGGGTGGGGAGAGCCTCATGACCTAAATAATCTCCAGAGCTTGGACCTCAACACTGACAGTATCAGAAAAATCATTTAGGAGCACTAGGAGGGAGAAAAAGACAAAAATGGCTAAATTAAAGTGGAGTGAACCTGCTAAAAAGCAATGAAAACAAAACAACATTACATTTCTTTCAAATATTGCACACAACAGATCTTGCAAGTAGAAAATGATTTAATAATGTATGCATTTATTTTTAAAATGAATAGATTAGTCCCATGTGTGACCTGCTGGTCCATCTGTATGTGCTGGACTTAATAGGCACGATTCTCTCTCTTGCTTCAGTTTGAAGTATGAGAGAGATAAATTTAGTTTAATTTTCAACAGATCAGCCTATCCATTTTCCAAATGGACCATCTGGATCAGCCTATTAAAATTAATTTATAACTTTGCAGAGTGAAAATTCGTTTGTTAGCTTAAATAAAGTTGCCAAAACTTTCTGTCATGTCATTGTTTGCTGACAGTTGTTTATCTCCAAATTTATCTTATTCAATATTGCTCTAAATATTGAATATCGTTATTTATTTACATTTACAGATCAGGTGTTTATCTCTAAATAAAGGTGTAACATACAGCAAATAAAAAAATGAGTGTCACAGTTTCAAGTACCTTTCCCCTAAATTAACACTGTATACAAACTGGAGTCAGGGGCAGAGGTAGAAACATTTTGACAACAGAGATCTGGGTTTCAAATCACTGACTAGCTACATAAGCCATCCTATTTCTTTAAGCCTCCATTTTCTTTATCAATCAATAAGAAATCATAACTAACAACTTTATAGGATTATTATGAGGATTAAATGAAATAAGTATGAGGTTCATGGTGGTTACTCAACAAATATTAGATCTTTTTCCTAGAATAATGCCATAAATGTAAGTAAATTAAAATTATTCTTACTAGACTTCTGGTGATCATCTTGTCCAATGTTATATTAAAAATGAATAGATGGGGTAATTTTTCAATTAAAAAAATACAAAAAAAGATGTCACATATCAAAAAAAAAAATGAATAGGTGTTATACCTATTCTCTGACAACACTGTAAGAATTTGTTTTTGTTGCCATTGGGAGATTGAAGATGTTAGAAGTTGCTGCTACAGGCAGTTGAGAAGAACAAATACTTTTGACCAAATTTTTTTAACATTTTAATTTTTTTAAAAAGCACTATGGAATTGAACTTTCAAAGAACTTTCAATGTGTTATATGTGGAGAGTGTGAGGACAGTGGTGAGTAAAAAAGTTTTTTAAAGTTGTCATCAATAATGGCCTTTATGTCTAGGAAGGCAAACAAATATTGATCAGATTAGAAGGAGCTAACTCACTATAGGCAGATTCCCTTCTGATTATTAATTTTTTTTTTAATGTATGGAGAATCTTAAAGGGGAAATAAAGTTTAAAGGCAACTATTCTGCTATCTGCACTTAAGAAGCATTTCAAGTTATTTTTCCTAAAAAAGAAACCTTTCCTTTGATTTTGTTTTCACTACTGGTAAGCAATTGTATTCCTAAGATATATACTATATAGTTTTAATCCTCACCTGAGGATATATTTATTGGTTTTAGAAAGAGAAGGAAGAGGGAGAGGGAGAGGAGGAGGGATAGGGAGAGAGAGAGGAGAAACATTGATGTGAGAGAGAAACGTCGACTGGCTGCCTCCTGTATGAACTCTGGCCCAGGATGGAACCTGCAGTCTTCTTGGTGTATGGGATGACACCTCTACCAACAGAGCTACACAGTTGGGATATCTAGGATATTTTTAAAGACTGGGAAAACAATGTTACCTGATTGAAATTGGTGGCTATAGCCACACCAACTTCAAAGTACTCTTAATTTAAGCTCCCATGCTTAATGAATGGCAAATTAAGGGTTTCCTGTCTTTTGTTTAGTTGTTGATAACCTTTTAAGTAAGACTGAATTTCATACCTGTCTAAGTGAATTCTTCTCTGGTATTATCTTCCTAGGGGGTTCGCCATTATTACAGTCTTCTCTCTCTGAGGAATTCTGCGAAAGAAAGTAAGCTTTAATTCACTTCTCATTATCTTCAATCTTATTCTGCGGGAGTAAACTAAATTACATTTCTAATCCTGTAAGCTAGATACCATGTATACTTATGCATTTGTTTATTTGAAGATTTATATACATTCAGACATACACTTATGTAAAGGAAAACATATGCCCATGTATATAAATATGTATGTTGGGGTCTAGGTGGAAAGTATTTTACATATATTTAAGCATTGCCCAGCAGATCATATTCATTAGAAGTCTAATTTATTGCTCTTTGAAAATGCAGGTTGACACTGGGCACAAGAAAACTCCAGTCTACACTTAGCTCACAAAAACTTAAACCACTACTGTTATCTTCATTTGTAAATAGTTTTAAACTATAGTAAATGTTTGGTAGGTACAAGTTCTCAAAGTCTGGACCCTAAAAAGTAGTTCTTTCTCTTCCTTCTCTTCTCAGATTTGATTTTCTTTATTAAAAATGGTATAGTACTTAGCTCAAAAAAATTTAACTAGTAGTTTAGGATCAGAGTCCATTCTTGCTACTATCAACTCAAATAGCAGCTAGAAGACCCTAAAATGTCAATGAAATTTTTAAATACTTAAAAAGAGGGGGGTAAAAGACAGTTCACTTGACAGCAAGTTTAGAATTCTAAATATCAATAGTGTGAAAACAATCCATGGAAAAAAATATTTGCAAATAATATATCTGATAAAGGATCAATATCCTGAATATATAGAGAAACTGTAAAATTCAACAACCAACAATAACAAACAAACAACCCAATTAAAAAATAGGCAAAGGACTTGAATAGACATTTCCCTAAAAAAGATATACAAATAGCCAAAAAGCACATGAAAAGATGTTCAACATCACTAATCATTTTGGAAATGCAAATCAAAACTACAAGGAAATATCGCCTCACAAAACTACAAGGCTACTATCAAACAAAGAAAAACAGAATGGTGAGGATGTTGAGAAATTGGAACTCTTACGCACTGTTGGTATATAAAATGGTACTTTTTTGGAAATATACTGCTATGGAAAACAGTATGGTGGTTCCTCAAAAAATTAAAAGTAGAATAACCATATGATCCAACAATTCTATTTTTTGGGTATATATACCCTAAAAAACTGAAAACAGAGTCTTGCAGAGATATTTGTACATCTATGTTCATAGCAGCATTATTCACAATAGCTAAAATATGGAAGCAATCCAAATATCCATGGATGGATGAAGAGATAAGCAAAATGTGGTATACATACATGATGGAATAGTATTCAGCCTTAAAAAGGAAGGAGATTCTGACACATACTATAACATGGATGAACCTTGAGAACATTATGCTAAGCCAGTCACAAAAAAGATAAATATTGTATGATCAGACTTATATGAGATACTTAGAATAGTCAAAATCATAGAGACAAAAAGTAGAATGGTGGTTGCCAGGGACTGGGAGAAGGGGTGAATAGACAGTTATTATTTAATTATAGAAAATTTCAATTTTACAAAATAAAAAAGTTATGAAGATGTATGGGTGCCAGAAGCCAATTCCAGCATGTCATAATTGCAAGAGTTTCATCGAAAGGTTGATGGAACTTGGGAGACTCAACAAGGGCTGAGTCACATGTTATTTATTGCCTGTTGGAATGGCTAAAGGCATTTTCCCAAACCTGAAAAGGATGATTGCTTGCTGCCAGACAGCTCAGGGCATCTTAATCTACATGTTATTGCCTCCTACTGGCCAAACTCCTGAACAGCCACAGGCAATTCCCCAATCTGACAATGGACTCTGTCCCTAACCCTACCCTTTGAAGTGTATATTTCCACCTTGCCTTAGGACAAATTATGTTAATAAAAAGCAAGGGGTCCTGAGACAAGGAGAACTTGGTTTCTTTAGCCAAGCTCCTCTGCCCCTCCAAATGCCTTTCAAAATTATGTTTCCTCTCTGGATACTTATTTAATTTATGCACAGCCCCTTCTCCAGGTTTCCTGAACCCTTCTAGATGCCGGATCAAGACCCCCATCATTATATGGGGGTAATGAATGTATTCAATACCACTGAACCATACACTTAAATGTGGTTAAGAAGGTAAATTTTATATTATGTGTATTTTACCACAATAAAAATTAATTGAAAAAAATCTGGTAATCAACACATATAAACCACTATCTGTAAGGCAAAATACAGAAAATCCAAACAGATATTATTTGGGTTCTATTTTCCACAATTACATTTATAATGTTAATATTTTAAAATTAGCAGTTGGGCCTGGCTGGTGTGGCTCAGTGGTTGAGCATCAACCCATGAACCAGGAGGTCACAGTTCAATTCCTGGATTGCAGGCTCAATCCCCAGTAGGGGGCATGGAGGAGGCAGCCGATCAGTGATTCTCTCTCATCATTGATGCTTCTCTTTCTCCCTCTTCCTTCCTCTCTGAAATCAATAAAAATAGATTTTAAAAAAAAAAAGAAAATTTATAGTTGATATATTCGTTATATTACATATATTCATCACATTCTAAGTGGTGAGTGACTTTATTTTTAGATCCATCAATTCTTTCCTGCACACGAGTTTACCTGAAAATTTTCATACAGGTATGAAAACATTAGTACAATATAGGATCATAGCTGTATTTTAAACTTAGATATTAGTTATACTTTTTCAGTTTGTATAAAATATTTTTAAAGACATTAAAGGATAAATAGCACATATTTTATATATATATATATATATATATATATATATATATATATATATATATATATATATATATACTAGAGGCCTGGTGTACAAAATTTGTGCACTCGAAGGGGAGCAGGCCTAAGTCATCAGTTCGATATCCTTAGTGCTGCCGCAGAGGTGGAAGAGGCTCCCGCCACTGCCATAGCGCTTGCCAGCCGTGAGCCTGGCTTCTGGTTGAGTGGTGCTCCCCCTGTGGGAACACATTGACCACCGGGGGCAGCTCCTGCTTTGAGTGTCTGCCTACTGGAGGTCAGTGCCGGCCATAGTAACCGGTCATTCTGCCGTTTGGTCAATTTGCATATTAGCCTATTATTATATAGGATATATGATTTAAAGGCCCTTGCACCTCTGTGGCTAATATCTGTGGGTGCTTCATGCGCTACTGTTAGTTGGCTTGATAGGCCAATACTGATCCTTTGTACACTGTTGAAACTAAGGTGTTCATTTTGGACAGAAATCTCTTGTGAGGTTTAACTTGATATTTATATTTGTGATGGTCATTTTAAGGTAAAGGTCCCTAAAATTAAGACAAAGAAAAAAAAACATGCTATGGTACAAACGAGGGACAGATAATAACCAAAGAGTTCTAAGTGCTTTTCTCCCTGTTTTGAAAAAAGGACTATCTACCAAAAAAATGAGGAAGAGATGTAGTTAATGACTATTATGCATTCCAAATAAGGAAACTAGCAATATATACCATTATAAGAGAATCAAAGAAGGGCAAAGGTCAATTTGTATAAAGGCATACCTAGTCTTATTACAAAATGAAAGCAAGACACTCCACCAGCAAAAGATTATGGCTTGTTTTACAGAGATACTCACTATTATGGTGGCCTGGAATCAAATCCGCAATATGGAGGAAGTATGCCTATACTCACTTTATTGCGACGGCCTGGAATTGAACCCGCAATATCTCCAAGTATGCCTGTATTAAACTTTTTTTTTTTTTAAGTATAGATCACTGTTTTAAATACTAAAATTAAATGTCTTATATAATAAAAACTTAAGCCAGTATTCAATTATAACTGTATTCAATTAAGACAGTATTCAATTATAACTGTATTCAATTAAGCCAGTATTCAATTATAAACTTATAATTTACAAGTAACTATTCCCTAGATCATGAAGTTGTACCTTTCTTTAAATAAAATACCTTTTCAGATAATCAAAACCTGTTTAATTCAATGTAAGAGCCCATATTTCAAAATGAATTATGTTTTGTTAAAATGTCATTATAATAAACTTGGAAGCCTAATTACTTTTTGGTGGAAGTTTGTTATACTAAAGATATTATAAATCACATTTTTACTCTATATGTGCTTGGGATGAAACAAAATTGATGGTAAACTCTCTATACTAAATTACACATTGAAAAATAGTGATCTGACCCTGGCCGTATGACTTAGTGCAGTGGTTCTCAACCTTTCTAATGCCGCGACCCTTTAATACAGTTCCTCATGTTGTGGTGACCCCCAACCATAAAATTATTTTCGTTGCTACTTCATAACTGTAATTTTGCTACTGTTAATGAATCGTAATGTAAATATCTGTGTTTTCCGATGGCCTTAGGCTCTACAGCCGCCGTTCTCAACCTGTGGGTCGCGACCCACAGGTTGAGAACCGCTAGCAGGGTCGCCTAAGACCTTCGGAAAACACAGATATTTACATTACGATTCATTAACAGTAGCAAAATTACAGTTATGAAGTAGCAACGAAAATAATTTTATGGTTGGGGGTCACCACAACATGAGGAACTGTATTAAAGGGTCGCGGCATTAGAAAGGTTGAGAACCACTGACTTAGTGGATAGAGCATCAGCCTTTGGACTGAAGGGTCCGGGTTCAATTCCGGTCAAGGGCACGTACCTAGTTGTATGCACGGTCTGATTTATGGTAGGGGCGGGTGTGGGAGGCAATCAATTGATGTCTCTCACATCGATGTTTTCTCTCCCCCTTCCACTCTCTAAAAATCAATGGAAAAATATCCTTGGGTGAGGATTAAAAAATAAAAATAACAATAAAAATAGTGATTTGAACCCTTATAGGATGAATAGTAACTATCTAGCCATATGCCCAATTTTGTTCTTCCTGACCCTCTATTTTATCTGATTTAGAAGGGTAACTATTGAGTGGGTATTATGAGAACATCAGGTATGAAAAGGTGAAGGGAGCTTCAAGGATAATTATTGCCTGAGAGCAGAACACAGAGGAGCTTCTTTCCCATCAGGGCAAAGATTTCATATATACATATGTTAGTAAAAAGGATAATTTTTAAAAACAAACATCGTTATAGCTAGTTCTTTTTGGATAGACTGACCCAACATTTTCTACCCTGGACCATCCATCATGAGGAAGCAAATCAATACAAAAATTCAACTATGCTGTTATATAAAATAGACATAGTGACATTAAACAGTCATGGTATCCAGAGCAAGAAATAAGATATCTTCTCAATAGTGAATAGCAGAGCCAGAACGCCAGTGAATAAGAGATGAAAAGCTGTACAGTCTTGAGGGTGTTGGTATACATGAAATGGCCATGTATGCCTAAGTGGTCACCTCTGGTTCTCAAAGCCTGTGTACTCTCCAACATCACCCAAAAGAGCTCAGCAGCACAGTTATTCCTTGTATATTTAACTATGATGCATCCTAATAAGCAATGTTCACAACTGCCCTGGGTCATCAAGCTAAACTATGTTCAATAAGTTCTATTTAAAGGTAACTAATTAATGCAAGCAAGACTCATCACACAAATTAGCAGGTGAAAGACAAATAACAGTATAGTTACATAATGCCAAAATATTTTTCCAGAAGATATTTAATGATTACAAAAGTAAAAGCAGTAACCACACAGTGGAGAGATCTGGTAGATACCACCTCTTAATATGATGTACTGAGAACACATTGCCATATGAGATAACCTTGCCAAAAACACACAACCTCAATATGATCATGAGAAAACATCAGACAAAACCAAATTGAGGGAAAAACTATAAAGTCTGTACTTAACAAAAATGCCAAGGTCATTAATTCAAAGAAAGACTAAGGAACGGTTGGTTTCAAGTTAAAGGAAACTAAAGAGACATGACAACTGAATGCAACTTGTGATCTGAGGTTATTTTGGGGGGCTGAAACAAAATTGATGGTAAACTCTTCTATACTGAATTATACAGTGAAAAATAGTGACCTGAGCTAACAGGATGAGTAGTAACCATTCAGCCGATATCCACAATTTTATTTCTCCTCACCCTTTATTTTATTTTATTTTGACACAACTTCTGAGCAGGTATCCTATATAATAAAAGCCTAATATGCTAAGTGTCCGGTCGTCTGTTCAACCAATCAAAGCATAATATGCTAATGACTAGAGGCCTGGTGCACGAAATTTGTGCACCAGGGAGAGGGGGTGTCCCTCAACCCAACTTGCACCCTCTCCAATCCGGGAGCCCTCAATTTTGTTTCATCCCTCTAGTAATCTGGGACCTCTGGCTCCTAACCGCTCACCTGCCTGCCTGCCCTAACCACTGTGCCTGCCTGATCCCCCTAACTGCTCTCCCCTGCTAGCATAATCCCCTTAACTGCCCTCCCCTGCTGGCCTGATCCCCCTAACTGCCCTCCCCTGCTGGCCTGGTCACCCCTAACTGCCCTCCCCTGCCAACCTGGTCACCCCTATTAACTTAAAAAAAAAAATCTTATCCCCTTCACACACAATTGTATTTGACTTCCTTATTGGCTTCTCCCTCACACAATTTTTCTCTCTCCTTTATGTAACACTGTTTCCTACTGACTCATCATTTATAAACTTTTCTTTTATCCTTATTTCCTACTTCTGTTCCATCATCCTTCTTCCCATCTTTCTCCTACCCTCCCTCCCTGCCCACATTCCTTCTTTCCTTTTTTAAAAAAAATATATTTTATTGATTTTTTACAGAGAGGAAGAGAGAGGGATAGAGAGTTAGAAACATCAATCAGCTGCCTCTTGCACACCCCCTACTGGGGATGTGCCCGCAACCAAGGTACATGCCCTTGACCGGAATCGAACCTGGGACCCTTGAGTCCACAGGCCGACGCTCTATCCCCTGAGCCAAACCGGTTTCGGCTCTTTCCTTTATCTTTACCCCTGTCCTCCCTCCCCTTTTCCTTCCTTCCCACCAAGGGCGACTTCCCTATGGTGTGAGGATCGCCTGTTGTCTCCACGGTGGCGGGGCCGGGGCCGCATGGCGGGAGGAGGCTTCGAGGTTGTGCGCTTGGGAGGATTGACCGGTGTCCTTGGCGTCGCGATCCCTGTGTTGTTTACCTGGTGGCCTGTCCAGGTCTGGTGCCTTACCTCGACATCCACTCTCTGTTGTCGCACCCTGGCCCTTCCCTCGTGTTGTGTCTACACCCTCTCGATTTGTGTGCGCGACCCCTCCCAGGGGTCACTGCTGATGCGTGCACCCCCAGGTTGGCATCTGCCGACCGTGCCCCGAGAACCAGCCTTCTGCCATGCGGATGTTGCCCCTGGGCCCCCCCCCCTCAAGGGGGGGGGTGTTGGTGGCATCTCTGGGCAGAGTGCTCTCGGACGGGACACGGTGTTGCGGGGGTGTTTGTCGGGCACATGCACTCGGGAGAAAAAGGAATCCGGTGCTGGGGGCAGGGAAGTGAGCCTCACATAAGTACCCCTGCTGCACGCCCAGCCTCCTGCTGGTCTGTCAATATGCAAATTGGTCGTTACTGTGACACCATTAGGACCAATTTGCATATTACCTCTTTATTATATAGATATGCTAAAGCCACTCAACTGCTCGCTATGACATGCACTGACCACCAGGAGGCAGACGTTCCGACCAGTAGGTTAGCTTGCTGATGGGCTGGCCGATCGGGACTGAGCGAGATGGGCTGGACACACCCTGGAGACCTCCCACGGTCCCTCCCCGGCTGGCCAACCTCCCACGTCCCTCCCCTGCACCAGTAGGGTCCCTGGCCTGTGCTCTCTTGCAATCTGGAACCCCTCAAGGGATGTCGAAGAGCCGGTTTCAGCCTGATCCCACAGGCCAGGCTGAGGGACCTCAATAGTGCATGAATTCGTGCACCAGGCCTCTATTATGACATAATGATATAAATGATACTATTGGAACTAGAAACTTTTGAAAAAGTATTTAGACAAGCTAATATCATTGTATCGATGTTAATTTCCTAATTATTTCCCCACTTTTAAAATTTACATACAGAAAAAATCGTTCTTTTTTTGGTGCATACTTCTGAGGTTTAACAAAAGCATACAATTGTGTAACTTCTGCCACAATTAAGATGTAAAGCAGTTTCATCACTTCCCAAATTCTCTTGCACTGCCCTTTTATAGTCAACCCTTTTCTCCAGTAATTACTTATTTTTTGTCTCAATAGCCTTTTCTAAAATGACATAAAATGGAACCATCCTATCTAATAATAGACAAATATGCAAATTGGCCATAACCTCCGACACACCCACAAGCCACGCCCACCATCCAATCAGAGCGAGTATGCAAATTACCCCAAACCAAGATGGCTACAGCCACAGAGATCAAGGTTTTCTAGGTAACAGAGGAAGCCAAGCTTTCTGCCAGCCGTTGCAGGCCTAAGCCTCCACTCAAGCTACAAAGTTTCAATTATAGAAGGTAAACAAATTCAAACAAATGGCGGCAGAATGGAGCTTGAGAGAGCAGGCCAGGGTTGCCGCCGGCAACAGGGGGAGCAAAGCTTTCTGCACACCCTGGCCGGGCTCACCCAGTTAAGGCAACAAAGTTTCAATTATAACCCCAACACAAATGGCTACGGGCCTTGGAGGGAGCCCCAGGCTTGGCTCTGCTCCAGGCTACAAAGTTTCAATTGTAGAAGGAAAATAAATTCCAGATACCAGGGCCTCCCCTTGGGTTGCCAGGGGGCGTGGCCCGCCTGCAAACCACCACAGGCCCCTCGCTCAGGCCGCCCCATGCCCCAAGGAACCCCCACCTGATCCGGGACGCCCTTCAGGGCAAACCAGCTGGTCCCCACCCCTGTACCAGGCCTCTATCCTATCTAATAAAAGAGTACTATGCAGATTGATCATCACTGCAACACACAATATAGCTGCCCCCATGTGGTCAAAGATCCTGCCCCCATGTAGACACAAGATGGCCACCACAAGATGGCCAGCAGGAGAGGGCAGTTGGGAGGCACCCGGCCTGCAAGGGAGAGCAGTTGAGAAGGACCAGGCCTGCAAGGGAGGGCAGTTGGAGGTGATCAACCCTGCAGGAGAGGGCAGTTAGGGGTAACCAGGCCGGCAGAGGAGGGAAGTTGGGGGCAAACAGGCTGGCAGCAGAGTGGTTAGGGGGTGATCAGGCTGGCAGGCAGAAGCGGTTAGGGGCAATCAGGAAGGCAGGCAGGCAAGCAGTTGGGAGCCAGCAGTCCTGGATTGTGAGAGGGATGTCCGACTGCCCGTTTAGGCCCGATCCCAGGGATCGGGCCTAAACGGGCAGTCGGACATCCCTTGAGGGGTCCCAGATTGGAGAGGGTACAGGCTGGGCTGAGGGACAACCCCCTCCGTGCACGAATTTCGTGCACCGGGCCTCTAGTATAGTATATAATTTTTTGAGGCTTTCTTTCTTCACTTAGCATAATATATTTGAGATTCATCTGTGTTGTTGCATATATCAGTAGTTCTTTTCATTGCCAACTAGTATCTTTATCCATTGCCAACTAGTATCATTGTATGAATGTACCACATTTGTTTATACATTCAATTTCCTGATTATAATAATTTGTACTGTGATTACTTAAAAGAATGTGCTTGCCCTGGCCAGTGTGGCTCAATTGCTTGGAGCATTGTCCCGTACACTGAAAGGTCTTGGGTTTGATTCCTCATCAGGCTCTTACCTAGGTTTCCAGTTTGACACGCAGAGTGGGAATGGCAGGCAGAGGCAGCCAAATGACCAATGTTTCTCTCTCTAAAAAGACATTACTACCCTGCTCAAAAACCTTTTATAGCTCTGTCACCTATAAGATAAGTCCAACCTTAGTGTAGCATCCACAATCTGGCCAACTTACCTTTCCATCAAAGTCTCTTGACCATTTACATGACATTATCATTCTCCAAAATAAGAAAAACAACTCTATACTTTGCTAGTTCTAGTCCTTTGACATGTAATAGCCTTCTTTTCTCATCTCTTTATTTACTAAAACCCTGATTCAAGAGTCAACTGACATGATACCTTTTCTGAGAAGTCTATGCTTATGTCCTGCCTGCCCCTCCCGTTCTACGTAGCCACAGTTGAAATTAATTACTCTGAATTAGCATTTTATTTCTATTTTGGCACTTACTCTTTATATTCTACTAGAGGCCTGGTACATGGATTTGTGCACGGGTGGGGGTCCCCTCAGCCTGGCCTGCACCCTCTCGCAATCCAGGACCCCTCGGGGGATGTCCAGCTGCCAGTTTAGGCCCAATCCTGTAGCAGTGCTTGAAGCAGCAGGAGGCTGGGGAGAAGCCCAAGCCGAGTAGCGCCAAGCTTGGCACTCAGCGCTCTCTCACCGCAACCTTAGCACTGCCACCGCTGCTGTGCTTGCCAGCCATGAGCCCAGCTTCTGGCTGAGTGGTGCTCCCGCTGTGGGAACACACTGACCACTAGGGGGCATCTCCTGCATTGAGCGTCTGCCCCCTGGTGATCAGTGCGCATCATAGAACTAGTCGTTCCAGTTGTTCCGGGGTCGTTTAGGCTTTTATATATATACTAGAGGCCTGGTGCACAAAAATTCATGCACTCGGGGTGGGTGGGTCCCTTAGCCTGGCCTGCGCCGTCTTGCAGGTCGGGACCCCTCGGAGGATGTCCACCTGCTGGGTTAGGCTCGCTTCCCGGGGCATCGGGCCTAAGCTGGCAGTCAGACATCCCTTTGGCAGCCTGGGAGCCCACGGGGGATGTCCAAATAACGGCTTAGGCCCGCTCCCCCTGGGAAACGGGCCTAAGCTGTTAGTCAACTTTAGCACTGCCACGGAGGCAGGAGAGGCTCCTGCCACCGCTGCTGCACTGGCCAGCCATGAGCCAGCTCCTGCACTGAGCGTCTGCCCCCTGGTGGTCAGTGCATGTCATAGCGACTGTTTGTTCTGCCATTATGGTCAATTTGCATACTATTATTTTACTAGAGGCCCGGTGCACGAAATTCGTGCACGGGGGGTGTGTGTCCCTCAGCCCAGCCTGCACCCTCTCCAATCTGAGACCCCTCTAGGGATGTCCGACTGCCCATTTAGGCCCGATTCTCCCGGTAGGATCGGGCCTAAACGGGCAGTCAGACATCCCTCTCACAATCCAGGACCGCTGGCTCCCAACTGCTCACCTGCCTGCCTTTCTGATTGCCCCTAACCGCTTCTGCCTGCCAGCCTGATCACCCCCTAACAACTCCCCTGCCTGCCTGATTAATGCCTAACTGCTCCCCTGCCAGCCTGTTTGCCACTAACTGCCCTCCCCTGCAGGCCTGGTCACCCCTAACTGCCCTCCCCTGCAGGCCTGGTCCCCCCAACTGCTCTCCCCTGCAGACCTGTGTCCCCCCCACCTGCCCTTCCCTGCAGGCCCGGTCACCTCCAACTTCCCTCCTCTGCCGGCCTGGTCACCCCTAACTGCCCTCCCCTGCAGGCTTAATCGCCCTCAACTGCCCTCCCTTGCAGGCCTGGTCCCTCCCAACTGCCCTCCCCTGCTGGCCATCTTGTGGTGGCCATCTTGTGTCCACATGGGGGCAGCCATCTTGTGTGTTGGAGTGATGATCAATTTTCATATTACTCTTCTATTAGATAGGATAGAGGCCTGGTGCAAGAGTGGGGGCCAGCTGGTTTGCCCTGAAGGGTGTCCCAGATCAGGGTGGGGGTTCCCTTGGGGCGTGGGGTGGCCTGGGCGAGGGGTCTGTGGTGGTTTGTAGGCCAGCCATGCCCCCTGGTTACCCAAGCGGAGGCCCTGGTATCTGGGATTTATTTATCTCCTATAATTGAAACTTTGTAGCCTTGAGCAGAGCCAAGCCTCCTGCTTGCTCCGTGGTTGCAGCCATTTTTGTTGAGATTTATTTATCTTCTATAATTGAAACTTTGTAGCCTTGAGCGGAGGAGGCCAAGACAGGCCAGGGCTGCAGAAGCTTGGCTTCCTCCATCGCCGGGGGCAACTCAAGCCTCCTGCTCTCTCCAGCTCCGTGGCTGCCGCCATTTTTGTTGGGATTTATTTATCTTCTATAATTGAAACGTTGTAGCCTTGAGTGGAGGCCTGGGCCTGTCAGTGTGCGGAAAGCTTGGCTTCCTCCATTGCCAGGGAAACCCAAGCCTCCTGCTCACTCAGTGGCTGCAACCATCTTGGTTGGGTTAATTTGCATACTTGCTCCTGATTGGCTGGTGGGCGTGGCTTGTGGGTGTAACAGAGTGGTGGTTAATTGGCATATTACTCATTTATTAGATAGGATTATATGTGATGATAGATCTTGCTATGTTATATTTCTACATGAATGAGCTGCTCTCCCACCCCACCCCACCCTACACTGTAAGTTCTTTTAGGGCAGGACCAGCTTCTTTTTCATCTTTATTTTCCAGTGTCTCAGCACAAAGCTTGAGAATATAATGTGAGTTTTAAAATGTTTGTTGGATTAAATACTATTGATAGATTAATCTTTCTTAAATACCACTACCATCATGGTGGCCCTTTTTTTCTCAAAAACTTTTAGTGGCTCTTGGTTTCTATAAAATCATATATGAAGTTCTGGGCCTGGTTTTCAAGACCTTCCAGAATTTCTGCTGCATTACATTGTTACTTCCCTCAACATACATTTTCTGACCGAGTTAAAGCAAGTCTCTTCATAGTCTCATAAATATGTGATATGATCTTGAAACTTTTAAGCTGGAAGAACCTTTAATTCTAATCTAGTTCACTCTACAATTATAAATACAAGAAAATTATTTAATCTATTCAAGTCCTACCCATACTTAAAATGTATTTCAACTGTTACCTCTAAAAAAACCATAAAATTACTCCATTTTACTCTACTGGAAATTCCTTAACATTTTTATCTTGGTCCACACAATTTGACACTTCGTTAGATAAATGTTTGCATGTTATGCTAACTATCTCTAAAATTGAAAACTGGGCAAAGTCTTTGTGGCTCCCTCTATCTCCCAACACATTAGATAATATATAGATAATAATAAGGGCTTAAAAAATAATCGAAACCCTATACCACACTGTCCAGCTAGCTTTAAAAATTATTTTCATAGCAGAGAAACTTCAAACTGACAGCCCAACTACAGTCCTACCATACCACCACTTATAATGCCAGTATATTAATTTAGAGCATGAGTTAGCAAGCTCCTGCTTTAAATAAAGTTGTTTCTTTTTTGCAAATAAAGTTTTATAGAAACTTAGCCACTTCATTCATTTGTCTTCTGTCTATGGCTGCTTTCACATTATAATGGCAGAAGTGAGTAGCATGACAGAGATCCTATGGCCCATAAAGCCTCAAATGTTTATTATCTGGTTCTTTATGGATAAAGTTTGCAGACTCTTGATTAAGAAGGAAAAGTTCTTCTGTGGATAAGCAAAGCATTACTAACTTTTCAGAGTCTGAATAAGAAGTTAGAGAGGGTCTGAAAGTAGCAAACAGCAGTTTCATGACTGGGGCAATATTCTCCATGATCTAGTAAGTGGCTTATTTACTGTTTTCAGTTATCTATTTGAACACACACTCCTGATGACATGGATAATTAAGAGTTGATTATATAATCAAATGAAAAACTAAACTAATTTACACAGAGACGAAAAGTCAAGCCACTCAAAATGACTTTTAATAATCTTTGAGTAAGCATCTTGCTTAAGGTTGGATGGTGCACCAGAGCCTCAGCCTGTTTGAACAGACATCTATTATAAATGAAATAACTAGCTCTCAAACTAAAAGTAACATTCTCCACCTATGCAACATTTTTCATTGGGAGAATTCAAAGGACTCTGTAACCAGGGAAATTATATCATTTTAGCCAAGCAGGTAAATTGTGGTGAATTATAACTCAGATTATAAACACATTTTTAAAATTGAATCATTTGTTCATTATCATGTTAAATGAAAACCCACATTAAAAAAAACCTTGAGACCAATTTCTAATAGCTAGTTGTAAACATCATGGAGTGGGCTTTGACTGGTAAATTAGTAATTGGATTAGTATTTTCCCTAATAGCTTATTATATAATTTGGAGCTAATTATAACCTTCAAATATATGATTTACAGTTTTCAAAAGTAGAAACAATTATACTTCTACAAGGTTAAATTGTAATTTAGCTACATAAAAATCATTCAAGCTCTTCAATGAAAAATGACATAAATAAAACACTCTGTGCATATATATGTGTGTTCAAAATTTTTTAAAATTAATCCTCTAGGGTACAATAGGGAAAACTTAGGCCACTTAAGTTCAGAAGCTGACTGAAAAATCCTACTCAAGAACCAGTTTTAGGGAGGACCTCATAAAATAATGTTTTCAGGCATGTTTTCATGAACACTGCTTCTCCAGCATGTTTATCATTTGACATACTCTATTAAACCACAACCATATCAAAGCCTCCCTAAAGTGTTAAACTTCAACAAGATCCACCAGTTAAAGCTTTCAAGAAGTGATATTTTTTTAGTAATACACCAACTGAAGCACAGATATAATGGAAAGCACTCTCAGGGACAACCAACACACAGTACTTTCATTAGTACTATTTTACTCTCTATGACAGAAATAAAAAAAATGCCAAGTAGAATTCCCCCCCCCCCCGCCCACTACACACTGTCCGACACTAATTATAAAATACTACAGATGCAACCTTTCTCAAAATGCAAAGGGATTGTGTATATTTGCGAAGAACAACTATTTTTTATGCTTCCAAATTCTTAATCCTGTTTGGAGCTGTCAGTGGGGGTTAATGGAAGCCTTGGATAGGAGAATTCCAATCTGGTTGGCAGATGGATAGGTTGGTTATAGCTGCATAACTATGTCTTGCCTGCAGGCACAATTCAGAACACTGTTAAAGCAATATAAAGTCTCTGTCAAGCTGAACCATTTGGATCAGTAGCAAGGAGAAATAATAATAAAAAAGAAGTTCATTTCTGGGCCTTGTGCATTTATGCTAGTATGCAGAAACTGATTAATTGTCATAGTGTGCTGGTCTTCTATACCTCAGATTTCTACTTCTGGAGTAGGTTTTGCATGCTAATATAATCATTCTCCCTCTTGAGACATTAGCAAATAATCAAATGAAAAACAGGATCATAATTTACTGAGATTCAAGCAATTCTCTATGCAAATTTGACTTGTTATTGCTGCTGCCTCGTTAATCTGAATGCCTTTGACAAACTCCTTTGATTTATGAACTCGTGACAACTCCAATGTGTATATATTTTGCTAGATTGACATTATCATTAAGAGTGGGTGGACTGAGCTCACATGAATGGCTGATTTTATTCGCTGGTGTCTGCTGCTCAACAGCTGAGCATCTCCTCCTCACAAAGCCCCTGAGCGTCAGGCTCTTCCCATCTTCCCATCCATTCATCATCTCGATGTTAATTGGCCCAGGCTTTAAGCAAATTTTCAACACGATTTAAAGGCACGATGACACTGATTACTGACCCTCTGCCATACGGTGCCTATTGATTAACCTGACAGAGATGATGAGCTTGAGGGAAACTAGGTGTGTGGGGACCTCAGGGGAAAAAAATATATTGTCTATTCAGGCAAACACTTGTCATTACCTCACAAGCCAGAATTTGCACAGCACACATTCTTAAAACACACTTCTGCTTCAACACCTACAGCTAGTGCAGAAAGTGCTTTCTGTATTCAGAGATATTACAGATATGTCATGTCAAAGCACATGACACGTTCAGTATTTAGAAGAACTCCCCAGATAGATGGCTACCTTTCAACCAATTATGCTTGTGCTGGCTGATGTATTTTAGGTTAAATTCAAAGAAAGTGCTGGGTGGCCTGGTAGTATTGTCTCATATCAGAAAATAATTAGAATAGGAAAACAAACTAGGTTCTTGAAATTAGAGAAAGGAAGAAAGGAAGGAGTAAAATTGTCTGCTGCCATTCCACCACTACTATAATAAGCTGCTATTCTATCATTATTAAAATAAGAGGTACTCTTAACATTGTTTTAATTTAATTATACAAATTATATTTTCTGTTCTTTAAATACTGCTTACCTGATTCCAACTGTCAAACTATAAATTATATTTTCAAATTATATTTTCTGTTCTTTAAATACTGCTATCTGATTCCAATTGTCAAACCACTCCTGGCACAGAAATTACCAATAACAGTATATTTAAAAATAAGCTAAGTAAGATTTAAGTCTAAACAAACATACCCCTTAAATTCTTGCTTGCCATTTTCAACAACTGCTGTACAAACTGCTGTACTTAGGGAAATTGTGCAGGACATTTGAAGTTAAGCTTCATGAGAAAACTAATAAATGTTTCTTATTCAAGAAAAAATATGAAAGCTCATAATTAATAGTTACTGAACATACACATTAGTAACATACAAAAATACGCTTTAAGATATTACAATATCTGCGAATTTACACAAGCAAAGCCATGCAGCACAGTCTCAGGGATCAGTCAAAAACCATCTTTAGATAGGCAAGGTTATTTAAAACAAAGCTAACAAAATATGCTCCCTATGGCCACACATATCACCTTGTTTACTTACGAGTCCTGGGGGGACAGCCAATATACAATTTTAAACACGAAGATTTTGGAGCAGCACTAACAGTTATTTCAAAGCTAAAATAACAGAAAACTGAACAACACCCCGGCTGTAGTCCCTATTACAGTGACATGGGCTGTTAATGTAAGAGATCAAATGTTTTCCAAGTCAAACAGCATTGGTGCCTGTTATACTGGAACATGTAGCTTACTCCCTAAAAGCCTGCCTCCTGCTCTTTTAAGATAAACAAGCTCAAGTACTGAGATACTCTGATAAGGGGGATGGAAGAGACAAGCTGCACCAGAGTGACAAGGCAAGGGCATGAAGAGCAGCACTGCTTTTGTTAACTTTTAAGTTACAGAATATATCACAATACAGCATTTTAATATTTCATCATTAAAAGCATAGCTGTAGGTGGGGGAGACGGAGGAGGGCATATGGTGATGGTAGGAGACTTGACTTGGGGTGGTGAACACACAATACAGTGTACAGATGATGTGTTGTGGAATTGTGCACCTGAAACCTGTATAATTTTATTAATCAGTGTCACTCCATTGAATTCAATAAAAAGAAAAAAGTATAGCTGTAGGAGAAGGACAAATTTCTACCAATAAATATAGGGACAAAAAAAAGGTAAAACTAATCTCTGCTTTGAGAATAGGATATTACACAGCTGTCTGAACACATTCAGCCTTGTGACTTCTTAATCAAAGATTTGAACATCAACTTAGCAATAACTCCGAGTATATAAGAGTTTGTAATTATGTTAATATGCTCCATATCAAAAGTTATAGTCCATTTAAACTCTAAAGGTTTTCTGACTCTAAAAGGCTTAATTTTAAAAACAAACAAAAATACTTCATACCTTGCCCTTTCAAGTAGATTTTTACATTTTATTCTGCTTAACATCCCAATGAAGTCATCAAACAGCATCTATTTATAACGATGTGGGTTAATATTTTTAAAATCCCAATTGGCTTGCAAATGGGGCATTTATATACTACTGTAGGTTGTTTTTCTTGACAGAACTAAGATGACTATCATTCGTTCGGGGGAAAAATGAGTTTCATGCCTATGTTTTCACTGTTTAAAATAAAATGGCAGTACACAAAGTAGTTAAACAACCTGAATAACAGGAATAAAAATTCATCAGGGGAAACTGGGATAGAAATACATACATAATAAAAATTCCCCTATCATGTGAATCTATATAAATCTTTTTTTTTTTTTGCCTTCAAATCTACATATACCTTAAATAATTTTTTTCCTTTTTCAAGATATAATCTTTATAATTAATATTTAGGGCAGATCCTTTCATGCAACAATTTTCTTGTGGCCATATTTACACAATATTTCTTCCAGAGATCCTCTGCATATAGTTTTGTGTAAATTAAGATGCAAACATTTGCTTCTACTAATAAGGACATCTGGTTATTTTTGTAACTCAAAGACATCTGCATTCTGTGGATCCTCTTGATTTCTCAAAATCAAGAACTATAGAACCCTTAGGACATAAGCCTAAATCCTTTCTCTCTGCAGAATAGTTATTTCTGTCATCTTTGTTCCTGATATTTTTCTGCTTTTAAATGATTTTCATCATCTTGGATATCTTCCTTCTTTGGTATTCCAATTTTATTGCAATCAACAATACTATGAAAGAAATGTAAGGTTCTTATAAGTTGATAAACTAATATTCCCCAAATGTCTACCCACTTTGAAATGAAAATAAAATCGTCTCACGTAAATAAGTAAATTTCTGAAAACAAGATTGGTCTAGGTTAAGATGTGTGTTTAGGTATATATTTCTACTATGAATGTTCCCTTATTTAATCACTCTGGTTTTTTTCTTATTATTATTTACTTATGTTCTACACCTTTATAATATTGTATGTCAACTGTAATTGAAAAATTAAAAAATTATTTAAAAATCATTTCAACAAAGTAAAAAATACTCTATGGAATTATTATCCTATAAATTTTCCCACTAATTAGACAGTCTTAATGAATTTTCAGGTCTTTAAAATTATAAATACCACTTCCTCTCATTGATTCATAAACTTCTGGTTCTTAAAGGGAAAAAAAAAATAATGTGGTCCAACAAAGTTCTTGAAGGGTAAAGAATAACATTTTATGCCCTAGCTGGTTTGGCTCAGTGGATAGAGTGTCGGCCCATGGACGGAAGGTCCCAGATTCGATTCTGATCAAGGGTTGCAGGCTCAATCCCGGCCCTGGTCTGGGTGTGCAGGAGGCAACCAATTGATGTGTCTCTCTCACACTGATGTTTCTCTATTTCTGTCTCTCCCCATCCCTTCCACTCTCTCTAAAAATCAATGGAGCCCTACCTAGCTGGTTTGGCTCAGTGGATAGCGCATTGGCCTGCAGACTGAGGGGTCCCAGGTTCAATTCTAGTCAAGGGCACATGCCTGGGTTGAAGGCTTGGTTTCCAGCAGGAGGCGTGCAGGAGGCAGCCAATCAATGATTCTCTCTCATCATTGATGTTTCCATCTCTCTCTCCCTCTCTGAAATCAATAAAAATATATTTAAAAATCAATGGAAAAATATCCTCTGGTGAGGATTAAAAAAAGAAGAAGAACAATTTATCAATAAAAAAATCAAACATCACATTTTGCTTTATATCCCTTGCTTTCCTCTTCAAATTCCAAGTACACTAACTATACCCCTTATTCGCGATACTTGAGTTTAAGCTATATCTTTTGCTTTTATTGTAAATTCTGCTTTCTCATATTTTGCTCATCACCACTACAAAAATTTTAAAAAGTACAATGAGGGAAAGTATGTTTTTAAACAGAAAACAGCTAATATAATGCACACTGACTGCATTCTCATAGGTCTCTAAGTAGCCAGACATCAAAGTAGAATTGGCTTAAAAGATTTAAAATTTAAGTGAAAAGGCTTCTATTTCTGAAGGGTCAAAGGTTATAAACACCAATTAATGTCTTCAGTTTTGCATCTGTTAATATTACCCAACATCAAAATGAAAATAAAACCAAACAGATTAGCTTAAGATTTCTACCAGAAATAGTTTAATAAATTTGTTTGGGAACATGGTTAATTTTACTGCCCCAGGGATAGACAACCCTGTAGGTTTGTTTTTTTCTAAAACAATGAAAATGGTTTCTACTTAAATGATGTGTTTGTGTATTATCCTAACTAAATTATTTCTCTTAAGCCTATGATCTTAAATTATTAGAACACTAGAGAATGGTTATATACCTTTAATTTTCCATTTTTGCTAAGTATACAGAATTTTGTTTGTGCATTTCTGTCAAATTCTACAAATAGTTTGATTATGGTGTGTTCACTTTCTCCAACATAACTGTTCTTAATCGAAAGAATAATAAGAAATCTACATTATTTTATTTTCTCAGAATTATTTGATAAATCACTACAGTTACAAAAAGCAAGTTTTACTATCATTTAGCAAGAATAAAGAGTTTTCTTTGGAAATATGAGTGATTTTTTTGTTGACTAAAGAAAAAAAGTGAGAAACATTAATTCACATGTTCTAGATTTATTTTGTCCTGGGTCAGCATCTCAATTTTAAAGTGGCCTTTTTATTTAAATGTTTTAGCTTGATTATTTATTTGAATAAATAATGATTAGCCAATTTAAACTGGGCTAATTTTACTCAATGATCTTTTTAAATCTGTTATTGGTATCATCAATAGCATTATGTGTTATGGAAAAAAATTGCTTCACTAATTTCAGAGTTTGGTAATGGTGATTTGTTTGACAGACCTCAAACACTAGTTTTAATACCATAATACTTGTTCTTATAGTACCAAACCTGTGAATACCATACCATCATAGCCAACTTTGGTATTAAAGTTTGTTTTGCCACAAGTCCCTTTTGTGAAGACCAATGTACCTCTTGCTCCTGCAGACAATGAAGGAAAGTTGACTTCAAAACCAGTTGCCTATCACTGACTGCTGTACAAAGGACATTCAAAGTAGTGGTCGGTAAATAAAGTACAGCCATTTCTAAATGCCTGTAGTTTCCAGCATCTCCTTTCCTTCTGGGTGGAATGAAGTCTGCAAGCACTGACTGGTGGGTCATTCAACCCACGAGGGCCTGGAAAGGTTTCAAGAATAAGAGAGGTCATGTAATTGCCAAAAGAGCATTAGCCACTCAATCATAATGGATAATTAAATGACCTACATGATTCCTGAAATAGCTGCTCTATATTTGGTCTATTACTTACGTCCCTCAAGATAAGCTACTCATCTGGTCTGCCTTGACCCGCAAAAGTCCAACCTGTGCCTGAAAATCAACTGTATGCTTCCATTGCTTTGTAAACCCTCCACCCCTGCCACACACACACACACACACACACACACACACACACACACACACACGTAGTCATGCCCCAGACTATGCTTTCAAGAGGACACACATAAAAAAATCAATCTTGTATCCTTCTCCCTATTGTGCTCTCTGGAATACAAATGACTAAAGCAAAGAAAAAAAAATTAGTAAATTCCTGGTTTAGATCTTTGGGGGATAGAAGGAAGAAACATAAGAACTACAAAGAAGGAAAGTCATGATAAAAATTTTGAAATTTTGCTCAATATGCCTCCAAAGAATTTTACATTTGATTATAAAGCTAGCCAGGGATTTTTTTTTGTGGGCAGCGAGTCATTAAAACTCCAATTGCCTGGACTGCATTTTTGATGGTGTGGGCCATTAGATCTTTCCTGGCCTAGTTTTTTAGTCCATACAGAAAGCAAACTGCCTCTCAACAAAATGAAATATACATTAAACTAATTGTTTATATAATAGCAGTAGAAAAAGCAACAAGAATCTAAATATGCTTCACATTTTTATCTAAGTAGTTAAATAATCTCACTATAATATTTGATCAGAAATACAACCAAATAGAAGCCAGCTGCATGAAATAGTAAAAATGTAATGAAGAACATGCTTCTTTAGGAGAAAAAGGTCTGCCTGTGGCCACAGAGGTTGTTGCACATCAAGCAAACACTACTGAGAGAAGCAAGACACAAGTAAGCAAAGACAACTCTACAATAATAGCAAGGGACAAGGGATATGAGGGACAAAAGAGCTCACATTTAGAATACCTTAGAGGCTAGTATGATTTTTCCGTTTCCACAGGAAATTATGTAGCTTGAGGCTACTGACTACCTTGATATCTTACTAGTACCTGAATGGCTTATTAAACTTAGAACATATCTTTTTTAGTTAACTTCTGGGCAGGGAGGGGGTTAGAGGGAAAGAAAAAGAACAAAATGTACTTAAATGCTGAATTTTTTCTCCAGGCTGAATGCCTTTCATCCAATAAGACATTCAAAGCAGTGACCCAGCAAATGGATTGAAAAAGCAATCTTCCGTCCCAGTGCCACATTATCATTCCTATTCAGTATTCTCCATGAGATATCTCAATCAGCTGTGTGTAAGTGACAACGCAGCCCGTTGCTGGGTTAATTAAACATTTGACTTTAACACCCTCCCCGTCATTAAGCAAATAAAAACAGATAATTCAAACTGCACTTCATCCTCAGGGTACACAACACACATGTCAAAATTAAGAGAGTCCAAGGCCTCTGGGGAATTCTGTTGGGGCTATAATCAGTTTAAATCTTATCTGGTTTATCAATTATTCTATTGATTAAACCAAAGCGGTTATACACAACTCCTCTGCCACATGGGATTGATGTCAGCAGAGCAAGAAAATAACTCCAGGAGGTTCCAAACTGATTTAAAAAGAGATCAACAGACAGACCAATAATAGTCGATTATTACATAGCAGTGATACATATACTGAAGAGTTGATTCTTAGTTTCAGGTGGGTGAAGTGAACTGTTTCCAATCACTATGTCCCTCCTGCTATACCTTATGTTGGCTTGAGTAAATTTATATCATGGAAGACCCACGTATTTTCTACCGATTTAAACATGCTCAGCAGTTAAAATATTTCATAGATACGGACCCTAAACTGTAACAGAGAAAAATCTCAAACAAGGAAAACAATTTTTTTCTAATCTTTTTACCTGTCTGCAGGTGACCAGGAACATGCAGGGATGAAATGGGGCATACTTGAGAGTTGATTTCTTAAATATACATCATCACCCAGCTATTCCAGTATCCTAAAATACTATATTCTTGAAGAAAGAGAATCTAAGAAATAAATGCCTTACCATAGATACAGAATGATGACTCCTTTTATTAATTCCAAAGGCAAACATCTTCAAAACCATTAATAACAGTGAAAAGAGCTGTAAGCTGCATCTTCAAATGAAATGTTGATATCCAAAAAATAACATACAGAGTTTCTACTGGATTTTTAAAAACACAATTTAGTTATTCTCCTACCCAATTCATTTTATAATATCCCTTATATGTCCAGAATCCTATCACCTCAAGGCTATGCCCTACTATATGTGAGAAAAGCACTAATAAAACCTACTAACAAAAAGGGGTGGGAGTGGGGGGCAGAGTAGATTACTCCATGCCTGAAATTTGTGTACTCATAGATGCTCTTCAGAAATAAAATTTGTTCACTGTTATGTTGGCACCACATGTGCAATCAACCATAATTTAACTTCTCTCCTTCAGATTTTTTGTTTGCAGGCAGACTAAGAAACCTGCATTAGCATGCTGTTTCTATGTTCACCACTAGAAATACTGAGGGTGCTATTTGTAATTGTATTCTTTTTAAGAGGTTTGTTCTCTGCAGCTGTTTTCTGCTTGCAGTGTATTTTGTGTAATCAGCACATCATCATAAATACATTGGCTGTTCCCCTGAGGGTAGCTGTCAGTGTTTAATTTACAGAACAACCTGGCCAATGTGAATTTTAACACTATAGCACTATGGCAAGAAGTTACCACACTCTGTGAAAAACAGGTTTCTATGAATTTTTATATCAAGGGCTGGTCTCAGGACAATTTAGGTTCTAGAAATAGACTGTTTAAAGAAGCACTTTATACCTACTATGCAATGGACTCTTTTCCATTTATAGCTTTAGAAGAAGCCCTCAACTAACTACCAAACCACAAGTGGGCACTACCAATTCTGAAGACAAGGACTGAAAAAACTATGATCACCAGCAGGAGGCTCTGTAATAAATGTTACCAGTCTTTTTAAGCTAATGTAAAGCTATCAAAAACAAAAACAAAAAACACTGCTCCCTTAGAAGGTGTGGAAAGGCAGAAGGGAAAATATTTTAAGAGACAGACTAGTCTGAAATATGTGTATCACTCTTCTTGCTGAGATGAGCTGTATCTGATATGAACGTAAGTATATTGCTTCCTTAGGGCTGCTATGAAGTCAGAACTCTAGCTCAATGAATGGGAAAAATACATGAAACTGATGGTTATTCACATAGTAGTACATAGGCTCTCAATAATATCTAATAAGTAACTATAAGCTTCTTGAGGACAGGGTCTCTTAATTTATGTCCAATACTTTGTACAGTACTGGGAACACAGAAGGTACTCTATATATGAATTAAGTGGAATTGTGGCTAATTGTGAATGGCAATGTTATTTGTAAGGCTTTGGATCTACATGGTGTCAAAATGCATTTTCAGTCAGTAAAATGCCCTTAAAGCTTATCTAAAGAATACATATTATATATTTTAGTGATTTTAATCAAAGCTATTTGTACAAGAAACCTAAGTAGCTCAATCTTGCAATAACAAGCAAACTAGCCTAGCCCGGCTGAATGACTCAGTTGGTTGAACGTTGTCCAGTACATCAAAAAGTTGCAGGTTCAATCCCCATTTAATGGATAATTAATCACATTATTTTTTCTTAAATTTAGAATTACAAAAACACATCCTGGGATTTTTAAAACTAATGTTTCTTTCACACATTGACGTTTTTCCTTCTCTCGCTTCCTCTATCTATAAAAACCAATCAAATTATCCTCCAGTGAGAATAAAAATTTTTTTTCAAGCTAGCTTACAAGATATTGAAATATTCAAATGTAGACTTTTTATTTTAATAATAAAGATTAGATAGAAGAGATTAAAACTTTTTTTAGACCTTATATTTGTGTCTTTCATATGACAAGACTGAAAGAGATAATTTTAAATGCTCAAAAAGGTAACCATTAGCACTTTTCCATTGTTGAAGTGGTATTACATGCACACATAAACATTTTATAAAGCAAGTGATTATACATATATATTTTTCTGTTAAGGGCTATTTTTACAAGTTAGAATGCCTAGAGTTAAACTGAATCAAAATATATTTATGCTGAGTTCTCCTCAGTGTATTTGCTTTTACTTTTCAAATTATAAAGAATTCTATTTTTATGTTTTACAAAAATCATTAAATTGTGACTAACAGATTTTTTCGGAAAAAAAAAGAAAATTACCTACATGCTCAGAGGACTTCAATTACCCACATTTGTGGTAAAGTTAAAATTTAAACAACTAACTGGATTTGCAGAATTTGCTCTAGTACATCCATAATTAAAATATTTTTTCTATAACAATTTTTAAAATTTTAAGCAAGTATAATCATGTATAGCAAAATTTGATAACACTCTTAAATTGACTCACCTCAGTATTTTGACAACCAGAAATAAATTTTCTTTAAGAACATAAATCCTATATCATTCTTTCTTCCTGTGACGCTAAGACATTTCATAAAGGTAATTCTTTTTTACATTTGTCATATGAAATGCAAAATGAGAAAAAACACGATCCATTGACTCATTTGGGTTTATTTTCACCAATTAAATTAGAGGTTAGAAGTTTTTAATTGAGTTGAATGTTTGCAACTTCATACTTCATAAAATAGTATGCCTAATAAAACATATCTTAATTTTTAATGAATAATTAATCACATTCTTTTTTCTTAAATTTAGAATTACAAAAACACATCCTGGGATTTTTAAAACTAAACTGGATAGGGTTAGACTAAGGTTACACTAGATCAGATGACTGCATTCTTTCTTCCCTGGAGACCATGTAGTAGTTCCATAGGCTGCCATTAGGTAGCAGCACAGTACATACCATCAGTCATATCTCCCACACTCTCAGGTTAAGTTTGGGATTGAACCCGGACACACACACACACACACACACACACACACACACACACACACACAGATTCTAATTCAATTAGTGCAGTCGGCAACTCAGAAAAGAGTAATTCAATTAGTGCATTGTGGAGCTCTACAATATCTCTAAGCAGATGTTCACCATCTTCAGGAACTAGCGCTAGGTTTAAAATACCTGTACCACTCAGATATGCCACTACATTATGTCATTTGTCAAGGTGCTTACATATGCTTTTCTGGCTTCAAAGAAAAGGTGAAGAAACAAATTCAGTCCAAGTTCCTAGAGATTTTTCCATCATCTACATCAAAGAAGAATGTGAAACTTTAGACTGCAGTAATTAAATTACATGATCCAAGTTATGTTCAATAAGATGTATCACTTATTCTAAACTATTACACACGTTTGCAGCACTGCCTTTAGTTATGCATGCCATATTGTAATGAGGACACTGTCAAGGTGGAATGCATTCACAAGGAAGGACAATCAGAATGATATTCTCCACGAATATAGGAGATTATGAAAATGGCAGGAATGATTACTAATATTTTCCAAAGAATGACTAACAGAACCAGGAGTATTCACTCTGGGAACAGAAAATATGTTTATAAGCAACATGGTAGCTATCCTCAAACATGAATATACGAAAAAGAAGACAATTACTTTCTATTACTACAAAAGGCAGAACTAGAATCAGTATGCGAGCAAAACAGTTTGATTCCTTCTTAAGGGAAAACTTCCTAATTGAACCAAGAGTAAAGAAAACAAGATGACTCAAAGAAGTTCAGCTTGCCAAAAATGGTCGTGATCAAGCATAGATTAGAAGAACCCCTGCAAAGAAAACTTCTTAAAGAATTCCTATATATGACTAGATGGGCTTCATGTCTCTTCCAATGCTGAAATTCTATGGTTCTATAAATGTACTGATTTTTGCTCATGAGGCAAGCCTGGACTTTAACCATTTGCCTGCCATAAGTGTCTATAGACCAACTTTAAAATCATTTTTTCATGAGAATTTTCAATTGAAAATATTCAAGAACACCCAAATTCTGAGTAATATATTTATTTTTATAATATTCATTAAAAATTGACTTTTTAAATTAAATTCAAAATATCATGGCATGTGGGGATGGTTTCCGTTTTGGATGCATGGCAGTTAACTGGTTAATAACGCTAATCATTATTATGGAGGTGTGGCTATATAAAAATACGGGCTGTGAGGCATTTTCATAGTAGTTGATGCATTAATAATACACTGGGGGAAGAAGAAATTTTGTAGTTTCTCTGTATTAAGATTTAGGAGATTACATAAATGTACATATGCCTACCTAGTCTTATTTTTTAGATAAACACTTGCACTTTTATTCTTCCAAGATTGAAAAAAAATGGTTTGTTTCAGAAAACCAGCCAATGAGAAATCAATTTCTAGAAGAATGATTTCCACAGGTTGAGAACCGCTAGTAGGGTCGCCTAAGACCATTGGAAAACACAGATATTTACATTACGATTCATTAACAGTAGCAAAATTACAGTTATGAAGTAGCAACGAAAATAATTTTATGGTTGGGGGTCACCACAACATGAGGAACTGTATTAAAGGGTCGCGGCATTAGAAAGGTTGAGAACCACTGAAAGGCAACAGTAATTAATTCTCCATAACCCCCGCCTTTGGTCTTTCTTTCTGTTCACTGTATTTTGTAAACGAGGACATAATTCTGAGTACAAAGGAGCAGGATATTATTTTAAAAATACACTGTCTTCTCTTTCCAACATGACCTCAAAGCAGGGAATTAAGAAATGTCAGGAATGATTACCAAGATTTTTGCACTGCATTTCACTAAAATGATAGAGAATAGCAACTGCCTTTCACATTTGCAGAGGGAGAGGGCTAAGCTAAATAGCTGTCCTTTAAAACTATCAATAAGAGTTTAATTTAAGTACTTTAAAAAATATTTTTATTGATTTCAAAGAGGGAGAGGGATAGAGAGATAGAAACATCAATGATGAGAGAGAATCATTGATTGGCTGACTCCTGCCCGCCCCTTACTGGGGTTGGGAGGGATCGAGCACGCAATCCAAGCCTGTGTCCTTGGCTGGAATCAAACCTGGGACCTTTTAGTCCACAGGCTGACGCTCTATCCACTGAGCCAAACCAGCTAGGGCTAATGCAAGTATTTTTAACACAAACTTCTACTTTCTCATACTCCAGAAGAATTGCAAAAGGTCATTCTCACTCAAAACATTACTTGTAAGGTCTATGCCCCAAATGGATCAAAGCACCCATCTAACAATAGTGCTGCTTTCTTAGAAAGAAAAAATTTTAAATATAAAATATTTATTGTTTTAAGATGATTGCAACTTAATAGCAATAGAAAACTCGTTCTAGTACTAGAAAATATTTTCAATCCGTATGCCATTAAGCTATAGTAATACAAACATAACGGTTCTTCCATCTATAATAATAAAAGTGTAATATGCTAATTAGACCAGATGTCCTTCTGGACAAAGCCACGGCGGGAGTGAGGCAGAGGTGGCCTCTGAGCGGGTGGGGGCCGAGCCCCTTGCACGAATTTTGTGCATCGGACCTCTAGTATTTACCTATTCATCAAATTTACTACAAATACAAATTTTTCACATTTTATAAAAAGTTATTTTCTTGCCAAAATTTTTAGTCTTTCATAACGAACCACTTGCCAAAGACATTGGGTAATTAGAGAAATAAATAACATGGCTGTTTATTTGACAGCAATACTGCATATAGTAGGCTATCAGTCTAACAAACTATGTCACTCATCTTTACCTACCACTGCCTTCCTAATTTCCTGTCTCCACAAAAACAGACCAGAACCTAAGCTGATTCTTCCTTACAATATGGTGTTATATAAACTCCAATAACAATGTACTAACCCAATGTTGGTCTCCTTTTGCCCACACCTCACAGCTTGCATTTATGTTCCAGTGTTAAGTTTATTTGGCTCCATCAGCACCACTTCTCTTTAACATTGTCCCTTTTCATGCATTAAGGCAACTACTTCCAGCCCTATCAATGAAAGCAGACAAATGGGGGAGAAAGGAATGAACTGCAAACACCTCAAACAAGAAAGGTTGCTTAAAAAACCAAGTGTCACACTCTGACAGTTCAATATTTCATAGCCAATACAAGGAATGTGCAACGACACTGCAACTTTAAATCTTTTCCTCTATGTCAGTCTCTCTTTCTCTCATTGTAATGCCAAAGGGAACAGCAATCAGAGTAGAGATGTTCAACGTGATAGAGGTCAGGACACCATCGGATCAACGTACCAGAAACACGACCTTGTTTATTTTTTTTCCACAGTATTATTGTTTACAGGGTGCTTTGCTCGTGTACCTTGTGGTTCTTAGCTAAAAGATGAAATTACAGCCCAGGATGAAGCACTCAGGCACACATCCAATTTGTGTTTCCATCTCAGAAAACAAAAAGCTTCTAAGGCCCTCAGGCTGCCATTCAAACTTGGAGGCTGACATTTTTAACAGCATGAACCAGAGACTGGCAGAGAGAATGATCTAATGCATTTCTGACTTGTCAATCAAAGATCTCACCTCTGCTGTCTTGTAAACAGTTGGGGGCCATCTAACTACATTCATAAACCTAGGGAGAGCTTACTGCCAGCTGGGATGCTGGAGCCACATGCTCTGGCTTCTATTCACCAAAATCGTGATTCAGTTTTATAATCTCACTGTAAATAGTCCATAGGCACGTTTCCAGGACTACTGGAATAGAACCAGAGTAGGGAATACAAAAGAGATTTTGGTCAAATATGGCGTTATTTTCAAGCTGTTGGAATCCTGTACCCATTTTATCCTCATTTTACCAATTCCTCCCAAAGGATTGCACTATGCTGCAAATGAAATGCTAAAAAATTAATGGCCTGCCAATTTAAAAATCTGGGAGAAATATACTAATATTTTACTAGAATTTTCCCTTATGTTTTATTACTAGGGGTGGGGGTGGGGGTGGGGGAGAGACAGACAGGCACTCCTCAAAACACAGCTCATACCAAGCATAGAAACTACAATGAACAATAGCAACTATATTTTAGTAAAACTAATCATGCACTTTCTTTCAAATATAAAACTTCCCATGCTCATATACAAAAGCTCTGTATTTACTAGTTTGAAATAGTACAATATATATTGGTGTGTGTGTTTTTAACATGAAAACAAAATGAGCACTTATCCCTCTCCTCTTTCCTTTCCGTTTATGACCTTTAACACACACACACACACACACACACACACACACACACACACACACACACCAATCAGGCTAAGACTTGAACTTTTTGCTAAAGAACATAAATGAAAATGAATATAGTCTTTTTAATGTCAATTTTACAGGGCACAGAATTCCAATTTAATTCATACCAAGCTACAGATACTAGGTTTGCAACAAAGGTCTCGAGGATTTAAATGGTACACCTGAGAACTTTAAAAAGCAGATGACAGATAACCCAGCAGGGGAAAGACACACTGCAAAATCCTGTTCATGATGATGTACTACATCCTAGGCCCAAATAACTATTTCAAAATATAATAGACTTGGTCTCCAGAGGACTGGGACAGAGAATATAGAAAAGCTCAAAGCTACTCAACATCACTCTCAGGGAAAAAAAACAAAACTCATGGGTATCACCTCCCAATAGTAAAGTATCACAATTCATAGAGGCCTATGTAGCTAAACAAGAGATTCGTCGTCCCCGTCTGCCCCATAGTGAGGTCGTTGTAAATAACCTGGGTTTTCTCTTCATGAAAAATGAACCAAAAGAGTTTCCTTAGTGCTGCCTATCTATCAAGATTCCAAATCTTGATAGTCCATATAAAATACCAAGTCTAGAAACTGAAAAAAGGAAGGACAGCAACATAATAAAACACCACCACATAAAGCACAACAATAGTGAAAGAGGGTACAAATGGCGGCAGTAGTCCCAAAACAACCAAGTGGGTGATTCCTGAATAGCACAGAAAGAACTCCTTTGGTACTTTGGCACCTACTCAGTCCAAAGATGGCAATGACAAGAAGGTAATCATGGACTATAAAGAGACTGATATGTACCTATCCAGAAAATACAGGTGCATCTTAACTGCCCACAGCAAGAATTTATCTGGTAAGGGTAGTGCATCCCATCACGCTTAGAGTTTTCATCAGTTCCATTCTTCCAGTCTGTGCTTCTTACACTGGGGCAACTCTAGGCCTCCTGGGATAGTTGTACTCTCTTCCTTCTGCCATTAGTGATCATGTTGAAGTTAGGGCAATTAGGAAAATCTGATATTATTCAACATAAACAAAAACAATAAGTATTTGTAGTGTGAAGAGTTTAATTTCTCAGATTCAACAGGAAAAATACAAAAATAATTGAGGATATCTGATAATCTCACAATAAGATGATTTGCTTACTCTATAAACATTAAACAATGTTGCACATTAACCCTATAAACATTACCTATATCACAGACATGTCAAAATAGTCAGCAATAGAGGGATCTATTATTACAAAACTCAAGAAATAAAGATTATTTAAATAACCAAATAGGCATCTTGAAACACAAATAATTATGTCATTTCTCCAAGACAGACTACTGTCTTTCCAGGATAATGCAGTAAACTCAGGTCATCTCTACTTTTCTTGTTGAAATGTATATAAAAGTTGAAAAGCTACAAGCTGCACAATAAATTTCAATGTTAGTTGATACATTTAAAAATCCAGCCCAACTGGTGTGGCTCAGTAGTTGAGCTTCGACCTATGAACCAGGAGGTCATAGTTCAATTCCGGTCAGGGCACATGCTCAGGTTGCAGGCTCGATCCCCAATGTGGGGTGTGCAGGAGGCAGCCGATCCATGATTCTCTCATCACTGATGTTTCTATTTCTCTCTCCCTCTCCCTTCCGCTCTGAAATCAATTAAAAAATTATTTTTAAAAGTCCATAATTATATTTTCTCTTTAAGAAGCAATCTTCAATAATGTATTTCCAAAATTTTGTAAAAGTACTTTAATTTTGTACCTAATCAAGACTAAAGGGTCACTTTCAGTGTGCCTAAAGAGTTCCTTCTTTTCTCTACACTGTTATCACTACTATCATCATTTTAATTTTCCCAGTATCTATTTTTATGGAATAAGGGTAAAATGCAATAAAATAGTCAAATAATTGCACAAATGTACACTGCTGTGAAGATAAAGAGGTTGACATCATTGAAACTGAGCTGAACTGTTAGCTGGCTTGCAGTGCCACTATTTTAATAGCTTGAAATGTGCATTTGTTCATCAACAAGAGTCCAAATTCAGCATATAAAATCCAATTCACAGGGGATCATCATGGTGTGAGTTGCATGTAAGCCAAATGTATAAAATTTGAAGACTGTCCGTAAAATCAGACTCAGCATGTTTTCCTTTTTTCCATGTAAATGTGTGGATTTTTGAATAATTGTTTAAGTATGACTTTTTCTGAATACAGAACATTTTTGTGTATGTATATGCAGGTACTACTAACAATCCAATGTTTTCTCTCCTCCCATCCAACATATGTTAGTTGATGATTTAATTCAAATTATCTAAGTCCATTAATTCATTTACTCAGCAAGAATTCATAAAGCACATACTCTGTATCAAGCACTGTACTTTTTTAAAAATATATATATTTTATTGATTTTTTTACAGAGAGGAAGAGAGAGGGATAGAGAGTTAGAAACATCGATCAGCTGCCTCTTGCACACCCCCTACTGGGGATGTGCCCGCAACCAAGGTACATGCCCTTTACCGGAATCGAACCTAGGACCCTTGAGTCCGCAGGCTGACGCTCTATCCACTGAGCCAAACCGGTTTCGGCTCAAGCACTGTACTTGACACTGGAAATATAAAGTGACCAAAATATAATCCTACTCTCAAGGAACTCACAGTCTAGGGAATGATTAGAATAGCTATCAGTGCTATTACAAAGGTATCCATTACATGTCCTGAGTACAGATTCTCTGACTAGGTTAAGAAGGAAAGGGAAAAGATCAGTGAGGGCTTTTATTCTCAAGGTAAAACAATTTGAGCTGAATCGTGGAGATAATTAGAATTAGCCAAGTAGATAAAGTTGGGAGGCAGAATGTGGGGGAGGATAGGTGTTTTTAGTAGGGTTTTCCAACTAGGGAGAACAGGATATGCAAAGACACAGATGTATGAGAGAACACAACACCTTAGGAGAACTGGTGTTGAAATGGCTAAGAACTACATTAGAGGGGAATGGAAGTAAACCACTCAATTACTATACCAAGTTCAAACTTTATCCAAATTACAAACGTATGAGCAACTAGCCATGAGATAAAGAGTGACCAAATCAATGTAACCACCAATAAATGAATTTGGACAAGAATATGGTATTTGGTAGCCCTCCCTTATTCGAGGAGGATATGTTCCAAGATCCCAGTGGATGTCCGAAACTGCAGATAGTGCTGGACCTTATATATACTATATTTTTCCTATACATATATAACTGAGATAAAGTTTAATTTATGTTAGGATCAGTAAGAGATTAACAATGACTAATAATAAAATTATAATAATACTAGAGGCCCGGTGTAAGAATTTGTGCAAGGTGGGGTCCCTCTGGGTGGCCTGCAGGGATCAGGCCGAAACCCGCAGTCCAGTCCAACACCGCCTGCTGCTCCTACCTGCTGCTCCTGCTCATCCCAGCCCCAACGTGCCTGCGGCGGGCTCGTGCCCAATCAGTCCCAATCAGGAGAAGTTCGCACTGCCGCAGCAGTGCTCACCAGCCATTAGCCCTGCGTCTGGCACCCTCCCAAGGGGAGTGGCCTATGGGATCGGGCTGAAACCAGCTGTCTAACATCCCCCGAGGGGTCCCGGATTACAAGAGGGCACAGGTCAGTGCACGATCAGGCTGGGAAAGGACCACGGAAGGGCTCCAGGGCGTGTCCAGCCCATCTCGCTCAGTCCCGATCAGCCAGACCCCAGCAGCAAGCTAACCTACCAGTCGGAGCATCTTCCCCCTGGTAGTCAGCGCATGTCATAGCGAATGGTCAACCAGTTGACTGTCTGCCCCTTGGTGGTCAGTGTACATCATAGTGAGTGGTTGAGCAGCCTTAGCATATTAGCATATTACGCTTTGATTGGTTGTTCGGTTGTTCTGCCATTCGGTCTATTTGCATATTACCCTTTTATTATATAGGAATACTGTAATAAAAGTTATGTAAATATGGCACCTCTCTCAAAATACCTGGAGTTTTCCACAATATTTTCAGACTACAGTTAACTGTGGGTAACTGAAACCACAGAAAGTGAAACCAAAGACAAGGGAGGACTACTGTAATTGAAATTCAAAAAGTATCAGTATCAATAAAATGGTAATGCCTAGAAGGACATTTAAATTATTTCCTTTCTTCTTTCTATGTCTCTGTATTTTCTACAATATTAAATGTTTAATTTTTATATTTTATAAGAAAATGATAATACTAAAAATATATTTAAATAAACTATACTTATCTGGGTATGTCTCTGTGTGTACATGCATGCATGGATGGATAAGTAATTCCAAATTGAAGGACACTAACATATTGATAATTACCTTAAAGTGAAAGGATTATGGGTGATACTTTCTTATTTATTTACCAAATAATTTACATATTTCATAATAAACAATTTGTTTTATACCCAGGAGAAAATGTGGGTTTTTTCCCCCTCCCAAAACAAAAAACATTTGCTTTGTCACTATATTCAAACTCCTAATGTAAAGGGTGTAGGTGGGATAATTATAGGTCAAATGTCAACATATGTACAAAAAAGAACTGAAGTTTTACACAGAAATTGTGCTACACTGTGATTATCTATATACCTTATATATATAAAAGGCTAATATGGAAAGTGTCCCCTCAGGAGTTTGACAGGGAGACCAGGAGTTCGATCACTTGTTATGATGTGCGCTGACCACCAGGGGGCGGCACAGAATGAAGGAAGGCCCCGGCCCTGATCAACCCTGATTGCCAGCCAGGCCTAGGGACCCTACCCGTGCACAAATTTCATGCACCGGGCCTCTAGTTTATATACAACAGGGGGACTCACACTCATCAGCTATCTCATTTTTGTCATGGGATAATTTTTCTTATGGTTTTTTTATAATAAGATTTACATGTTAATTTACACTCAATTTGATCATTCATATTTCCCTAAAACCTCCAATATATGGTGAAGTCTTATGTACATACATACATAGATTCTGAATAATGCTTAATTCTCCCAGTATTGTTGTATTTAACATTTTACTTAGTAGATGGTAAGATTTAGTAGACTTCTAAATGTTCTTGAACAATAAAATACATTATGTCTCCTGACATCTACCTTCAGCAACTTCAACTTTGACAAGGGACTCTAGCTAATGTTAAAATATTATATGGTACATTTAGCTCAAGATTTCCCTAAAAGGACTAGCTATTCTTGACACATAAAATATATTAAGGTCATATAAATCTACATTTCTTTTAAAAAAATTTTTTTAAATTTCTTTCAGAGAGGAAGGAAGAGAGAGAGAAAGACAGAAACATCAATGATGAGAATCATAGACTGGCTGCCTCCCTGCACACCCCCTACTGGTGATCAAGCCCACAACCCCAAGCATATGCCCTGACTGGGAATTGAGCCCTGACCTCAACTACTGAGTCACTCCTGCTAGGCTACTTATCTTCTTATTGTTAGAATTTCTCTTTCCTTTCAATGTGTATAGAAAATAAAGGATCTTAATTACTCTATTTTTAAGCACTTTCTCTCTACTGATCATTGTCATTTAATATTATAGATTATAAGATCACCATTTGCTAAGGATGAGCAAGTGATTCCACAAAATACATCTACTGTTAATCAACAGACATCCTCTTAACCACCCATATACTTTACAGGACAAACCAATGCAATGATGAAAATGAAAATATGTATAAACTAAACATGTCCTCATTAAATCTATTTAAACAATATTTTCAGCATCTTCTGTCACTAGTTTAAAGTGTGTGGGATAAAATAATAATCAGTTAAACTGTCTCAATGTTGACATTTCCATCTGAGTAACTGAGCATAATCCAACAAATTCAACAGCTCCATGGCACTTCCTTTTCTATTGCCATAAAATTTTGACTTCATAAGATGCTTCAAACTTCCTAAAAGAATGATATTATTTCAAAGCGGGGGGGGGGGGGGGGTGAATGTCATGAAACTATTACTAAATCACTTCCTTAAACATATTTGGCAATACTGGTAAATGAATATTCCTACTGGGGCACCTCCTTGACTGTCTTTTTTTTTAAATAATATATTTTTATTGATTTCAGAGAGGAAGAGGAAGAGAGAGAAACATCAATGATGAGAGATAATCATTGATTGGCTAGCTCCTGCACACCCCCCACTGGGGATTGAGCCTGCAATCTGGGACGCTCAACCACTAAGCCATGCCAGTTTGGCCTTAACTGTCTCTTTTAAAAGTTAAAAGTACAACCCGGAGGGCAAGGCTCAGTGGTTGAGTGTGGACCCATGAACCAGGAAGTCACAGTTCGATTCCTGGTCAGGGCACGTGCCTGGTTTGTGGGCTTGATCCCTAGTGTGGGGCGTGCAGGAGACAGCCGATCAGTGATTATCTCTCATCGGTGTTTCTCTCTCTCTCTCTCCCTCTCCCTTTCCGTCTCTGAAATCAATAAAAATACATTTAAAATAAATAAATAAATAAAAATTAACTCTGACCCAGCAATTCCACTCTTAGGTATTTACCCAAGAGAAATAAAAACACATGTCCACAAAAAGACTTGTATAAAGTAGCTTTTTTCCATAGTAGACAAAAAAATGGAAATAATCCAAATATCTATGAATAGATAGAGATAAAGAAATTGTGATATATTAATGGGAGATATTCAGCACTAGAAAGGGATTACTAAAAAACACTGCAAAATGGATAAATCTAAAAAACATTATGTTGAGCAAAAGAATACAGACAAAAAAGAATGTGTACTATATGAGTGCATATATGTGAAGTTCAAGAACAGGCAAAATTAATCTTTGTTGACAAATCAGAACAGTAATTGCATATGCGGGTGGGTAGCCATTGGATGGAGGTACAAAGGAACTTTCTCAATTATGGAAATGTCCTTTATCTTGAGAATGAGATTACACAAATGTATGCATATGTCAAACTCATCCAAAGTACACTTAGGATCTGTGTACTTCACTGTATATAAATTTTACATAAACAAAAATCTAATCCTATATAATAAAGAGCTAACATACTAATTAGACCAAACAGCAGAACCGTCCGGAGGACCTTCCAGACGAAGCCAGAGCTGCGAGGGCTGAGGCAGCCAGGGCTGCGAGGGCTGAGCCCCTTGCACGAATTTCGTGCATCGGGCCTCTAGTAATAAAATAAAACCCAAACCAGAAGGATGCAATTCTACTAAGATTGTTATAGTTCTAGTAGTGAGAACAGGAAAGACTAGATTTAAATTCTGTATCTGCCATTAACCAACCAGCAGTATTGAGCACCTGAGCACACTGAACCTAACATAGAACAAATTTTGGAATAATAGAATAAAAATATCATGTATGCCTATTTCTTCCATTTTTGCTACATACACATAATGGATCTCTCTGAAGATAAGAAAAGAAAACTAAACATTCATACTTATAGTAATGTTGGGAAAAGCAAAATTTTTCATCAATACCTGAGCCAAGAATAGGCTTCCCTGTGATACAGAATTCCACTGTAAGGAATGAAAAATGTAAGATTTTATTTAATAGGATACTGTTTTATACTAAGATGAAAAACAGTATTTGCTGGAAGCTTCCAAATCTAGTCTTCTGTACATTCTTTCTAATAATATAAAACCCAATAATCTGCCAGGCATTATTCTAAGGACTTAATATAAATCAACTAATTTAATTCTAACAACAATTCTATAAGAGATCCTATTATCATCCCCAATGTAATTAAAAGGAAACTGATGTATAGAGAGTTCAAGTACTTGCCCAGGGTCATACCTAGATAGAGACAGGCTCAAACCTCAAGCAGTCTGGTACCAGGGCCCATGCTCTTAACCACTGTACCATACCCTGGCCTCTGGGCTTCTTTTCTAAGATATTTCTTAAGTATCTCTTTTCTGTCTGTACCACACAATTTCACTCTTGCAATATAATTCAAGGAACATACACTCAAATATATTCCTGAATTTTCCAGTAAAATCTCTAAATCAACCTTTCTTCAAATATATTCTAGAAGTAGCATCTTATAAGAGGATTCAACAAATTTTTAAAAATATACATTTGTTGACTTTTGATTAAAACCAGAGACAACCCTGACAGTGACAGTGAATTTGTTCAGAATTCTTAGATTCAAGATTGCTTTAGACCACATGAACTTTTGGATTTTTCTTGATATCTTGGTTCCAAGACAGATGATGTTAACTTGTATAATTTTTAATTGCATACATAATCTTTACCACTTACCTAGTAGAGTTAAAACCATCAGCATTTATTGAGTCCAAACTACTAAAAGAGTATGGTGGAGGTCAATGGATAAGTGTAAGAATTCTGCTTTTAAGGCATTTTCTATTTCTAGCACAACATTTCTCATTATTACACTAGGAATGTATTAACTATCTAGGGTCTACTGAATTCCCATTCCACATCCCAAGGTCGGAAGAGGTATCGGGTGGCAACATAGTAGAGTCTCACTGTGGTTTTAATTTGCATTTCCTTGATGACTAAAAATATTGAGCATCTTTTCATATGCTTATTTGCCATTTGTATATCTTTTTGGTAATATATCCATTCAAATTTTTTGCCAATTAATTACCCATTATTTTATTGGGTAGTTTATCTTACTACTGTATTGTAAGAGTTCTTTATATACATATTCTGAATACAAGTCTTTTTATCAGAAATGTGTTTTACAAATGTTTTCTCCCAGTCAGTGCCTTACCTGTTTGTCTTCTAAACAGTGTCTCTTGAAAAGCAGAGGTTTTAAATTGTGTTAAATCCAATTTATCATTGATTTAAGGCTTATGTTTTTTGTGTTTTATCAAAAAAATCTTTTGCCTAACCCAAAGCCACAATGATTTTTCCCCCTCCCTCATTTTCTTCTGTTAGTTTTATAATCTTAGCTCATATTTAGGTCTATGATCTAATCTATGGTATAGTGTAACAGTTGAGGGTCATTATTTTGCACTTAGGTGACCAATTGTTCCAGCATGATTTGCTGAGAAGACTGAGACCAATTCATTTTAATATAACAGAATATAAGTTCAGCCAGACAATTTCAGATTTTATACCGCAACTAATCATTTAGCAATTACAACTACCTGAAAAGGTATTAAAATATCTCTCCCTTTTGTGTGAGGCTAGATTTTCTTCATATATATCAACCAAGACACTACATCACAACCGACTGAATGCAGAAGCAGAAATGAGAATCCAGCTATCTTTTTATTAACCTAGACATTAAAGAGATTTATAAATAGCATTGTAATACAATGAATCTTAATTAATGTTTTAAAAAGTTATTTTTATAAAAATATTTTATTTGAATATATAATGGGTTTATTATAGCTATTTTTAATAAATTAATAAATTAATATTTAATTTTTTTCTCAGTTGTAATTTTGAGCATAGTAGCTATCGATAGATATAAGCAACATAAACAAAAGCACTTGGGGTCCTCATTAATTTTAAGAATGCAAGTAATGCATCTAAATGCCTATAGGCCAAACTTGTGTTTAAATCCTTTCAACAACTCACTACTCTTCTTAGCATCAAGACAAATCCTGCATGATCAAGATTCTCCATTCTCCTCATTCTCTGATACAACAGTCTTTTTTCAGTTGTCTTTAAAAATACCAACTTCCATCAGTTCTCAGGGCCTTTGCACTGCCTCTTCCTTAGGCTGAAATGTTTCCCCCTTGCCCTCTTTCCCTAATTAATTCCTTCTCAAACATTGATTACCTGAACATCCTTATACCCACCCTCAGATTAAATCAGGTTCCTCTTTTATATATTCCATGGCTTCCTGCACATTTCCTTCATAGATTTATCACTTTGGGAGATTAGTTTTAGGATTATGTGATTTAATAGCTCTCTCGTAGTAAAATCCTATATAATAAAAGCCTAATATGCTAAGTGCCCAGTCATCCGTTAAACCAATCAAAGCGTAATATGCTAATGATATGCTAAGGCCACTCAACCACGCGCTATGACATGCACTGACCACCAGGAGCAGACAGTCGACAGGTGGACCAGTCGCTATGATGTGCATTGACCACCAAGGGGCAGACACTCCGACTGGTAGGTTAGCTTGCTACTGGGGTCCAGCTGATTGGGACTGAGCGAGATGGGCCGGACACACCCTGGAGCCCTCCTGCAGTCCCTCCCCGGCTGGCCAACTTCCCACGTCCCTCCCTGGCCCCAATCATGTACCGGTGGGATCCCTCGACCTGGCCTGCCCCCTCTTGCAATTCAGGACTCCTTGGGGGATGTTGGAGAGCTGGTTTCGACCCAATCTCGCACGCCAGGCCAAGGGACTCCACTGGTGCACAAATTCGTGCACCAGGCCTCTAGTATAAATATAATAATCCTATATACCAGTGATGGGCAACCTTTTGAGTTTGGTGTGACAAGCTTCGCCAAAAAACTGAGCATAACTTGGGTAGTGTGTCACTTTGAGGAAAAAACATTATTTTGCAAATGTTTCATCCTCAGGAGCAGCAAATGTTTCATCCTCGGCATGCGGCCGCCTCAGCGGCCGCGTGTCATCAGAAATGGCTACACGTGTCAGTGCTGACACGCATGTCATAGGTTCGCCATCACTGCTATATACAAAACTACTAAATAAAATTTTGCCTATGTGTTGCAGTATTTTTCCAAGATCAATAGTTATCATCAGGTCGTCAAAGTAGTCCCTAACCTATGTGTAGTGGAAAATTACCCTTATCCAAAGAGAGTTCTGGCCTTTGACCTTGGCTACTGGAAGGTGGTATCTAGGCCCCTGGAACTTCTTACCTAAAAGGAGTGTTTTTTCTTGCCTGGGGCCTTTGGCCATTGGACATATGTGATTCATGATGGGGGCTTTGTGCCACACTTTAGCAGTTCCAATCCTGTGAGGAAATGGAGACTAAAAGCATTAGTATGATTGACAGGAGGGGCTAAAGACTAAAGGTCAGTATGTGGGCAGTTTGTAATTGAATCCGAATAAAAACTCTGAACACCAAAGGCTTGGGTAAGTTTCCTTGATTGACAACATCCTATGTATTGTCACGTAATGTGGCCTGAAAGCAGTAATGCCATCCACAACTCCATGGGGAGAGGATGACAGAAAGTTCTACATTTGGACCACTCCAGATTTTGCCTATATATTTCCTCTTTTGGCTAATTTTAACCTGTATCTTCTTCCTGTAATAAGACGTAAATATAATAGTTTTCAGTGAGTTCCGTGAGTGTTTTCTGGTGAATTGTCAAACCTGAGGGTGGTAGTGGGAGCTCCTAACCCTGAAACTGGTGTCTCAAGTGAGGGCAGTCTTTTAGGAACTATTCTTGCAGACAGCAGTTTGGTTAAACTCATTGCAACCCCCCGTGGCCCCCCCCCAAAAAAAAAAGATTAAAAACCAATAAACTAAAGTTTCTTGAGAGCAGAAACTTTATTAATATAATACAATGTAAAAAATGTAAGGTATTTGAAACAATTGATATTCTCAGGATATCAATATTCTGTAACAATAGCAATAATACTAATGATGACGTTAAAAACAGCAACCATTTATTGCATGTCCTTACTATAGTCTTCATTTACAGATGAGGAACATGAGGATTAAATGACTTGCTCAAGACCATATCACTAGTGACAGACAGTATGCAAGCCCTGATTTAACTAATTTTAAAGCCTATATACTTTACTATATTACTATACTCAAAAGACAAGCAAAGGAACTTTAATATTATATTTTGCAAAGGACAATTAGAAATATATAGCATTATCATCACTAAAATAGTATCATTAAAGACTAGCAACTGTTAGCACTGTTCAGGAGTGTGGAATACTTAAGTTCCCCTCTTTTAACTAAGACTTAGTTATAAGCATTCTGATACTTACTTAAGCATATCTTTGAAATTCTTCTACATAAAATATAAGCTACACTAGAGGCCCGGTGCACGAAATTCGTGCACGGAGGGGGGTTGTCCCTCAGCCCAGCCTGTACCCTCTCCAATCTGGGACCCCTCAAGGGATGTCCGACTGCCCGTTTAGGCCCAGGATCGGGCCTAAACGGGCAGTCGGACATCCCTCTCACAATCCAGGACTGCTGGCTCCCAACTGCTTGCCTGCCTTCCTGATTGCCCCTAACCGCTTCTGCCTGCCAGCCTGATCACCCCCTAAACACTCTGCTGCCCGCCTGTTTGCCCCCAACTTCCCTCCTCTGCCGGCCTGGTTACCCCTAACTGCCCTCTCCTGCAGGGTTGATCACCTCCAACTGCCCTCCCTTGCAGGCCGGGTGCCTCCCAACTGCCCTCTCCTGCTGGCCATCTTGTGGTGGCCATCTTGTGTCCACATGGGGGCAGGATCTTTGACCACATGGGGGCAGCTATATTGTGTGTTGCAGTGATGATCAATCTGCATAGTACTCTTTTATTAGATAGGATAGAGGCCTGGTACAGGGGTGGGGGCCAGCTGGTTTGCCCTGAAGGGTGTCCCTGATCAGGATGGGGTTCCCTTGGGGCATGGGGCGGCCTGAGCGAGGGGCCTGTGGTGGTTTGCAGGCGGGCCACGCCCCCTGGCAACGCAAGCGGAGGCCCTGGTATCTGGAATTTATTTTCCTTCTATAATTGAAACTTTGTAGCTTGGAGCAGAGCCAAGCCTGGGGCTCCCTCTGAGCCCCGCAGCCATTTGTGTTGGGGTTATAATTGAAACTTTGTTGCCTTAAGTGGGTGGGCCCGGCCAGGGTGTGCGGAAAGCTTTGCTTCCCCTGTTGCCAGCGGCAACCCTGGCCTGCTCTCTCAAGCTCCATTCTGCCGCCATTTGTTTGAATTTGTTTACCTTCTATAATTGAAACTTTGTAGCTTGAGTGGAGGCTTAGGCCTGCAACGGCTGGCAGAAAGCTTGGCTTCCTCTGTTACCTAGGAAACCTTGCTCTCTGTGGCTGTAGCCATCTTGGTTTGGGTTAATTTGCATACTCGCTCTGATTGGATGGTGGGCATGGCTTGTGGGCGTGTCGGAGGTATGGTCAATTTGCATATTTGTCTATTATTAGATAGGATAGGTTAAAAACAAATAAAAACACTAATTGGTTGTGTATCAAATGCTAAACACAAATTCCAAATACCTGAGGTGGATAGATAACACTTCTGCCAAGAAAACCGCCAAATATGGTATGCTAACCTGTAAACAAAGGGGCACCAAGCTCTTCTATTTTCCTCTACAAATTTTCCCACTCCCTTTCTCTATGGTTCTCTCTCACGTCCTAGAAATGTCTTAATGGCCTCTAAGAAAGGCTGAAGAGAACTAGAATCTGTTGGTCCATGCCAGATCAGTTTGACTGTCTCAAGCTGAATACTGTACTCAAAAGTCTTAAAGGCCTTTCTACCTTGAAACTAGACCTGCTAAAATATAAGCAACCACAGTTCTTATAAAAAAAAGTGTATATATATATTTATAGTAGTATAGTAACTAGGAGACACTCTGACAGAGCACTGTATATTTTTGGTAATCATAAAAAGGTATTTGAGCAACTGGCTATAAGTGATTAATTATATTACTTATCTTTATGTAGGTCCAGAGCAAACATTACATATCAAATGCTATTTGTTGAGATTACTTTAAAATTCACTATCATACTTCTGCTAGATATGAAAACCAATAGTGAAAAGTTGTGCTATGTCAACTTTGACAAATCAATCATGATAATAAAAATGTCTTAAGAGTGGATCAATCTGGATCTACATTAGAAATTAATCATTAGAGTACCGAGTGACGTGAAATAAAGACAATATGAAGGAGAAAAGGTGAACATAAGTAAAGCAAGGAAAAGAAGGAGAGACACACTCATGAATTAGACACACACACTGAAGCCCGCAAATAACCCACAGAGACAGAGAAAGTACCTGGAAAGCTGTGAGTGCGCCAGTCCCTGGGTTATACAGGCATCGCAGCGAAGGCATGCTGTCCGCCAGGCTGGAACAGCCCAGCCACAGAGACCTGGGCATAGAGCACTGCAGAGAGAGGACAACTATGAGATGGGACAGTATGAGACAGGATGGTACAGATTACAGGAATTTTCAAGGCTTGGCTGAATGCAATATTCCAGTTGTAGCTGCCCTTTATGATAGAAACATCTTCAAGAAAATACTACTTATTAGTTCTAACCCCCAAAGAGAGACTCAAAAGGAGCACTAATTGCCAAAAAGCAAGGGGAGAAAGGTTATAGGTCAAAAACAAAATATGTAGTAAAACTTTTTGTCTCTGTTCTTCTCTGTATAAGTGTAAAGGAAATCCAATTCTTAACCTAATTAATCAATTCTTTTCCTCTATGCATCTCAACTCATCTCCCATAAATTCATCACAGGGTGAAATCTTGTGCAGACTAAGCAAAAAAAGAAATAGTTCATGTTAGCATTTCAATATTAGGAATGGTAAATTAGAAAACAAAACACCAAGGAAAATTAAAGTGCTTTACTTTTAGAAGAAAAAGTATTATCCTCCAGCTTTGACAGCAACTCTTTAAGTTTGCATATGTTTTATGTATCTTGTTACTCTGCTATTCATTAACCAAAATGCATAGTTACCATAGCAGTTGCCTCTTCATCTTTCCAGATAGATTAAAAGGGGCGGGGGGGAGGAGGGAGGGCAAAAAACAACCCAAACAGAAGGGAATACAGCAGCAAAGAAAGAAGAAGGAAGAAAGAGAGAGAAAAAACGAAAAAGAGAACCCCAAATGCTGCTGGTAGTAAAACCTTCTAAGCAAAAATGTGTGTGTGAAAGTAAATATACATATAGTGTATTTAGTATCGAAATAAGGTAGAAATTATGATTTCTAGTAATATTAATGAAACAATGTTATTGTTATTGCTCCTATAGCTTTACAAAACACATTATGTTTTAGAAGTTTAATATTCTTCAATTTTCTCTAAAAGTATCCCAGGCTGAAGTTTTGTTCATCAACTTGGGTACTATTACAGTCTAGTAATCCTAAAAAATTTAAATACCCAATAATAGCACATATAAAAACAGGAATACATATTTTAAAATACAGCAGTTGATGCACATAATACTAACCTTTATAAGTTTGGAAATATTAAATATCATTATGGGGCTTTTTTCTTCTTAAAATACTCTAGTTGCAAGAATTAATATTAGTATTAAAATATAGTATTCATTATTCACACTATCTATAACTGACATAACAATAGTAAGGACACCAAAAAATGATGTGGTCTTTCAGATCATTACTTCCTTATCTTATAATTTAGATGACTGATGCCCAAGTATTTATCCATGATCATGAATTTAGAACGTAGAGAAGTAGGAACTAGAATCCTACCCTATTGCTTCTTAGTGCAGAACTCTTCCTCCTGACTCCATCCAACCACAGGTCATAAAGTGGAGACATCAGACTTCAAAGAAGGGTATCTGCTAAAGGTATCACCAGATAACATACCAACCAAAACAGCTAAACTGCTTTGAACTCCTACAACAATCTCCTAACACTGTTCACTGTTTCCAATGTTTCTTTACCTCAAGCTACAATCCATTTTACAAACAGCACCTAAATAGAATAACTGTGTTCACTTTGTTATTATGTCACTCTGGTCAATAATTCATAAAAGCTCCCTGTATCTATTGTATAAAATCCAAGCACTCTATTAATCTGACCTTTCCCCACTGCCTGTATTAATTCACCTTCTCTGTCCTTCCAATTGGCCTAGCACTCTAACTAATTAACTACCTTGACACTTTTTCAAATCCCTATCTTATCCCCTTACCTTTGACTCGGGAGCATTAAGTTCTTCACTAAAGTAATTTTTGTTGAGTAAATAAAATTAAATATTTCTAAGTAATGTTTCAGTCATTTATTCAACAAGTATTTACTGAGCATCTTCCTTGTACTCAGCACTGTTCTAGGCAGAAAGATAGAGCAATGAACAAGAGAGACAAAAATTCTTTATATTAAAGTGACACTCTCGAACCGGAGGAACCAAGATGGCGGCAAAGTTAAACAACTAAACTGCCGCCTCGCACAACAATTTCAAAACTACAACTAAAAGACAAAACGTCTACCACCCAGAACCACGGGAAAGCTGGCTGAGTGGAAGATTTACAACTAAGAAGAGAAAGGGGCACAAACGCTGAAAAGCTGAGGTACGGTGGCGCGCGAATTGGGCTGGTGATGGGCGACAGGGCGCGCGGCTTTTCTTCAACCCAAAGGGAGACAAGCTCCCGATCACTCTGAAATCCAGTTTCTGGGGACACGCAGGGGACCCAGACGCCTACAGGGAGAAGCTGGACTCTAGGCCATCGGGTCGGAAAATGAGAGTGACTTTTTTGCAGAGGTGCGCCCAGCAATCATTGTTTACTGCGCTGGAGCGAGGGACGCAGGGACTTGGAAACGCGGAAAGGCAGAGACGGCTGACGGCAGCCATCGCTGTTTGCCACGCCCTAGCCTAGTGACGCCCTGAGACCCCGCCCCGCCCTAAGACCCCACCCTGCACATTCTACAAACTCACCCAGGCTCCACACAGAGGCTTTTGCTTATAAATGGCCTGTTCTGCGGCAGCTTAACCAAATTAACTGCAGCTCCAGTCAGACTGCTCCAAAACCGCCCAAGCAAAGGGAAGAAAACTGTAGTTCTTGCTGTAGCTCCTGCTGGGGGGTCTCAGACAGTAGCTCACCTGCACCATTGGAGATCCAGACACTAGTGTATCTAGTGGTCAGTGTGAGATGACACCAGATTTCAACCACTCTCATAAGGGACACATTCAAGAGGCAAACTCAGTAAGCACCAAAGCCCTACTGGAACAAGTCCTGCCCCATAAATGTGTCTCCAGCACAGCAATTCTTCTGTTATAGACACAGCGGGTCCTCACAGCCAATTGGCCTGGAGGTCAATTCCTCCCAGTGATACCAACAACAATCAAGACTTAACTACAACAAGGCTATACACACAGACCACAAAGGGGTATACCAAGAGTGTCCACCTCAGGTAACTGGGAGGCTGACCCGTTGAACCAATAGGACACCTAGTACACAAAGCTACCCTACCAACTCAGGGAAGCAGCGAAAATGAGGAGGCAAGGAAACAGATCCCAAACGAAAGAAATGGAGGAGAACAAACGAATGGACATAGAGTTCAAAACCACAGTTATAAGGTTTTTCAAGAATTTCATGGAAAAGGCCGATAAATTTAATGAGACCCTCGAGGATATGAAAAAGGACCAACTAGAAATTAAACATACACTGACTGAAATAAAAAATATTATACAGAGACCCAACAGCAGACTAGAGGAACGCAAGAATCAACTCAAAGATTTGGAATACAAAGAGGCAAAGGACACTCCTCCAGAGAAGCAAGAAGAGAAGAGAATTCAGAAAGTTGAAGATAGTGTAAGAAGCCTCTGGGACAACTTCAAGCGTACCAACATCAGAATTATGGGGGTGCCAGAAGAAGAGAGAGAGCAAGATGCTGAAAACCTATTTGAAGAAATAATGACCGAAAACTTCCCCCACCTGGTGAAAGAAATAGACTTACAAGTCCAGGAAGCACACAGAACCCCAAACAAAAGGAATCCAAAGAGGACCACACCAAGACACATCATAATTAAAATGCCAAGGGCAAAAGACAAAGAGAGAATCTTACAAGCAGCAAGAGAAAAACAGTTAGTTACCTATAAGGGAGCACCCATACGATTGTCAGCTGATTTCTCAACAGAATCTATGCAGGCCAGAAGGGAGTGGCAAGAATATTCAAAGTGATGAATAGCAAGAACCTACAACCAAGACTACTCTACCCAGCAAAGTTATCATTCAGAATTGAAGGGCAGATAAAGAGCTTCACAGATAAGAAAAAGCTAAAGGAGTTCATCACCACCAAACCAGTATTATATAAAATGCTGAAAGGTATTCTTTAAGAAGAGGAAGAAGAAGAAAGTAAAGATAAAAATTATGAACAACAAATACATATCTATCAACAAGTGAATCTAAAAGTCAAGTGAATTAAAAATCTGAGGAACAGAATAAACTGGTGAACATAATAGAATCAGAGGCATAGAATGGGAGTGGACTGATAATTCTCAGGGGGAAAGGGGTGTCTGTGTGGGGGGTACGGGAAGAGACTGGACACAAATCATACACCTATGGATAAGGACAGTGGGGGGGAGGTAAGGGGAGGGGAGGGTGGGAACCGGGTGGTGGGGAGATATGGGGGGAAAAGGAACAATTGTAATAATCTGAACAATAAAGATTTATTAAATTTAAAAAAATAATAAAAATAAAGTGACACTCTCTCAACCTTCAATTCTTTCATATTTAAATTCCTTAATGTAAAAGAAATTTGTTGTTAGTAAGTTTCTCTCATTGTTAATGAGAGACAATATACACATTATTAAGCAATTACTTCTGTGTGTGCTAGATAGAAGAAAGTCTCATTCTGAAGGAGGGACTGAATTTGAGAAAAGAGGAAGAGGGAGAAGATTATACAAAAAGGGAGAATAAAATACAAAAGAAGAAAAGGAAAATAATGAAGTAGGCACTGGAAGGTAACCTGTCACTCCTCCCCATTCTCTTCTCAAGAGGAAGATGGCTCAAACACTTCTAGCCATACTGAAGCCACCTGCATGATCTTCTCTTTTTTATTAAAATATGCATATTTACTTGTATTTGTGAATGTTCCTTTATAAGTTTTTAAGGCTTTCATCTTTTAAATGTTTGTCTCCTTCATTTTATATTAGATCCCGTGTTATTTTTGTAGTATGTACTTGCTTAATTATCTGACTTTCCTTGCTGTAACTCATTCTAATATTCTCCTTCATCCAGTCATCGCTATCTTCCATCAAAACTCCTAACTAAGAATCTGAAAGGGCTTATCCCATACCCTTGAACTAAAATTTCAAATTAAAATTATAATTAATAATGAGCCCCATATACCCAGGAAAGCCACTAGATATACTGGTGTGATTTCTAAAATAGCATTAACTTGTAAATACCACACAGAGGATACATTCCCGATTATTACAAGACAACTGGTGTGGATATAAAAACTGCACTTGAATATAGTCAAATCTACACATTACCATAAGATTTTATATATTATAGCTCAATTTCATAACCAATTTTCAAATTGGTTTGTATTGTAACAAATTAATCTTACCCCTACTGGTAAATGCTACTTTAAAACATTGAGGAAAAAATACAATTACAAAATTAATGGGATAGGGTATAACTTCTACATCTTTTTTCCTTCTATCTTCACATGTAGGAGCATTTTCTACAGAAGGGAAAAATCAAAGGAAATTTGGTCAATAAGTAACTGAGTGGAAAGGGTTGCTATTGTGGTTACTATTCCTATGTATTTTATATACAAGGTGGGGCAAACATAGGTTTACAGTTGTGAGCACAAGAAACATAGTTTATTCTTGTTTTATTATTATTATTGTTTTCCATATGAATAACTGTAAACCTACATTTGCCCCACCCTATATTTCAGAACCATCCTGATTGGTTAATTTCTGATAAAGATGTAGGTTTGGCTCAGTGGACAGACTGTTGGCCTGTAGACCAAAGGGTCCCAGGTTCAATTCTGGTCAAAGGCACATACCTCAGTTGTGGGGTCCTCCCTGGCCTGGGCCCTAGTCAGGGCACCTGAAGGAGGCAACCATTCGATGTGTTTCTCTCACATAGATGTTTCTCTGTCTTTCCCTCTCTCTTCCACTCTCCCTAAAAATCAATGGAAAAATATCCTCGGTGAGGATTAACCAAAAAAAAAAAAAAAGTAAAACATTCTCTGTCCTTCAATTTTAATAAATAATCCCCTTTAAAATACCCGGAAAGTATACACAGTTTTCTACTTAAAATTTGGGCTGAAAAAGTTTGTTTCTCATTGCAAATTATATTTAAACTAGAGGCCCAGTGCATGATTGAATCATGCACGTGTAGGGTCCCCTACACGCTTTCACTTTCGATGCGGGGGAGCTGGGTGCCTGTCTGCTGGTGCACCAGGCCTTTCGGAAGACTCTGGCGCGGCCGAGGCTTCCGAAAGGCCTGGTGCCAGAGCGGACAGGCACCCAGCTCCCACACTTTCGCTTTCGATCGCGGGGGAGCTGGGTGCCAGTCCGCTGGTGCACCAGGCCTTTCAGAAGCCTCCGGCTCGGTGGAGGCTTCTGAAAGGCCTGGTGCCGAAGCAGACAGGCACCCAGCCACCCCGCTTTTGATGGTCCACAGCGGGACGTGAGCTCGCTGCCCCAGAGGCCCCTTGTGTTCCACAGCACAGCCATGGCGCAGACGCTGAGCTCGCACCGCTGCTGGCCCAATCGGCTACCCCGGCCACCCTGAGTCCCGCCCCCTGCGCCTCCCGCTGGCCCAATCGTGGGCGTAGCGGAGTGATGGTAATTTACATATTACCATTTTATTAGGTAGGATTCCTAAGGATTTATAAACCAAAAAAATTTTTTTTAATTAAATAAAAAGCAGGTTCTAAAGTAAGCTGCAATCCAGCAACTACGTTCTCATGTTTAAATATTTAACTTCTATTAACTGTTAAAGAACGTGTGAATTCCTTAAATGTTTCTCCTATGCAATCTCAAAAGTTACCACAAAGTTTGGATCATACATGTAGCCCCCATCCTACACAAATCCAGCCATATACAGCACACACTGGCTTCTTCAGCTCATTTTCCACTTAACTTCACCCCAATTAACTCTCTTTTGTAAAATCAAAGAAAGTTGAAGAATATAATAATGTATTACAACTGACATGTTACCCAACTGAATGAGTTTACCACCTTTTAAAAAGTATACACAGCATTTTTGAAATGGTGGAACTTGTTTTCTACTTCTTGAAAGAATGAGGAGAATTAAATATTGTGACAAAGGTCTTCCAGTGCTTCAAGGAGAATGTAGTATCTAGTGCCCATCAGGTTCAACAGCAGGAATTCATTTTCACAGAGAACACTAAAAACCTTGACTCCTCCCTCTACTTGGCTGCCTGGGGAGAAGGCACAGTTCCTCTGCACTGATAAAGGGCCCTGCAGGCAAAGGGCTGGCCTCAGCATTTACTATATGAAAGCTGAATGACAAAATCTCCTAAATTCAGGTCCCTGTTGGTCAACTTTTAGGAGTAATAGAAGCTATAATAATCAACAATAAAAAGATTGCTGCAGTGAGAGTTTATGTATCCTTAAGCCATGGAATAGAAGAATTCCCTTTTCACTACTATATCAACTAAAAAATTCAGGCCAAGAGAACTACAGTATTCCATAAGCCATGTAATACATTCAGATTTTACCTATACAAATTCAATAATTGCCTCTTAAGAATTCCAATTTAGTTCACTCATTTTAAAAATGAAACTCCTACCTGTCATAGAGGATAATCATAGCTGCACCTTATTGCACAGGTTGTGGTACAATTAAAATCAAGGATCTAAAAATCTCAAGTACAAAAGGAAAAAAAAATGTCAAGTGTCATCAGCGGGGTTACCAACAGCAGGGTTCCATGAATGCCACTTGCATTTCAAAATGTTCTGGAAAGGCATTATGAACTGCAGACCATAGAATCAATAAATCCATCAATCAAATTAATTTTTTTTCTTTTCCAAAAAATTGTATTTAATTTATTGGGGTGACATTGGTTAATAAAAACAGGTTTCAGGTGTACAATTCTATAATACATCATCTGTATAGTATCATGTGTTCACTACCCAAAGTCAAGTCTCCTTCCGTCACCATTTACTGCCCCTTTACCCTCTTCTACCGCCCTCAACCACCCTTCATCAATAAAATTTATAGTTCATTACCAGAATGAACACAGATAGAGTACAAAGACAGAACCAAAATTGATCAGGCAAAAAGTGTTCACCAGATATTGTGCTAGAATCTTTAAATACATTATTTCACTTAATCATTACAACCCTGTCAAAGAGTTATTAAAATCTTCACTTTAATGGGAGAATAAACTCAAAATCAGAAAAGTTACAGTGACTAAATGGCAATGGCAGAAATAAGACCCAAATGTGTTAGTCTCTCAAAATCCATAGATTCACCACTACAAAGACCTGTTCTCAAGTAGTTTACACTCTATTTTAAGGAGATAAGTTAACTAACACAAATAATAACTACAAGGAAACGTATTAAACTGTGTTAGTCAAAAGGTGTTATAAAAGTTTAGTTAAAATTTTTAATTTTTTGCAAAGTAAAGACACAAGCTTTCAATTTATTGTAAGACTTGTTACTGTATACAATTAAATATGTGTTTGCCTCCTTTGCCAGACTGTATTCCTCAGAGATATGAGTCATAGCTTACCTTTTTAAAAATCTCCAGTATCTGGCCATAGCAGATGCTCAATAAATGTGTGCTTAAAGGTAAAAGATCAGTGAGAGCTACATACCACAGAAGAAATAAAGTATTTTTTGGTTTATAGAACAGCGAGCAAATGGATAAAATAACATTGGTTACTTTACTGTGACTGATCTTACTAGATTGGAAAGTGCATATATTGGATAAAGCTTTCACAAGTCACCATCTTACTCATCTGTTAAACAATCTAATAAGGTAAATAAGATACAGAGAGGTTAAATAAATTACTAAAAGTTGATGAGTAGCTAGCATGTGGGAAAAATGGGATTCAAAGCTAGATACTCTGATAACCTACGATAGTGCCACATAAAAATGACACTTAAAAAGTTAGACATGGCACTGGCCAGTGTAAATCAGTGGTTAGGGCGTTGGCCAGCACATTGAAGGGTCTCGGGTTCGATTCCCGGTCAAGGGCATCAAACATAACTGGATTGCAGGTTTAATCCCTAGACCCGGTTGGGGTCAGTGCAGAAGGCAAACGATGGATGTCTCTCTGTTTTTCCCCCATCCCTTCCACTCTCTAAAAATCAATGGTGAGGATTAACAAAAAACAAACAAACAAACAAAAAAAGGAGCTGTGTCAGCAACAGGAGATGAGTTATATAGGATTAAATAGGGGCAGATCAAACACTGAGGATAATGAGAGCAGGGTTTATCATAATCAGAGAAGAGTTACAAATACAGTAAGAAAACTAGAATGAATACCATGCAGCTAAACTAAAACAGAAGATATTGTTGTGAACTCAAAGCTTACTGTATAAATAGAGACAGAAATCTAGGTAAATGATGTACACACATACAAACATCTCTATCGTTAAGAAGACCCTGTAACAAACAGGAACACCGTAATAGCAATGAGTACATTTAATGATTCAAAATCACTCTCCACTAGCAGAGTACCAGAGCTCCTTAGAACAATGGCTGATTCCAGGGCTTAGGCAGGGAAAATGTAAGTTACACTTAGAATACCTTCTTGTGGTACTCAGAGTAATGGAGACATGGCCAACATGAAAGGCTCTCACAGGCTAAATCTGGGACAGACGGAAAATCAAAATAAATAATGATAATAATCTACATATATATAAAAGGCTAATATGCAAAATGTTCCTGCAGGAGTTCGACCAGGAATGCTATCACTTGCTATTACGTGAGCTGACCACCAGGGGGGGTGCAGAACGAAGGAAGGCCCCAGCTGGCAGCTGGGAAAGGGAGGCCCTGGCCGGTAGCTGGAAGGCCCCGATCAGCCCTGATTGCCAAGCAGGCCTAGGGACCCTACCTGTGCCCGAATTTCATGCACTGGACCTCTATAGATTATAATTGTGGCAGGCAAACTCTAACATGAACCCCTCCCATTGATAACCCCACCTCCTGGTATTTATAATCCTTGTGTAATCCCACCCCAGTGCTTATAGGTTCATAAAATTGTAACTTCAATTTTGCTAACAGATTCTATTGCCTTCTTGTCTTGCATATTTTATGATGCAAGTAATCATATGGGAGAGGTTCTGTGGCAAGGAACTGAGGGTGGCCTTCAGCTGACAGCTAGCTAGGAATTGAGGCTCTCAGTCCAACAGCCCTTGAGAAAAAGGAATTCTGCCCAAAACAATGTAAACTTGGAAGTGAACTTTCCCCAATCAAGCCTTCAAATGAGACCTCAGCCCTAGCCAACACCCTGATTACAGCCTTGTAAGAGATCTTGAAGAAGAGAACACAGGTTAGGTATGCCCAGACTCCTGACCCAAAGAAACTGTAAGATAATAATGTGTATTATATGTTATTTTAAGCCACTAAATTTGTGGTATTTTGGTATGCAGAAAAAGATAATACAATAAACCACTGGATAAAGTAGATATCCATCACTCTATTAATGGTATAAAGAATAAACTGAAAGTTAAGTTTGATAAGGAATATGATACCTGAATAGTCTCAAAATATCTCCCCACATAATACTTATTACAAAGGAGAAAACAGTAACTTTATAATGGAAAAACGTGGCTGACATTGTTTTTTCAGATATATTTTTATTGATTTCAGAGGAAGGAAGTGAGACGGGGGGAGAGATAGAAACATCAATGATGAAAGAGAAACACTGATTGGCTGCCTCCTGCACACTTCTCACTGGAAATTGAGTCCCCAATCCAGGCATGTGCCCTGACTGGGAATCAAACTGACATCCTGATTCATGGGTCGATGCTCAACCACTGAGTCACACCAGCTGGGCCTGGCTGACATCTTAGTCAAATGATCAGCATCACCAATAATGAGACAAATTAAAATAATGTGTCACCTAACAGAATGCAATACAAAAAATACAGCATCACCTCTGTGATACTCCTGCCAAAGATACATAACCTGCATCCAATCATAAGAAAACATCAGAAAAACCCACATTAAAATGCAATCTGCAAAATAACTGGCCTGTAATTCTCAAAAATGTCAATGTCATGAAAGTCAAGGAAAGACTATCCCAGACTGAAGGAGACTAAAGAGACATGACAACTAACTGCAACATGTGACTGTGGACTAGGTCCTTTGCTATAAAGGACCTTTATTAGGATTGCTAGAAAAACTTGAATGGAGTCTATGGGTTAGTTGGCAGTCATGTATCTATTAATTTTCTTGTTTTTGATGGTTTTATTGGGTTGTATAGGAGAATGTTCCTGTTTGCACACACACCAAAGAATTTAGGAGTGATAATATCTCATGCAGTGTCTTACTCCAAATGATTCATGGGGAAAATGTTAACTGCATTTTATTTGCAACTATTCTGTAAGTTTGAGAATGTTTAAAAAATAATATGAAAAATTAATTAATGAAAAAATATATTGGGGTTTTCGATTTTACTATGATGTGGTAATTTTTTTTTTAATGTTTATTGATTTTAGAGAGAGAAAGGAAGAGAAACATCGATGAGCAAGAACCACTGATCAGTTGCCTCCTGCAGTTGCCTACTGGGGATTGAGCCTGCAACCTGGGCATATGCCCTAACCGGGACCTCTTGGTACATGCGAAGACACTCAACCAACTGAGGCACACCGGCCAGGGTAGATGTAGTAACTGTTATCAGACTAAATTTCATGCAGAAAAAGATAACTATAAAATATGAATAAAATATAGAAACTATTTGAAGGCTAATGCAGCCAAGACTTGAGCGGTCAAAATCCTGACGTTCTATACACAATTTCCCCCTGAGGCATTTGCTGAGACAGGTTTTACATGCAGAGTCGGATGCTGAAAAATCACGTCTGAAGCATATTTTAGCAATTTCATGGTGCTAAGGAGCCAAAAGTTGGAGTATAGAGCCCATCAAGAATAAGGTGCCCAAGTTAAAAAAAACTTTTTTTTAGCCCTCGCAGGTTGCTCAGTGGTTAGAGCATTGCATTGGCCCACAGACTAGAGGGTTGCAGGTTCAATTCCAATCAAGGACATGTACCTCTGTTGCAGGCTCGATCCCCGGCCCTAGTCAGGATATATGCAGGAAGCAACTAATGGATGTGTTTCTTTCACATTGATGTTTCTCTTTCTGTGTCTCCCCCCTCCCTTCCACTCTCTCTAAAAAATAAATGGGAAAAATATCCTTGGGTGAGTATTAACAATAACAACAATAAAAAAGAATAGCTTAGAAACAGACCAAGTGAGAATTAGTGAACAGGAAGAAAGGTCAGTAGAATTATGAGGGAGCTATAAGCTCAACTCCTAGGACCCACAAAGAGCTGAGGAACTTTTCTGTTCTGACCAGCCAGACTGCAGAAGTCTAATTTAACACTTGGGATATTCAGTAGAAACCCCAGAAAGCTCACACTTCACTGGTATGGATATACTACACTAGTATAAAGGTTACACAGTAACCACCTAGTAAAGCTTAAAATCAATTCATAGCAGCATTAAGTTGATCTGCGAGAAACTTAACTGCTGGCTGAAATAAACAATATTCTTTTAAAAAGATAATAAAATACAACTATAATAATGCAACTTTCACAATGTCTAAATCTAAAATTACTAGGTAACAGTAAAATGTGACCCATAATCAGAAGGAATATCAGTCAATAGAAGCAGATCCATAAATGACAGAGATAATGAAATTAGCAGACCAAAATTAAAATAGCTATTAGAATAGCATATATAGTAAAGAAAACTGTAGAATATAAAAAATAAATGAAATGAAACTTCCAGAAAAGAAAAATACAGTCTGAAATAATAATTTTCTGAGGTGGGATTAACAGTTGATTAAACACTGTAAAAAAAAGATCAATGAACTTGAAGAAATAACAATATGCAAAACAAAGCACTAAGAGAAAAAAGACTGGGGAAAAACTAAAATGCTTCAGTGACCAACAGGAAATAATTTTTAAAATTTTTTAATTTATTGATTTTTAGAGAGGGGGTGAGGGAGGGAGGAAGGGAAAAAGAGAGGAGGGAGGGAGGGAGGGGAGGAAAGAGAGAGAAACATCAATTTGTTGTTCCACTTATTTATGCACTCACTGGTTGATTTTTATATATTCCCTGACCAAGGATCAAACTCACAGGGCCTAAATTGTTCATATCAGAATTGTTAATTTTATGTTATGTGAATTTCACCTAAACAAATATTTTTAAAGTGCATATTGTACTCTTTAGAGCAGCCACTAAAACAAAGGTGCCTCATAAGCCAACAGAGAAGATGAAATGGAATACTAAAATATAACCTAAAAGAGAGCAGGACAATTTCAAACAAAAGCAGAAAAGAATAGTTGGGACAAATGGAAACAAAATGTTAGATTTAAACTTAACCATACTAAATGTAAACAATCTAAATATAAATGGTCTAAACCTACATTTTCTAATATAGTGATCACTAGTCACATGTAGATACTGAGCATGCTAATCCAGATTGAGATGTGCTTAATTATAAAATCACATTGGATTTTGTACTTAATATCTCAATAACTTTATATAGATTACATGTTTTAATTGATACTTAAATATACTGAATAAAATAAAAAGCACTATGAAAATTTCAAGTTTCTTTTTTTAATGTGATTATAAGAACATTTTATTTTATTTTAAATATATTTTTATTGATTTCAGAGAGGAAGGGAAAGGGAGAGAGATGGAAACATCTATGATGAGAGAGAATCACTGATTGGCTACCTCCGGTATGCCGCCTACTGGTGATCGAGCCCGCAAACATAACATTTCTGTTGGACAATACAAGCCCAAACATTGGGACACAGATTGTTAGACTGAATTAAAAAGTAAGACACAACTATATATATTAACATATACAGATAAAAGTAAAAGCTTGAAAAAGATATCATAAAAGGTTATAAGAAAACTGAAATGGCTACATTAACATCGAAGTACACTTCCGGACAAGGAATATTAACAGGAATAAAGAAGACCTCTTCACAATGATAAAGAGGTCAATTCATTAAGAACTACAGTCCTAAAAGTGTATCCTACCTAATCCTACCTAATAAAAGGGTAATATGCAAATAACCATCACTCCGCTACACCCACGATTGGGCCGGCGGGAGGCTGGGGGGCGGGACTCGGGGTGGCCTCTCAACGGCCGCCGCTGAGGGGGGACCGATGGGGCCGAGGGGGGACCGATGGGGCCAGCGGGAGGCGCGGTGGGAGCGGCGGCGCCCGGTCCCACCCCTCAGCATTCGCGGGTCGGAGTGGTGGCGGGGGGCCCGGGTCCCTCCTATCACTGAGGGACCTGGGTGGTGGCAGCGCCCCAATCACAGATGGCGGCGTGGGGCCCGGCAGCTCCCGTCCCATGCCGCCACTGCCACCGCTGGGGTCCAAGCCCCCACCCTGAAAGAAGGCGGAAGGAAAACTGGTGCCAGTAGCCAGGTGAAGGAAGGTCTATTGCACGATTCTTCGTGCAAAGGGCCTCTAGTGTATTAATAAAATTTCAAAATATAACAAGCAAAATAAATAGAAAAAGGACAAATCTACAATCATAACTTGAAATTTAACACACCTCTCTCAGCTACTTGACAGAATAAGCAAAAAATAATTGAAGAGCACAATTAATGAACTTGACCTAATGACTTATCTAGAATACTGTACCCAACAACTGCAGTTGTTTTCAAGCACACTTGCTACACTTAACAAAACAGAGCTTAAAAGTAACAACAAATTTCAAAGGACTAAACTTGTGAACATGTTGTTAATGAGCTATAAATTAGTATCAAAAAGCAATTAGAGGCCTGACCAGCATGCTCAGTTGTTAAGCATCCACCTATGAATCAGGAGGTCACATTCTATTCCTGGTGGGGCACATGCCCAGGTTGCAGGCTCGGATCCTAGTGCGGGGCGTGCAGGAGGCAGTCGATCAATGATTCTCTCTCATCGCTGATGTTTCAATCTCAATCTCTCTCTCTCTCTCTCTCTCTCTCTCTCTCTCTCTCCCCCCACCCCCTCTTCTCTGAAATCAATATATATGTATATGAATATGGATATATACATACTAGAGGCCCGGTGCACGAAATTCGTGCACGGGGGGGGGGGGCGGCGGGGAGTGTGTCCCTCAGCCTGGCCTGCACCCTCTCCAATCTGGGACCCCTCATGGGATAACCAGCAGTTGGACATCCCTCTCACAATTCAGAACTGCTGGCTCCTAACCGCTCACCTGCCTGCCTGATTGCCCCTAACTGCTTCTGCCTACCAGCCTGATTGTCCCTAACTGCTCCCCTGCTGGCTTGATTGCCCCTAACTACCTCTGCCTCGGCCCACACCTGGTACCCAGGATTCCCTCTCCTCCAGCTGACCACAGGCACCCAGTATCCGGGCTTCCCTCCCTCTGGTCAGCCATAGGCGCCCAGGCTGGCTGCAGCCTTAGGGGATGGTGGACAGGGGGCTTCGCCTGTGCTGCAGCTGCAAGTGCTGGCGCCCGGGACTGCGGGGTGGGCGGCTTCTTTGTCTCCCCGGCCACAGCCAGCCACAGGTGCTGGTGCCCGGGACTGCAGGGTGGGCGGATTCTCCATCTACCATGCTGTAGCCAGCTGCAGGTCCTGGCACCTGGACCACAGGGTGGGCGGCTTCTCTGTCTCCCAGGCCACAGCCAGCCGCAGGTACTGGTGCCCAGGACCGCAGGGTGGGCGGCTTCTCCATCTCCCGGGCTGCAGCCAGCCTCAGGTACTGGGGCCCGGTTTCTCCATCTCCCCCAGGACGTGGGGCGGGTGGACATGGGGTGGGCAGCTTCTCCAGTTGGCTGTAGCCTGGGATCATAGGGCAAGCAGCTTCTTCGTCTCCCAGATCGCATCCACCCTCAGGTACTGGCACCCGGTTTCTTGTCTCCCCCAGGACGTGGGGAGGGCGGCTTCTCCAGCTGGCTGCGGCTTGGGATCATGGGGCAGGCGGCTTCTTCATCTCCCAGGTCGCAGCCAGCCTCAGGCGCTGAGGCCCGCTTTCTCATTCTCCCCCAGGAGGTGGGGCAGGCGGACCTGAGGTTTCTGCTGCTGGCTGCAGCCTGGGATCACAGGGCAGGCGGCTACTTCATCTCCCGGGCTGCAGCCAGCCTCAGGCACTGGCACCTGGTTTCTTGTCTCCCCTAGGACGTGGGGTGAACCGCTTCTCCAGCTGGCTGAGGCCTGAGATCACGGGGCAGGCAGCTTCTTGGTCTCCGTGGCTGCAGCCAGCCTCAGGTGCTGGGGCCCGGTTTCTCCGTCTCCCCAGGACATGGGGCGGGCGGACCTGAGGCTTCTGAGGCTGGCTGCAGCCTGGGATCATGGGACGGCAGCTTCTTGTCTCCCGGCCGCACCCAGCCTCAGGCGCAAGGCCCGGTTTCTCCGTCTTCCCAGGACGTGGGGCAGGTGGATGTGAGGCAGGCGGACCTAAGGCTTCTGAGGCTGGCTGAGGCCTGAGATCACGGGGCAGGCGGCTTCTTGGTCTCCGTGGCTGCAGCCAGCCTCAGGCGCTGGGGCCCAGTTTCTCCGTCTCCCCAGGACCTTGGGCAGGCGGACCTGAGGCTTCTGAGGCTGGCTGCAGCCTGGGATCATGGGGCAGGCAGCTTCTTGGTCTCTGTGGCTGCAGCCAGCCTCAGGCGCTGGCGCCTGACTTCTCCAACTCCCAGAGACCTGGAGAGGCTGGGGGGCGGGGCTGCCGCCATGTTTTCAGTTTAATTGCATACTCACTCAGATTGAATGGTGGGCGTGGCTGGGGCGTGGCTGGTGGGCGTGGCTTGTGAGTGTAGCGGAGTGATGATTTGCATATTACTCTATTATTAGATAGATTATTAGATAGATATATGTTTGTTTTTAACAGATAATAAAAAAAGCAAATAGAAGGGATTCTGGTTCCAGTTAGGAAAGAATAAGCACACTCCCTCCTCTATCTTCCTCTAAATACAACTACTAAAAATGGACAGAATTCAAGGTGCAGCTATTCGAGTACTCTGAAAAGTTAACAGCGGTGGGTGGTTTGTGGACAAAGACTTCAACACTACACTGAACCAACAGTAAATTTACCATATTTTAAAAAATTCTTTCTGTATCTACCAGCCTACACTGCAGCATGAAACCCAAAAGTAGATACCGGTGTAAGACAAAGAGAGATCCAGGAGAAGCCCTCTAGTTCTAGCCCAAGGAATGCAGAAGTATCCTAATACACAGAGAATGGTGAAAATCTTCCATTTTCCTTTCTTTTAGTTCTCTTTATTTTCTCTAAAAATCCCATGATGAAAGCCACTGTAGAAGTAGGGGGGCCCATAGGAGCCAAAAGCTCTGAAGAAAACTCCCTTTGATCAGAGGAATTGTGATTCTAAAAGGCTGAGGCAAAACTTCATTGCTTTTTTTCCCTCTCCATCCTCTTATCATTTATCCCCAGATGCAGTAACTATTCATGTAGAGCAGGTTAAATAAGGGTCCAGCTGGCTGGTTGGAAGACGGAAAAAGGGAGTGACAGGGAACTAAATAGTACTGGGGAGATAGTGGAGAGGGAGGAACTCAGGAGGGGAAGCCCATAAAGTGGTTTATGAACTCCTATGCTCACCCACAAGCTTCACATATGTGGATATGACCCAAAGAAGCAAGCCAAAGACTTTGAGAACTGAACTACACGATAGATTTCCATCTAGATCTCAGACTGGTCACTGGGTGGCGCACACATGGAACAAATTTCAATAGCATTGCAAAGGCTTTAAAAGTGGAATAGACATTAAAACTACAATCCCACAGAAGGCTATTTGAACTTGTAGGTTGAACTCAACTGGGTTGAGAACCTGATAAAACAAAAACATCAATATTTTCAATATGATTTAAACAAAACTCAGTCCTACAATATTAAAAATTTCCAGGATACAATCCAAATATTACTTTGCAATAAAGAGGAGGGATCTCAACTCACATCAGCAGATGCCAATACCAAACTGACACAGATGTTGGAATTACCTTTAGAGACAACAATTTTAAAGTAACTAGCATAAAACATTCCAATAACTCAGGACAAACCCTCTTGATAGAGATGGAAAGATAGAAAGTCTGATTGAAGAAACAACAGATACAATGAAGAACTAAAGGGAAATTTAAGAACTGAAAGCAGCCCTAGCCAGTTTGGTTCAGTGGATAGAGTATCGGCCTGAGGATTGAAAGGCACATACCTTGGTTGTAGGCTCAATCCCCAGTTCTGGTTGGGGTGCATGCAGGAGGCAAACAATCAATGTGTCTCTCTCACATTGATGTTTCTCTTCCCCTCCCTTCTGCTCTCTCTAAAATCAATGGAAAAATATCCTTGGGCGAGGATTAACAAAAAAACAAACAATAAAAAAGAACTGAAATTTAAAAACTCATTAGATGGATTCTAAGTGGAAAGGAGATGACAGACCAATATTCCTTATGATTATATAAGCAAAACTCCTAAACAAAAGATGAGCAAATAAAACCCAGTAACATATAAAAAGGATTATGTACCATGACCAAGTAGGATTTATCCCAGGAATGCAAGGGTGCTGCCTTGAGATTCAAGGTGTTCCAAAGTCTAGCTCCATGTCTTTGCGGTACCTGACTGCACATCGTCCCCTTTAGTTCCAAGAGCTATCTCTAATCTCTTAAAATAGTTGCCCCTTCTGGCTTAAGGGAGAATGAGGCAATCTGTTACTTGAAACCAATAGTACTTGAAGACAGAAATATAATTCTAAAATGAGTATTATCCCCAGAGTAGCCACCACAGAAACCTACACTTATTCCAAAATGCCATTGATATTTGGGGAAAATTTTTAATTTAAGCCTTCAAAAATAAGAATCTGAATTAACTTTATGAGAACTAAATGAGCCCCTGCCTTTAAGGAGATTATAACCTAGTAGAAAAATTAGATGTAAAGGTTTAGCCACCACGTTAACATTTATAATCATTGGAAAACACTAGATAAATAAGAATTAAAAAGTAAAATATCACTAGTTTGATGTCATTATTGTTAAACTACATAAACACACTATTCTTATAATCTCTAGATTCCTAGTCCACTGTTGTACACAGCAGAAGAGTTCAAGAAATCCCTGGTGAAATGAACTATTGAATTAGCATGACAACTGAGAGGAAGTATGACACTAATCCAGGAGTTAAGACATCAGGTTCTTGTGCCCTGGTTGGGTGGCTGAGGGTTGGAATGTTATCCATACACCGAAAGATTTTGGGTTCAATTCCCATCAGGGCACACACCTAGGTTACAGGTTCGATCCCCAGTTGTGGTGCATACAGGAGGCAACCAGCTGCTCTCTCCTTCTCTCTAAACATGTCCTTGGGTAGAGGACTAAAAATAACAAAACAAAACACATTAGGTTCTCATGCAGACTTGTCCTCAAACCAATTCTAAGATCTTCAGCAGTTCTATGCAACTCAGCTTCTTCAATGGTAAAATGGAGTAGATTAAAATATTTCTAACAGTATCTTACAGCAATAGAATTCCTAATTCTGTGAATTACTCCATCTATAATACTTCTAATATGGATTTTTGTATAGAATTATTAGTTTCACCACAAAATCTGAACTAAAGGGATGGAAATCCCTTTAAACAAAAGTGAAGGGGAAGAAGAGGAAGCAACTCCTAATGCTTATTTAGAATGATTAAAATTCAAATTTGGCTGCTGTCTAAAATAAATTTTATTTATTATTATGTATTAAGTATGCAATTAGTCAAATATAATACTCTGATAAACTAGAATTTTGAACAAACAAATGCTTTAAAATTCTAATAACTATGCATAAGCAGTAAATTATTCTTACTTGAATTTCTACTGCTGTGTAGCACAGGGTTACTAAGTACGTAATTACATAACAGAGCCACCCAACTTCCAGAGGAGCCATTCCAGTGAATTGTGTAAATAATATGCTTTAAAAAAACATAACCTCCTCACATATGAATTTAGATTTACCAGATATGGAGTGGCTGCATACCTGTGAGACTAGAACACAGTCTTAAAAAGGCCTTCCTAATTATGAATTTACCATAGAGACCAGAATGACCCAAAGCAAATTAATACATAGACGTTTTTTCATAACTTTCTACAAAAAACATTTTCACTACTCTGCTTCAGTAGAGAAAACAAAAGATCTTAAAACTTACTGGCTTGAGATAACTCCAGAATACAAGACTATGACCACTTTTTCTTAATTACCAAATACTTGTGCTTTATTTTCTTTCACTTGTATCAATATAATAAGTTCTAAATATTTGGTCATGGCCGATTTTTACTGTAAGATTGTTGAATTTGGAAAGAACAATTCTCTTTTTAAAAAAAATCATATAAAATATTCAACATTAGCAGGCAGCAGGGCATAATAATATGTATATGCCACATGTTTTCTGTTCCAAAAAAAGTCATTTTTAATACCCATCTATAGGAAAGGAACCAACTTAGTAAACAAATTTATGCATAAAGCCAGGTGGTATCTTTATTCTCCCCATAACAGAACAAAATGTAAAGATATTCACTTACATTTTCTTTGCTCCATTATTAAAAATCACCTTATGCTAAGTAAAGAGAATTCCTGGATTTTTGAAGTTCTCATTTTTCTTGGTAAGAGTAAAACTGCAATTATCTTAGATTAGGTTTTACAAATTCAATCTCCTATACCTTTACCTAAAAGACCTTTTAAATCATGCCACAAAGAAATTATTTGGTTATACTGGAATTTCACTTTATTAAAATCAAGTCAAATCCCATTGCAATAAGCTCTAAGGAACTGTCTAAATTCTTTTTATTGCCCTAGAATTTACTGCATTAAATATTATTTGAAATAACTAGGCCACCAGCTGAGGCCTGGGAATTGTGGGGTTACACAACAATTTTTGATGTGGGTTTGGCCTACACACAAATTTCAAAAGATCACAGTCTCAATGGCAGGATTAGGCTTTATGTATTTCTGAAAAGGGAGGGAGGAGAGTAAAAGGGAGAGAAAGGGAGGTGAAGGAAAAGGAAGAAGAGAAAGGAAGAGAAGAGTGAAAAAGAGAAGAAAGCTTGGTTATAACTAGAGGAGTAAATAGAGGTTGAAGCCGTTTCCCATTTTGATTAAAGGCATTGGCAACACTCCCCGTCCCCCCTCCAGTATGGAGTCACACGTTTGTTCACAGCAGTTAGTATGACTCAACAGAAGCCAGTGTCATGTTAGCAATCCACATATTAAAGCAAGCTAGCTGCCATATGAGGGATCAGAGTTCTTATCCCTCGCTTCATAGGCTAAAAAACAACAACAAAAGAAGCCATAGAATAAAATCCTTTGATTGGGAGGTAGGGGGAAAGGAGACAAATCCTCACTTTAGACTTCTATACAAATTTGTTTGCTCTAGCAATGAGTTTAAAAGTGAGAGCTATCTGGAGCTTTCTCCTTAACTGAGAGGGAAATTCTGCTCATGAAAGGATCCCCTTTATTTCAAGGACTGCAAACCAAGTATCCCAGCCCTCTTGGGTACTCCTTAATTTAACTTTTGTGTAGGAGTAGAGAAAAGAAAATTACTTGCTCATTAGAAGAGAACAAATGACTACATAAATAAATGGAACCATAGTATATCTAACTTCCTGGGCACCACAGACCAGCAGAGAATAAACTCATTTTCAGCAGTGTGTTTACTTCACTATTTGCAAATGGCTGGCTGATTGGCAGCTACAATATATGAAATAAATAACCATTCCAAAGATCAAGTGTCATGTTCCCTGGTAAGTAACAAAAATGAACACTATCTGCCCTCCCCATGTAGTTTATGGAATTTAGCAGGAGAATAGATTTATTGGCTATTTGATTGCTTGATATGTTGTGAGGATATTTTCTGTGATGGTGTGGTTATTATTTAGGTTAGATAAGAAATTCTCCTTTCTCTCAGGACATCAGTATTAAGAGTCACATATTCACAAGAAGGATCCAAAATGAATATTTCTAAAGCAAGTGAAATGTGACAAGAATCTGTGAAATAGGGAGTGGTGATGACTATATCTAATAAATTTTTTTCTTCCAAGAAAATCAAGTACCCGATCATTCAATTTATCACAAGCCAAGATGATAAACTAGTAAATGTACACAACCTGATGATACTGCCCACTTGTAGATACCAGTCTAAAAATCAGTGCATCAGATTTTAATATAAAGCATTTTCACAGATTACAAACTAGCCTTAAAAACTGTTCCAAGATAAGTTAGGAAAAAAGGAGATTCAAATCCATGCAGTTATATCCCAGTGGTGCTACAACATCTAGGCACAACAGGATGGTCAGCTTTCATTTGCAAACTCCTTCACAAAATGTTAGCTAACTTGTTCATAGAATTTTTGAAGTATTTGCTGGGTATTTGAACCATTTAAGAGCTCAAGTATGTCTGATCTAAGGCACATGAGTCAGATACGACCTACTACTACTAAACAGAAAGGAATGACTATTTTACAAATCTTTCAAAATAAACTAAAATTTTTAGTTCTCCCTTCTCTTCCCCCATATCTTTCTGCTTTTTAAAAAGAGGTTTCGCCCTGGCCGGTGTGGCTCAATTAGTTGAGCATTGTCCCTTGCTTCGAAAGGTAGCTGGTTCAGTTCCCAGTCAGGGCACACACCCAAGTTGTGGTTCCCTGGTTGGGGTGTGTACAGGAGGTGGGCAATCGGTGTTTTCTCTCACAATGATATTTTTCTTTCTTTTCTCTCTCTCTCTAAAATATAATAAAGAAAAACGTATTTTAAAAAGAGGTTTCTTGCCTATCTATATATATAAAATGCTAATATGCGAAGTGTCCCCTCAGGAGTTCAACTGGGAGACTGGGAGTTCAATTGCTTGCTATGACGTGCCCTGACCACCAGGGGGCGACGCAGAACAAAGGGAGGCCCCAGCCGGCAGCCAGAAGGCCCCAATTGGCCCTGATCCAGCCAGGCCTAGGGACCCTACCCGTGCATGAATTTCATGCACCGGGCCTATATAAAAGGACAGTTTTATAGTGCCTATATAAAAGGACAGTTTTTGGTTAGTCAGACAAAATTGGGCAATGTTTAAAGTGAGGAGCCTATTTATGAAACTTACATTTAAATCAACACTAATATTTGGATTTTGACTTAAAATATTCAACAATTACTTTAAAACACTGTTCTTATGGTCAGTTAATATTATCTCTCATAGCTGATTTATATTTGCACCACAGTTTTCAACTATAACACAAGAATATTAAATATAAAAACCTCTACTAAAAGGCAGAAGAGTAATGGCATTAGTGTACTCATGCTCTGGTAGTGATCAACTATTTGCAATTAATGTGGAAGAAAATATGAGAATTTCAACGCCACAGTTTTTAGAAAAACTCCTCATTTTTATGGCTATTTATAGCATGTGTCCAGTCTTGCAGAACTCCATCTTCCTCCACCTCATTTGTAACATAAACTGTTCTTAAATCACTTTAATACATTGTTAGAGATACTTCTTTTACACAGTACCTACCAAGCAGCAGATCAATACTCTAATACAAAGATGCTGATTTCATTACCACAAAAACCTGTGCAAGCAGCCAGATGCTGAACAAAGAGTACCGCTTTCATCAGATTTATTCCTAACATGTCTGCACTCCACTGGGATGAAATATTTTGCTATGGTGGGCAAGTAGAAGTTAAGAGAAAAAAAATAATGGCACTTAAAATAACAACTAAGAAGCTTTGATTACAGAGAAAGTTTGAAAGATATGGCTAAAATAAATTTCTTCACACCTACTGAATGCTTATCATTTGTCATCAAATCCATCTGTTCATCTGCAATCATAATGTTGCCCTTAATGCTTTCATAAACTGCCATGACATTAGGTGTTTTTGTTGCAATTCAACAGTTAAGACGAAAATAATACAGAAAGAGGTTGTGGAAATAAAGCATTGGGTGAGAATTGGGGGGAGGGAGGGAGGAAAACATGCTACTATTCTTTTAAATATATTTTCAGTAACAAAATTTTGTAACTTCAATTTCTTTCTAAATTTATTACCAAAAAAATCTATCTTTATTTACAAGATTTTCATATAGTTATTACATTTTTCTTTCCTTCATACCATCATTATGATCTGAGGCAATAAAATTGAGTTGAAATATAATTAGAAAGGACAGAAATCTGTCTACATATATGCAGTGGTACTAGCAACTTGCAGTGCCAGAGGGACTTAACTTTTGTCTAAAACCAATTCTCTCTGCCTTTTCTTACACTATTTACTTTCAATGGACTAAAGCTGCAATACATCCTTTCTAGACCAGCTTTAATCATTTTCACAACTATGGTTGCTATGACAACAGGATGCAGTTTATCTGTGCTGTTTTCATTTTCCCCATTTGAGTTGCCATAACAACACAATCATTCTGCCTTTCTCCAATATGTAACAACTTTTTTTTAGGACTGTATTCGTAAGGACACTGGATTACCCCAGGAATAAAGTAAATAATATAATTTATATAAGAATTTATTTAAATAATATGATAACCAATTTTAAAATATTTTGAGGGAAGAGTTATTTTGATAGGGACTTCACACAAAAACAAACATTTTTTAAAAACCTGGTATCTGCTAAAATCTAAAGACTGATTGATTTTTGTACAAACCTCCCCAAGCAAAAGACAGCAATACCATCATGATTAGGAGCTGTGGGAAAGAGTCCATTAATACCTGTCCAAAGTAGAACAATTAAAAATGAAGATAGCTCAGTGGTTGAGCATCAACCTATGAACCAGGAGGTCACAGTTCGATTCCAGGTCAGGGCACATGCCCGGGTTGGGGGCTCAATCCCCACTAGGGGGTGTGCAGGAGGCAGCCGATCAATGATTCTCTCTCATCATTGATGTTTCTATCTGTCTCCCTCTCTCTCTCCCTTCCTCTCTGAAATCAACAAAAATATGTAATTTTTTAAAATGAAGATAGTTCTATCCTACACTGCTATGGTACTCCAACATCATTTGTTAGAAATACCACATCCAAGATTAGTGGGTTTTATACTAGGTAAACTCCATTTGAATATCTTTACCTTTTATTCAAGGTTTTTCATAGTAGTAGAATCCTATAGAAGTTTATACAGTTCAAAATTTTTATAGTATAAAGTGAGTATAAAAATTCACATTCATAGAAAAGATAAAAGAAAAGCATTTATTGTTGTAAACCAGCAGTATAAAAGCTAAAAAATATTTTGGTTTCAGGATCACCATATCCATTAGTAGGACCATCATGTTGAGACATGAAAGTTAAAAAAACAACACAATTCTTACATGCATTTGTTTTACCACTATGTGCTATAACAGGACTTTATATATGCAAAATGTTATCTTAATTTAAGAGCTTAAATCACTAAGGTCAGATCTTTTAGCCCTTTGATCAGTTGATAAAGATACATTAAAAACCTCTCCCACTGTATAAATAGCCATATACATACACATATTTATTGCTTACAAACAAAACATGGAAATATTACTATCTGATGAGAAAATATTACTAAATCCCCCTAGTTCCCTACAGGCATACAAAAGATTATTTATAAATATTGTAGTATTTTTACAAGGTAGAACTAATTTTTACATATTAATATAACAAGCACATTTTAATTTTAGTCACAGCTGAGATAATTTAATAAATTTTGTGGCTGCAATGAACTGAAAAATATGACTTATTTAACCAAACCTAGGGATCAAAAGAAAACTTAAGGTGTTTTAAAATACAAACATTTTCTTAAGTTCACTTTTTTAGAGAGAAAAATCCACTAGTATTCCAAATTCTGAAATAACAAATTTTAAAATTTGTATTTTTGCCACTTTTTTAAAAGACTGTAAGAAGACAGGGTCTGCAATAAGGAACTCAAAAGGCAATGATAATGAAAATAAAACAGCTGGAGCAAAAGGGTGGTTACACTACTTAGATGGAGGGTTGAGAGGGGGAACAGCAGCACAGAGGGTATTGAAAGAAAAGGAGAGAGACTAGGACTATTGTGATTCAAAACCTAGGCCCTTACATCACAATTAAACCAACAAACTGGGCTAAAATTGTATACAAAAGCCCAACTCTCACCAACCCTGCTTTCACCTTTCCTTAGTTTGTTGTATTGGTAGCGGACCTCAGGAAAATCCCAAATTTGCACTGACTTCTAAATTAACTGAAGCTGGTAGGTCCTAGGCAAGATGAGGCAATTTTATTACAGTACAATAATGTGAATTTAGGTACTAATGCCGTAGGAATCATGCAATTCTCAAAACTGGATTTCTGTGAGGCATTCTGACAGGACTGGATTATTTGTGCATGTGTAGCCTAGCATTTTTGGTAACAGCTATGACTCATCCAGAATACCCCTTAAAAGAGAGCCTCTGACTTCATCTAAGGGGCAGTCAGCTGTGAGGCAACATGCATTCAGATGTGCTACTGCTGTTAAACCTACTGAAACTCACAGGTGAAATTGCTATTCCTGCCCTGATCTAACCCTGATCTAACATGTCTAGCCACATATTCCATAGGGACTTGCAAGCTACTGGGACAAGCCCTTACCACTCTTACCAAGAGTGTTATACCCTGGTCCAAAGTGGTAAGAATTTTAACCCTTACTCTCTCTGGGTGAGGGCCTTACTTCTTTCTCCTCTTTGTTCCTAAGGTAAGAGTTTGCTTTGTTTTGTTAGTTTGTTTTTAATTTGTTTATTTTAATTGATTTAGAGAGAGGCAGGGAGAGGGATAGAGAGAGAGAAACGTTGGTGAGAGAGATATATCGATGAGCTGCCTCTTGCACATCCCCACTGAGGATCAAGCCTGCAACCCAGGGATATGCCCTGACTGGAAATGGAACCAGGGACCTCTTGGTTCATGGCTTGATGCTCAACCACTGAACCACACTGGCTGGGCAGTTGGTTCATTTTTAACAGGAAGGAATCAGCCTGGCTAGTATGGCTCAGTGGTCCATAGTTCAATTCCTGATTCTGGGACAGGGCACATGCCTGGGTTGCAGGTTCGATCCCCAGTAGGGGGCATGCAGGAGGCAGCCAATGAGCGATTCTCTCTCACTGATGTTTCTATCTCTCTCCCTCTCCCTTCCTCTCTGAAATCAATAAAAATATATTTAAGAAATAAAATAAAAATAAAAGAAGGATTCATATTCTATGATCCCAAAAAGGTCTTTTGCCCAAAGTATACTACTGATCTCAAATGATCATGAACCACTATTTCTTGAACAAGTTAAGTAGATGCACAGCATTCCCAGTGTTGATACCTTAAGAAAATGAAGAAAAAGAGATGATAAATGTTTCCCAGTCCTCCCAGAACTGCAGGTATAAATAACTGAACATGCTGACAGTGTTTAAGGTTGACCTTGATAGAAAATTCCCAATGCTCTTGGTGTAAAGTGTACTCACTGGGGTAAATGGACCTTGGTGGGCATTTGCTTGGTTATACTATTTCTTTAGTAAAACTGATAAAAGCAGATATAAATAAATATTTACTAAAGAAATAGTATAACCAAGCAAATAGTATAACAAATCAAAGGATTTAAGTGTGTCCATCCATACATCCCTGACAAATAAAATTCCATCATCAAAGACAGGAATAAGTTGTGGCTGCTTGCCTGGGTAGTTAGGGGAATGAGAAAATTAAAAACAGGACATTTCAGTAGGATTTTTGATAACTACCACCCAAGCCATTTCTGTACAAATCTTGACACTACCAAATAACATAATCAAAATTTCATTAGCTCCTCAAAATGACATTTTATGATGAAGCTCAGACTTATTAAAAGTCATAACTAGTTATGGTGGAATGATAATTATAAAAAAACAAAATATTTTAATTAAAATACATTACATAACAACATTAAAATAAGGCTACATAAGAGTCTTAACCTAGGATCTATGGATAGAATAAAGGTACAACTGAATCTCTTGAAGTTGTGTATAAAATATATGTGCATGTGCATGTGCATGTCTGGGGAAAAGATCTCATGACATACAAAAGATTTTCAATGAGGTCATAAAAAAAGTTTATAAAGCCTTAAATTAGATAATCCCTTCGGACTCTAAAACCTATAACCCAACACAAATTCGGTGACATTTTACTTAAGGCAAATAAACTGACCCACCTATTAAAGAAATAGAACTTTGCCTCCTTCTGACTCATTATATTTTCTCTTAATCCAAGTCCAATAAAAGTCAGTCTTGCTTTAAAATAAAATTTTTTTTAACTTCATGGCTTCAATTAAACCATTAAAAATTCAGTTCAATAGTACTCTCCAATTTCAAAATCTGTATCTTGCCCTCGGTTTACCACCTTACTTTTTAAGCCTCTCTAAACACTCAAATAATATATTCTATTTATCAATAAAAAGAGAATCTGTTCTTTGGTCTGTCCACCAGGCATCACTCTTTCTAGATTCTGAGTACATTTTCATATCAATTAAAAATAAGATCTTGCCCAGCTGGAATGGTTCAGTGGTTGAGCGTCGACCTATGAGGTCCCGGTTCGATTCCCAGTCAGGGCACTTGCCTGGTTACGGGCTCGATCCCCAGTGTGTGTGTGTATGTGGGGGAGGGAGGGTGTAGGAGGCAGCTGATCAATGATTCTTTCTCATCATTGATGTTTCTATCTCTCTCTATTCCTCTCCCTTCATCTCTGAAATAAATAAAAAATATATTTTTAAAAAACAAGATCTCACTCTTTCCTACAGCTTTATGTAATTACTAGTAATTGGGGCTGTTAATCCAGATTCATCAATCCCCAAACCTTTGAAAAAAACTATTAGTCAACTCCTAGTCTGGCCAAAATTTGGTGACTAATTCCTACCTCATATTTTTTTTAAATACACAGACAAAACTTACTAATGAGAACTATAATTTACCACCAACTACTCATAAGAAATTATAGCTCTGCTGACTGGCAAGTAATTTGCAAAAACAGACCAGTTTAGCTGCATAAAATAAATATCCACCTGCCCATACTAGCACTAATCAAGGCGTGAAATTGAGCTTTTTATTCAGAAGGAAATAACTGCTTCAAGGCTGTGATTTAGTCTGGAAAGCAAATATTAAGGTCATCCTTTTCTCTCTGATGTTTATAGTATTTCTAATGGGGGAAGCAAGGCAGGAGGGCTAACTGGCCAAATTCTGTAGAAGCAAAAATATCTCTATGACATAACGAATGTGCCACTTGCTTAACTACTTACACAGATTGAACAGAACCAAGTTGCTGGGATGTATGCAGAGACCACTTAAGTAGTGAAAGCCCAAACTGACGACTGTGAACATCCAATTTGGTCAAAACTAAGGGATCAGCATTTCATTAAGTGAAGTAAAGAAAATTCAACAAATATATATGCCATGATAAGTTTTAAAATAGCCTATAGCCATTTTCATTAAAACAGTCAATTTTGGATTAGCCAGGTTAATGAGATCTTATTCAGTAATTTAGCCAATTCCCAAATTGTTACATTTGTCAAAATCAACTAATACAAACATCAACTTATTCCACTATACTATATCCACACTACTCATGTCTACCAGAGAAAGCAAACAAATGGAAAAGAGCCCAAATAACATAAGCAAGATATTGCCTTAAAAGACTTCGAGAAGCCACAGTAGTTCTTAAACTGTGGTCCCAGAACCAGCAGCGTCACCTGGAAACTAGTCAGAATGCACATTTTCAGGCCTCACCCAGGCATACTGAATGGTAAACGTAGACCTCACCACACACACACCCCAATATTCCCCCCGCCCTGGGGACTTCTGACAGAGTGTTTACTACTACAAACCCTTACATCCTAAATTCAATTCTTTAGGCAGCTCTAACAATGTTTTCCACTAAAGATAAAAATTATAAAGCATATAACTTGCAAATCAGAATGTAAAAAAATGCCATTTTAATTAGTCTAAGCTCAAAATCAAAAAGAAAAATAATAAAATCTACACAATGTCTTCCCCAAATCAGAAACAGTCATCATTTTGATGGAGAAACAAAAAATGATTTAGAACTGCCTAAAAATAAATGGGCAGATTTTAAAACTATTACAAAAGAATCATCACCAAAACATGCTAAAAACTAGTGGAATAAACAATGTTGGGAAACAAGATATTTACAGTTCCCAGGTTTCGCTCCACTGCACACTTATTAATTATAAATATACCTTTACAATAGAGAAATCTAGTGAACACAACCTTAATAAAACAATCAAACAGTATCACCAATAAAGGAACAAATTGACAAGATATATCTTCTGATGTAATGCTCTAAGAAACCATAACATATATTCCTGCCAAATTTTTTTAACCTGAATTTAATCATGGAGAAACAATCATACAAATCCAAATGAGAGATGTTCTGTAAAACTAGCCTGGACTCTTCAAAAATGTCAATTTCATAAATAAAAAGACTAGGATACTGGTGTAAATTAAAGGAGACTAAAGAGATCTAAATAGATATATAACATGTAATTGGATTGAGCATTTTTTAAAAAGCTGTAAAGGATATTACTGTGACAATTGGGGAAATTTAAATATGGACTACATATTAAATATAAATATTATCACTGTTAAATTTCCTGAGTGGGATCTTGCATTGTGGTTATAAAAGACAATGCTTTTGTTCTTGGGAAATCCATGCTGAAGCAGAGGTGAAATATCATGATGCTTGCAACTCTCAAATGATTTAGAAAGAAAAGTATAACTATAGAGAAAAAATCAAATGTGGAAAAATGTTAACAATTGGCCAATCCAGGTGAGCAGTATATGACTAACCATTATGCTTTTCTAATAATTTTTCAGTAGATCTGAAAAAAGATGGATATTACCCATATCCCTCTTCAAAAGTAACTTAACCTCTCTGTGCTTCAGTTTCCACATTTGGAAATCAGAGGTAATGATACACCTAAGGTGAGAGGACCAAATGAGTTCATATATATAGACTGCCTAGACTCCTACCTGGGACATACTGAGTTATGTGTTTGCTGCTCTTACTATTGTTGTTTTATTATTACTACTTCTTCCACCACGCAAGGTCAGAGAGATTAAAAAAAAAAAAAAAAGCTTTGATGTTCACAGTCCTATATAATATCCAAAATATTTTCACTATTTATAATTTCACTTAGTCCTCACAAACTCTTTAAAGTAGGAAGAGGATGAGAAAAATTAGACTCAGAGCAGTTAAGCAACTTAACCAATGCTTTGTGACTTTTAGAAAGTAGTGTAAGTAGAAAGAGAACCAGGTCTTGTTTTCACAATGGCACAATGTAAAATTTACATTCTAATCTAAATAATTACAAGGTATTTCAAAGAAAACAGGGAGAACTCCTGTATTGTCATTTATAGACAAAAGAAGTTATCACTAGTCTATTCAGCAAAACAGATGTCACTTTACAGAGCTTTGGTATTTTTCTTAAATACCCTTGAAAACAAGGATCAGAAAATATGAACTCTTATAAAAAGGGATTTATTGTATTTTTATAGCTTATTACATACCTTGTAACAATCATTTTGCTAAATGTGAATGTCAGTTTTATTTTCGGTCCCTTTTTCCTGGCTATTTACAAGCTTTGTAAGAACCGTTCCTTAATTAAGTCTAAACATAGTTTTATATAAATGGATTCCTGGAAATAAAACGTTCAGACTTAAGAAATGATTGTTACAGAGACTGTAACAGGCCGTAAAAAAGAAATGCCACTTTAAACAAAGATTTCTCATTTTAATTAAAAAGATAATCATCAGAACATTCTTACACTTAACAGAACCATTTAAAGAAGCTTCTTTGGGGGGAAAAATATATAGTATCTTATACAGGCTTCCATGTACAACTTATATTTAAATCAAAGTCTCAGTTGATCATATAGTATGAATTCTTATATAGTATACCTACACTTTAATGATATATTAAAAGAAACAGGTCCAAATGAAATAAACATCATTTCTAATTCTTTTTAACATGAATGCTTTCAAAAGGTTATATTTTTCCACAAGATATTGGTAAAACACATTTAAGAATACTTAAGAAATACTTTTTAATGCTGTTGGGATGTGTTGGCTAAAAGGACTGTATCCATATAATAAAAAATGACAAACCTAAATAGTTTCTCAACTCCGATAAAACCTCATAAAAAAAAATCTTTTTTATTTTCAAAACGCCATACCTGGATATGACTGGAGGGTGTGAAAAATCTTTAGAAGCATGATTTGATAAGGCAGGATTCTTTTTGATTAATTCATTTGACTAACTTTTAAACTGTCCATTTTTAATTCATATAATATAAAATTTGTAAAGTTCAACAGAATCCAAAGGAAAATGATGTAGATCTTATAAGCTGTCATTACAATTAATTGCAATTTGAAAAACAGATGCACCAATGTTCTTCTACTTAAGTCACCTTTTCTAAATTACACTGAACACTAAATCTGAGTCATCACTTGACAGTCTATTTCTATAGCAATATATTACTAGACATTGTCTCAACTCCCAGCGAAACAAGTTATAATTGGGAGGCCATTTCCTAACTGAAAATTTGATAACAAAAAAAGTACTGGCATGCCTAACAACATCAAAACAAAGATTCAATAACTATAAACCTCTACAGCCATTAAAAGTAAGAAAATTACATTCCAGCTTCATAAAATGGAAGTAACATACCAATGATCATGATTATGTGTTCAAAGTGTAAAAAAAAAACAACAAGCACAACTCTTCCATATTAACTCAAGCTACTAACCAACAAAAATAAACACTAAACATTTATTTAGCAATCATTTGGTTTGCTTCATATAATACAGACTGCTGCTTGGGATAATTTATGAAGGAGGGAGAAGTAGAAGGGGGCCAAACAAATATATTACTCAAAGAATGCCCTCCTTTCTTTATCTAAATGCTTTCCCTGAATAAGCAAGTTATTCAAAATCATACCACTGACCTATGCTACTAGGAATAGGCAATCAGTAAATAGCTGATTATGATCATGATGATCATGAGTGTTTCTCACTTAATTTGTTTATTTTTAAAAATTATAGGATAACCAGATATTTTTCTTTTCCATTGGCCTATCTTCTCAGTTTATTAAAAGCCACAAGTGTTCTACATAAGAGCAAAGGCCACCAGAAAAAAAAATACTCTTAAGTCACTCTTCAATCTCAATGTCACAGGGTTTACTTGAAACTTTGTAGATAGGTTTCAGAGTACCTCACACTTCATTGAAAACCCATGAACATTCATTAGTACGAACTCTTTTTTAATATATTCACAAAGTCTTCCATAGAATGTTAAATTTTAGACATATCATTCTGATGATCACTCTTCTGATGATTACTTTTTGTTTGATTTCAACAGATAAAATCATCAAGAACTGAGGCATGCACTAGGGAAATGCAGATTAAAACTGTAATAAAATAATACTTTATACCTATTAGGATGGCTAAAATAAAAAAATACTGACAATCCCAAATGCTAGCAAGGATGCAAAGCAGCTAAAACTCTCATACACTGCTTGTGGGAATGCAAAATGGTACAGCCACTCTGGAAAAGTTTGGCAATTTCTTATAAAGTTAAACATAAACTTACCATATGACCCAGCAATTCCCCTCCTGGGTATTTACCCTAGAGAAATGAAAATTTTATGTTCATACAAAACCTATACACAAGTATTTACAGCAGCGCTATTTATAATCACCAAAAACTGGAAACAACCCAAATGGATAAACAATATGTGATACAATCCATACAACTAAGGAATAAAAAGGAGTAGACTATTGATACATTCAACAATTTGGATAAAAACTATCTTAAAGGTATTATGCTGGCCCAGCCAGTGTTGCTCAGTGGTTGAGCATTGACCTATGAACCAGGAGGTCACGGTTCGATTCCTGGTCAGGGCACATGCACAGGTTGCAGGCTTGGTCCCCAATGGAGGGAGTGCAGGAGGCAGCTGATAGATAACTCTCTCTCATCATTGATGTTTCTCTCTCTCCCTCACCCTTTCTCTCTGAAATAAAAATATTTTTTAAAAAGGTATTATGCTGAGTCAAATCAGTCAGTAGCAAAAGATTACATATTGTATGATTCCATTTATATGACATTCTCAAAAAAACTAAAGGGAGGGTGAATCTATCACAGTTCTTAGAAATTAGGGATAGGGGGATAGTACAAGGGAGTTTAGGGAAGTGGGGGCGAGGGGAGCAGGGAGGGAGTGATGAAACTGTTCTATATCCTGACTGAGGCAGTGGTTACATGAATCTATATACTAGGTGTACCGGTTAAAAATGCGGGTTTTTTTCAATAGATGGAGTTACATATATGTTGCTATATATGCGATTTTATATGTATGGTATTTTGTTGTATTGCTCCTTCAGATTACCACTTTTTCCGATCGATGGCACCAGCACTTTCTGAGCAGCACTTCAAAACGTACAAAGAAGTGGACAATTGGGTCTCTGAATGGTCTGCCTCAAAACAAGAAAAGTTCTATTGGGATGGTATCCACAAATTACCTGAAAGATGGGGGAAATGTGTAGCTAGCAATGGACATTACTTTGGATAAAGCACTTTTGATGTTTCTCTTGAAATTAGTGTTTTCTTTGGATTACAAAATCTGAATTATTAACCAGTTAATAGTTAATCTGTATTATTAACAGGTTAAGAGTTAATCCTCATTTTTAACCGGTTAATAGCTAATCCGCATTATTAACCAGTTAACAGTTAATCCGAATTATTAACCGGTTCATAATTAATCCACATTTTCAAGATCCATTTTGTGGATACCGTCCCAATAGAACTGTTCTTGTTTTGAGGCAAACCATTCAGAGACCCAATTTTCCACTTCTTCGTACATTTTGAAGTGCTGCTCAGAAAGTGTGTGTGCCATCTATCAGAACAAGTGGTAATCTGAAGGAGTAATACAAAATAAGCACATATATCAAATTACATATATATGTACATATATGTAATTCCATATATTGAAAAAATCCGCATTATTAACCGGTACACCTAGTATACAGGGGTGGGAAAAGTAGGTGTGGTTTTTTTAAATCCTACCCGAGTATGTTTCACTGATTTTTTTTTAGAGAGAGAAGAAGGGGGGAGAGAGAAAATTCAATCAGCTGCCCCCCTTACTGACCAAGGGTCAAACCCAAAATCTAAGTATGTGCCCCATTGAGAAATCAAACTCCACCCTCCCCCGCACCGAAACCTTTTTTGCTGTATGGAGTGACACTCAACCAACAAACCACCCAGCTGGGCAAAAGCAGGTTTACAGATGCATTGTGCTATTCTTTTGTGTTAATAAAGCTATTGTAATCACCATAACCTGCATGTCTTTTTCCACACAAACAACCTACTTTTGGCGACCCCTGTACATATGTTAATATTCTAGACCTATATACTAAAAAAAGTTAATTTTACTGGATGTTAATTTAAAAAAAAGAACTAAGACCAAAACCTTGCATATGGCAGGCATGAATCAATATATGATTAAATGGTAAAATGAAATAGAGGTGGAATGCCTATTCAATAAACCTTAGGAGTCTGGATGAATTATTTTTTAGAGTTCTGTTATACAAAACTCACCACTACATGTTTATGGCTTAGAAAGCACCTTCAGCCCTAGCTGGTTTGGCTCAGTGGATAGAGCATTGGCCTGCAGACTAAAGGGTCCTGGGTTCGATTCCGGTCAAGGGCACATGCCTGGGTTGCAGGCTCGATCCCCAGTGTGGGCTGTGCAAGAGGCAGCCGATCAATGTTTCTCTCTCATCATTGATGTTTCTATCTCTCTCTCCCTTTCCCTTCCTCTCTGAAATCAATAAAAAAAAGAAAGAAAGCACCTTCACATATACCTCTTTTAATTATATCAAATTACATCTTCCTCTATTTTGAAGATGCTGTGGCTGATCCAAGGAAGAAAGATAAAAAGACTTGAGGTCAGAGAGAGCCAAGGCTATGTGTCTGTCCTTTGAGGTCAGCATGAGGCCCTTGCTTAAAAGAACAATTCCAGTCATGTAACTGTAGAAGAGACTAATCTTTCATCATAACTTTCCCTACCATTCAGTTATGCCTGTTGCTTTAAGCAACACTTCCATGATTCCTCGAACTTCTTCCTTTATTTCTTGACATTATTTCTACATAGAGATCTAGAAAACAACTGCTGGGGTAGTCTGTTGTCATTTACTTTTACATATGTGATAGGGTCATAGAATCCTATATAATAAAAGGCTAATGTGCAAATTGACCGAACAGCAGAATGACCGGTCGCTATGATGTGCACTGACCACCTGGGGGCAGACACTCAATGCAGGAGCTGCCCCCTGGTGGTCAGCGCCGCTCAGCCAGAGCCTTCCTGCCTCCGCAGCAGTCGGACATCCCCCAAGGAGTCCCGGACTGTGAGAGGGCACAGACCGGGCTGAGGGACATCCCCTCCCCAGTGCACGAATGTCGTGCACTGGGCCTCTAGTATTAACAATAAAACGTTAGACCTATCCACAACATTTTCATAGGACTAGGAAGAACTACCAGTTGTAATGTGATATAATTATAGAATACCTAGAGTGGTCATATTTGGGGATGTTGCTATTTTTCTTCTACTAAATATACCTCTTATAAATGGCATATCTTGCTTATTTTTCTGCCCCCCTCCATAGTTCACCAATTTCTCTAGCTGCAAACACTTGGCCCCCAGAAGTAAATTCTTTTTAGAAACCAAATTATTACAAATCAGCTGGAATTTGAAGAGATCCCAAGCCTCTGGCATAAGGTTTGTCACTCTGTCTTCACTCTTTTTCAGCATTATCCTATCTAATAAGAGAGTAATATGCAAATTGACCATCACTCCAACACACAAGATGGCTGCCCCCATGTGGTCAAAGATGGCTGCCCCCATGTGGACACAAGATGGCCACAAGATGGCCAGCAGGGGAGGGCAGTTGGGAGGGACCAGGCCTGCAAGGGAGGGCAGTTGGGGGCAATCAAGCCTGCAGGGGAGGGCAGTTAGGGGTGACCAGGCCGGCAGAGGAGGGAAGTTGGGGGCAACCGGGCCTGCAGGGAAAGGCAGTTGGGGGGGACCCGGACCTGCAGGGAAGGGCAGTTGGGGGGGCCCTGGGCCTGCAGGGGAGACCAGTTGGGGGGGACCAGGCCTGCAGGGGAGGGCAGTTGGGGGCAATCAGGCTGTCAGGGGAGTGGTTAGGGGGTGATCAGGCTGGCAGGCAGAAGCGGTTAGGGGCAATCAGGAAGGCAAGCAGGCAAGCAGTTGGGAGCCAGCAGTCCTGGATTGTGAGAGGGATGTCTGACTGCCCGTTTAGGCCCGATCCTACCTGGGCCTATGTAACCCTAAATGGGCAGTCGGACATCCCTTGAGGGGTCCCAGATTGGAGAGGGTGCAGGCTGGGCTGAGGGACACACCCCTCCCCGTGCACGAATTTCGTGCACCGGGCCTCTAGTTGAGATATAATTGACATTGTGCAAGTTTAAGGTGTACAACATGTTGATTTAATAAGTATATATTGCAAGATTATTAGCACCTGCCTTCACTTCTGATTCCAGTTAACTCAACTCCTTTTTACTCTGTTCCCCATGTACAAGGTTCTAGCCACAATGTCTCCCCGACTCACTCTATGTTGATACACTGGCCAGGACACAGTGGACTAGACATTTTGTCAAAGTGTGATCAGAGAAGTATCTGCATCAGAAACACTGAGATGTTTGTTAAGCATGCAGATTCTTGAAGCCTACCAAATTTAGTGGAGGAAGAGTTGCAAATCTGCAGTATGTATTAACATGCTCTCCAATAATTCTTATGCATAGTAAAGTATAGGACTACTGCAGTGGGCACTAATAAGTATAGGTTTGATGAATGAATTAATTGAATGAATGAATTCTTTCGTTCCTTGCTGGGTATTCCAGTTCCAGTTATGAGCACAAATTTGAAACATGGGCTTTGCCACCTGTTTTTAGAACTCAGTAGTGCTGTCTGCCTATCTGGATCTCCCCGGAATATCTACACACAGACTCCTAATCACTATCTCCCTCTAAAAGTATATCCTGCCCTTGCTAAACTTCCATGACTGCACAAATCTGGTTGGGTTGCCAGTAGATACTGTGTTCCATCTGCCTGGCTAATTTTCCTCTCAGCTCCTAGACACATCCAAGCACTTGGCCTACCTCAGTGACTATGTAAAGGCTCTGTAGGTTTGTGCCCCCTGATCTTGATAAAACAGTGTCCCTAGTACAATAGACAGTGATTATGAAATTACTCAAAAACCAAATGTAATGTTTAGATGAATTCTGAGCTTTCTATCACATAGGAATTTGAGTAGAGCTGGTCCCGAGAATTTCCGTTTAGCATACGCTCTAGGTGAGTAAATTTTTTAACCTCTTATTATGGATACGTTTATATATAAGTATGGGATGGTATAAAATGAATCACCGTCACTCGGTTTTTTCTTTTTCCTTTTATTTAAAATTTAGTCTTCTTATTAAAGTTAAGAACTATCCCAACACCTTTACTCACCAAATACTCATTTTCCCATATGTACTACTATTGCAACCTTCCCTTTCACTAAATGGTCACATGCCTGACAACAGCCATATTCTAGTCTTCTCTTTTCTCTTTTTCTTCATTTCTCCTCTCCTACTTCAGGCAAATCTTATTCATTCTATCTCTATTTATATGAGACTAGAGGCCCAGTGCATAAAATTTGTGCACTCGGGCGGGGGGGGGGGGGGGCGGGTGTCCCTCAGCCTGGTCTGTGCCCTCTTAAAGTCTGGAAGCCCTTGGGGGATGTCTAACTGATGGCTTAGGTCTGCTCCCACCCCCTGTGGGAGTGCACTGACCACCAGGAGGCAGCTCCTGCCTTGAGCGTCTGTCCCCTGGTGGTCAGTGCAAGCCATAGCGACCAGTCGTTCTGCTGTTCAGCTGATTTGCATATTAGCCTTTTATTATATAGGATATTTAAAGTACTCAGATTCACAGAAATAAAGTAGAATGAATGTTGGTCTAGGGAGAGAGAGGAAACTGGAGAGTTGTTTCATAAGTACAGAGTATCAGTTTTGCAAGAAGAAAAACCTGTATTCAGTTTAGTTAAGGCTAAACAAAACAAGTGTCTAAAAGAGATGGAGTAGTAGAATCAGCAGTGATCTACTGAGGATGTCAGAGCCCTCCCCTAGAAGAATAAAGAGGATGTCCATACAGGAATATGGCAGCCTTGTAGCCCTGCACAGGATGCTGGAATCCAAATAGAGTGAGGAAAGCAACCCAGTGCAGGGTATCAGAGCCTGAAGTGAGAAGGATGTTCAAATAGGGTAGCAGCATGAAATGGGATTTTGGAGGCTAAGTAAGGTGACAAAGGCACCCACATGGTGGGTGTCAGAAACAGCAGCAACAGGAGAGATTGGTCATATACAGGGGGATTGATTAAGAAAATATGTTGAGGATAATGAGAGCCAACTTACAGTCAGAAAAAAGGAGTTACAATGCCCTAGCTAATTGGCTCAGTTGGTTGGAGCATCCTCCCATACACCAAAGGGCTGCAGGTTCAATTCCTGATCAGGGCACATATTTAGGTTGAGAGTTTGATCCACAGTCCGGGTGTGAACGCAACTGATCGAAATTTCTCTCTCTCTTTTTCTCTCTCTCTTTTTCTCTCTCTCCTCCTTCCACTCTCTCTAAAAAACTAAAAATACAAATCAATAAAAACATATCCTGGAGTGAGGATTTAAAAAAGAAAAAGGAGAGAGAGAACCAAGATGGTGGCATAGGTGAACACCCACAATCACATCAAAATTACAACTAAAATACCAAACAACCATCATTGAGAATCGCCTGAAAGCTGGCTGAATGAACATCCTACAACTAGAGAAGTAAAGAAGAAAGTACATTAAGACTGGGAGGAGAGGCAGAGGCATGGAACAGGCAGGTTGTTTGTTTGTTTTTAATCAGGAGGGATACCTCAGCTGCAGAGGCCCCCTGTGAGGAGCAAAGGGTCCCAGCCCCACACCAGACCCCCAGCTCAGGGTTCCAGAGCTGGGAAAAGAAGTCTCCGTAATTTGGGGCTGTAAAAACCAGCAGGGATTGTGGCTGAGTGACACAGAGGCTGCTGGAGACTCAGGCAGTCACTCTTAAAGGGCCGGCACATGAACTTACTTGGACCTGATCCCTCTGGCCAGGCTCCAGCGCCAGGGCGGCAGCTTAAAAAGAACCAAGGAAATTCAGGGAGGAACTGAATTGTCTGGCATCAGGGCAAGAACTTGGGGGTGGCTTTCTCCCAGACAGGGGTGTTCACAGTGGTCACTGTTCCTATGCTGAGACCTCCCCCTTTGCAGAGCTAACTGGCAGCCATATCTGAATCTCCATCAGCCTGGCTCATACTGTTCACTCTACTCTAGAGATTCCCTGAGACTGCCCCATCCAATTTGCAGCAGCTTTTCCATATGAATGGCATGTCCTGGCTTAGGCTTCAGACTTTGCTAAAATCTCTCAACAAGCAGCAGCAGTCGTCAGTGTGCCCCAAACCTATCAATAAAAGGCCCAAGACTAGGCACTAGCACCAGCCTGCCTTGATTCACAGCTTGGCCTTGCCTGGCCACTTACAAGGACAATACAAGTAGCATCCATCTGCAGACCTCTCTGTAGCTCCTGCTGGATGGCCCCAGGCAGTGGCTGACTTTGCACCTCCCAGGAGGCCCCAGAGCCAGTGCACCTTGTGGACAGCTTCAGACCACACCAGATTATAACTCTACACATCCACAAGTGACATATTCAAGGGGCTGACTCAGTAAGTACCAAAGCCCCTCTGAGGCAATTCCTGCTCTAGAGGGGTGTCTCCTACACAGCAGCTCTTCCACTGTAGTTGCAGCTGGTCCGCACAGCCAATTGGCCTACAGGTCAATTCTTCCCAGTGACACCAACAGCAATCAAGGCTCAACTACAACAAGACTGTGTTCACAGCCTACACAGGGGTGCACCTAGAGTGTCCAGCTCAGGTAACTGAGGAGTCTGAACCACTGGGTCCTACAGGACACCTACTACACAAGGCCACTCTGTCAATTTCAGGAGACATAGCAGCTCTTCCTAACACATAGAAACAAACACAGGGAAGCAGCCAAAATGCAGAGCAAAGAAACATGTCACAAATGAAAGAAATGGAAGCAAGCAAACTATTGGATACAGAGTTCAAAACAATCGTTAAAAGGTTGCTCAAGGAGACTTAATGAGAGTTTCAAGGGACTTAATGAGACTTTAAAAGATCTTGGGTAGAATTTCAAAGACATGAAAAAAGATCAGTCAGAAATTAAGCATACACTAATTCAGTGGTTCTCAACCTTTCTAATGTCGTGACCCTTTAATACAGTTCCTCACGTTGTGGTGACCCCCAACCATAAAATTATTTTCGTTGCTACTTCATAACTGTAATTTTGCTACTGTTATGAATGGTAATGTAAATATCTGTGTTTTCCGATGGTCTTAGGCGACCCTGCTAGCGGTTCTCAACCTGTGGGTCTCGACCCACAGGTTGAGAACCGCTGCTGTAGAGCCTAAGACCATCGGAAAACACAGATATTTACATTACCATTCATAACAGTAGCAAAATTACAGTTATGAAGTAGCAACGAAAAGTAGCTAAACTTTTCCAGCCCAGTGAAGCACCCCAACTTCTCTTTCAGGTAATTGTCAGCAACACAGCAGTAAATATGAACACGAAGCAGATTATTACTGATCACACAGGGCAAACAAAGGGTAAAATATTTAACTGTATTTTAAGTGTTTGACTATATTCTGCACAGTGAGAAAACCTGAAGTCATTTTTCAAGTTCCACCATGTCTTACTTCTTTTCAGTAGGGTCAAGTTTCTAAACTTTCTAAATCTCCGTTTTCCGGCTAATGAAAAGAAAATGGGATTCTACCGAGTCTCCTATCTACTCCAGGACTTCTGTGAGGGTCAAATGAGATGAGGCATGTGAAAACGCTTCACAAACATTTGGTTAAATTGTAAAATGTATGCACCTGACCATAAAGCAAGTTGGGTTACTGGGCTGAAGAAACTCCAAGGAGGCTAGTCGCTAGGGAGAGGAAGCTGGGTGTTGCTACATGACATCATTAACCGGCACCCACAGCAACCGTTTCCAGGCTAGGCTGTGGGCCACACTTTGTGCCATGGGATCTTGGCAGCATTGGCTGTGATTTCGTGGGGTGTTGCTCCGGGGTGGTGGCGGGGCTTGTGTCCCACTTGGGAGAAACCGAGTGTTGGTTTATTGGCACCAGGTCCATGGTGCCATTTATTTTTAAATGGCCAGTGCGAGTCATGGCAGCTCCTACATTGAGCATCTGCCCCCTGGTGGTCAGTGCGTGTCATAGCTACCAGTCGGATGGATGGACACTTAGCCTTTTATATATATAGAGATATCATTACCTATGGATACAGACAATACAGTGGTGAAAGCTTGGGGCAGGGCATGAACCAGGTGGAGTGAGGCAATCGGGGGGAAGAAAAGAGGATATCTGTAATACTCTCAACAATAAAGATTTTTTAAAAATAAAGAAAAAGAAGTTACAATTATAAAAGGAAACTACTGAGTGAACCCTGTGGTATTAGACTAGAATTGGAGATATGAGTGTGAATTCATGGTTTTAAATAAATATTTAGATAATATTAAAAGGGTGACATAAATATACATGTGTGTATATATGTGTGTGTATGTGTTTACATGCACATATATTTCCTACCCCTGTCCAGTGAGAGGTCCAGGGAGCAATGATAGCCCAATAGCAATGAACACACCTGACATCCAGATCTTGACTTCTAAATATCATTTTCTACTAAAAGAAACCAGGGCTCCATGGAGAACTTACTGATTCCAGAACCAGGGCAAAAAGGTACAAGATGAATATCTTCTTTTACCAGAAAAGAAGAAAATGCTCAAAGAATGATAAGAATACATCAAAACAACAAAGGGAGCAGCTTGAAAGTACTCTCATTAGCCAAAGAGGGAACAATTTAATCATCAAAATAAATAACTACAGTATTGGATTATTACCCATCAAATAAAAAACAGGAGTTCAAAAGTTCACTCTGCTATAATTTACAATCTGATGAATAGAAAGTTACATGGTTTCAAAGTACCTTCCCATAAAATACTACAAGGAGAAAAACATTAATTTTAAAAAAAACTGAATAAAAATCATGTGCCACCTGATAGGAGGCAATTAGTAAAACACAGCATCACCTCTGTGGTATTTCTATAAAAAAATATATAATCTGAATCTAACCATGAAACATTATCAGATAAATCAAAATTGAGGAACCACTTTACAAAATAACCAGCCTATAATCTTTAAAAGTGCCATAGTCATGAAAGTAAAAAAAGATTAAGGAACTGTTCTAGATTGAAGGAGACTAAAGAGACATGACAACTCAATTCAATGCATCATTCTGGATTGCATCCTTTTGTTTTAAAGAACATTACTGGCCCGTCCTGTGCAGCTCAGTGGTTGAGCATAGACCTATGAACCAGGAGGTCATGGTTCAATTCCTGATCAGAGCACATACCTCTCTCTATTTTTCTCTTCCTCTATGCAATCAATAAAAATACATTTTAAATTAATAAATAAGTTAAAAATATACTGATTTCTAGAGAGAGTGAAAGGGAGGAAAGAGGAGAAGGGGGAGAGAGAGAGAGAGAAACATCCTGTAAGAGAGACACATGAACTGGTTGCCTCCCACATGGGAGGAATAGGAACCCTTGACTGGAAATCGAACCTGCAACCCTTTGGTCCTTGGTCTGAGGCAAGGGCTAACTTGGTTTCTTTAAGCTACTAAATTTTGGTTGGTTTGTTACACAGCAAGTTACCTTTTATACTGTTTCCTTATCTATCAATTGTATTAAAAATTCTTTTAGCCCTAGCTGGTTTGGCTCAGTGAATAGAGCATCAGCCTGTGGACTCAAGGGTCCCAGGTTCGATTCCAGTCAAGGGCACATGCCCCGGTTGTGGGCTCAATCCCCAGTAGGGGGCATCCAGGAGGCAGCCAATCAATGATTCTCTCTCATCATTAATGTTTCTAACTCTTTCTCCCTCTCCCTTCCTCTCTGAAATCAATTAAAAAAAAAATATATATATATATATATATATATATATACATATATATATATATATATATATATATATATATATATATATATTAATTCTTTTATATGACCTACTAGAGAGGCCCATTGCACGAATTCGTGCACGGGCGGGATCCCTCTGTGTGGCCTGCAGGGATCAAGCCAAAACCCGCAGTCCAGCTGCCTGTAGCTCCTATCTGCCGCTCCCGCTCATCCCGGCCCCACTGTGCCTGCTGTGGGCTCCCGCCCCATCAGTCCCAATCGGGAGAGGCTCACACTGCCGCAGCAGTGCTCACCAGCCATGAGCCCTGCATTTGGCGCCCTCCCAAGGGGAGTGGCCTGCGGGATCGGGCTGAAACTGGCTCTCCGACATCCCCCAAGGGGTCCTGGATTGTTAAAGGGCACAGGCCAGGGTGAGGGACCCCACTGGTGCACGATGGGGCCGGGGAGGAACCAAGAAAGAGCTCCAGGGCATGTCCGGCTCATCTCACTAGTCCTGATTGGCCAGACCCCAGCAGCAAGCTAACCTACCGGTCAGAGCATCTGCCCCCTGGTGGTCAGTGCACATCATAGCGACTGGTCAACCAGTTGACTATCTGCCCCCTGGTGGTCAGTGCACGTCATAGCGAGCGGTTGAGCAGCCTTAGCATATCATTAGCATATTACGCTTTGTTTGTTTGGCAGTTTGGTCTATTTGCATATTACCCTTTTATTATATAGGATTATGTCATCCAAGTTTCAAATGTTTCCCCAGTTCTAAGATTCTGGGACTAGCTTATCCTGTCCATTTTCTAAATTCATCCCTCAATGTATCTTTCCATTATATATATCTTTAAGCATACTTTAATAGCTGATAACTCACTTAATTTTTACTCCTTTTATGGTTTAACTGATTTGAAATAATTTGTAGTCAAGTCAGACTAAGCTTTGAACAAAGAAAATTTATCCTAAAATGCCACTGTTTTTAATGGGGATACATAAAAGATAAAAGTTTAGAATACAAAAGCGGCAACAGTAGACAAATTGGGGGCGCACAAATACTGAATGAAATGACTCTTGATGTTTGTGATTCCATTGTTTCGCATTATCAGCAGTGCCTAGACCAAAATGGTCATCAGTTTAAAAACAGGCATTGATAATTTATTCATTTCTTTAGGTTCTTTTAAATTTTGAGAATGAACTATATGTTAATAAACACTGACTTTATAATCATTCAAAGTGTATATACATTTTGTGTGTGTGTTTGCGTGTGTGTGTACAATGGCACTGGCCCTGGCCAGGTAGCTCAGTTGGTTAATGTCATCCCCATTCACCAAGGTTGTGGGTTCAGGGCACCTATAAGAAGCAACTGATGAATGCATAATTAAGTAGAATAACAAATCCATATGTGTGCATGTGTGCGTGTGTGCGTGTGTGTGTCTCTCATATCAATAAATAAAAATAAAATGGTGCCTACATTCCCTCAATTATTATTCATTTCTCTTCTAAGGTCCTCTTCCAGTTCCTGTTTATCTTTTCTGCAGAATTATAATTTTGTTGACCAAGGAAGTATATAGGTTATTTAATGTAAACTACTGCTTTAATATCATTTGTTTCTAGAAGTTAAACTATTCTTCACAAGTATCCAAGGGTAAACTTTAAGTCTAGACCATGTGTGAATTATGATCAATTCTGAATTACCAGCTCATTAATAAGATTTCATTGTAAAATTCCTAATTGAAGCACTACATTAATGCGGTAATGAGAAAATTTCATAAAATACCCATTTCATTTTTTAAAAAATATATTTTATTGATTTTTTACAGAGAGGAAGGGAGAGGGATAAGAGCTAGAAACATCGATGAGAGAGAAACATCGATCAGCTGCCTCCTGCACACGCCCCACCGGGGATGTGCCCGCAACCAATGTATATGCCCTTGACCGGAATCGAGCCTGGGACCCTTCAGTTCGCAGACCGATGCTCTATCCACTGAGCCAAACTGGTTTCAGCTCATTTTGGCATTTTAAACAAGTTACATTTTCTTAAACTATGGAAACCAGGGCATCCATACAAAAATTATCATTCATAATTTACAATTGAGGAAAGGGTAAGGCCAAAACAAATACTATACAAAATTTTCAACTCGATTAAAAGGATAGCCCTTCCATGTGTATGTACTGTGCTCTAGTCACTTGGTGCAAATACAAATAAAATGTCTTCCTATCTCAAAACGGATTCTGAGTAGAAAGGAGGGAGGGTGGGAAGAGATTAACCAAAGAACTTATATGCATATATGCATAGCCCAAGGATTCAGACAACAAAGAGGTGAAGGCCTGGGGTGGGGGAGGCAGGAGCAGGGTGAAGGGGAGCAAAAAGGGGGGAAATGGGGGACATCTGTAATGCTCTCAACAATAAAAATAATTTTTAAAAAATTGACTGAGTAAACAGACATGCTATGGCAGGGTAAGTGAAACCATAGGCAAGTTGTGGCTTACATTCATAATAAGACTGTGACTGAGCTCAAAAAGAATACCAAATCTCTAATTCTGCATTCTCTGCTTCAGTTATTAAGGTCATTCTTGGTGACCCTCTTCCAGTTGGCCTTCTCTCAAACAGGCAGTCAAAAATGAAAGTAACTAAAATTAAAGAAAAAAATTAGCTTCTCCCCATAGTAACTGATTCAACATCTAATAATGTGTGATGCTCTAAAAGCTGCAAACTACTACATGGCCATCTCCAGGTCCACTTTAACTCAATCAGGAGACCATTATCGAAACATAACTCATTGGTACAAAGCAGAGATCAAGTAGTTGAAAATTTTCCCAGGCTGAGGTCTAATGGGGAGTAAAGATGATGATTTCATAATGTCTCTTTATGATCTGTAAATAACACTATTCTATAAATCTGACATAAATGTCAAGATTAGGATTAAGTCAACCTCTAAGTAGGAAAACAAAAATAAGCAGCTGCCAATTCTCTAACTTAAATCTAGAAGTTCACTATAGATATAAAGCAACGTCCTTTTACTTCTAAGTACAAAAAATTTTCAAAATCTTGTCTTAATATTTTAGATTTCAACATTGGGAAGAAATTCAAGAATCCTCTTCTTCAAAATGAAATTTTGTTAATGATACACTCAAACTTTAGTTATGTGTTTTTGAAAGCACTAATACAAAATGAAACCAAATTTTAGTAAATTTGACCAGTCTCTGGAAATGTATTCTTATAAACAGGGCCTTTGAAAACCGAAATTCAATTACGTTAGTGTCCATGTTTATTTATGTTTGTTTTGATATTTCAGGCAAAGACATAAAATAAGAAAAAACAAAAATAAATTTTGGGACATGGCTGGTGTTCTCAATAGTTAGAGTGTCATCAACCTGAGTATGGAAGGGTTGTGAGTTTGCTTCCTAGTCAAGGGCATGTACCTAGATTGCAGGTTTGATCCCAGTCCCTGTGTGGAACTTGCGGGAGGCAATGAATGGATGTTTCTTTCCCTCTCTCTCTTTGTCTCTCCCTCCTCCTTCTCTGCCTTCCTCCCTCCACTTTCTCTAAAAAAATCAATGAAAAACATATCCTCAGGTGAGGATTAACAAAAAATAATTTAAAAATCAATAAATAAAATTTGGAGTGACAGGTTACAATTACTTCTGAAAAAGGAAGACTTGACTGCAAGTATCAATGTCCCTAAGGCCACCTGTTAAGATGGAAGTCTATGCATCCCATCATTCTTTATCTGTAACCACAAAGTCTGGTTTTACACCTAGGATATACAAGAAGCATCAGATTAAAAAGCATCAAATATCAGACTATACAAAATTGTCAAACATAAGCGTAGAAGAAAAGCAAGATACAAAGTGAACAAACTAGGCTCCAAAGGGCTTAAACACACCCACAAAATTCAATCTAAGCCCATACTGTGCTTCAACCTAAAACTTAGGAGTAACCACCAATCCTGACATCTCCCATTACCTACCCCCTTTTATCTCCTGAATTTCTCCACTGATCTCATCACTTCTTACGGGTCTTGTGATTCTCATCTCCACGGCCTTGCCTTTCCCAGAAAGTGACACAGTACCTGGCCCCCACATTTCACTATCTCTAATTTAGCACTAACTTTTGCTTTGTTTTACCCTCTTAGATATTAATTTTGTCCCCAATCTCATGTAGCCAGTTTTCCTGGCCAGTTCAACCTCATCCTTACAACATCGACCCTCTCCTTTCAAAGTAGAGTGTGGATACCTTTTTCTGACATTGGTTAATTCTGGCTCCTAGTCAACACCCTCTTCCTTTCCCAGAGGCTGTCACCATAGCCCCAGTCCTTATTCTCCTAAGTAAGGCCTCTTTCTTTCCGGAGTTTGTCAACATTAGTTTGGCCAACCTGGGGTTTTATCTTGAAGGTAAGGGCTCTCTCAATCCCCTCATTTTACAAAACCACAATTCTCCCACCAGCCCTGGCTTTCCTCCACCCTTAGATCCATCATCATACAGCCCTGCCGGTGCCCCTCCCTCTAACATCTTTCCTCCCACTCTCCCGTGCTCCCCTTCCTCACTCTGAATGCGCCTCTTCTCCCGGCCTTACCCGTCACCCTGACACTGGGGAGGCCCTGCCAGCGGCCAAACCGCGACTCTCCTCCGGGCTCCCTCCGCTCTTCAGTAACTGTCCCCACGCCCCTTTCCCTCCAGGGCCCCACGCGCCGCCCAGAGCCCCCTCCCCGAATAATCTCCCGCTGTCACGGGTCCCTCATCCACAAGATGGCGGAGCTGCTGCCCCCACCCCCGGGTCCTCTCCGCACCCCCTCCCGCCGCCCAGGAGCTCCGGTCCCGTCCCTTCAGCAGCCCCCGCCGCTGGCCTCGGCCCAGAACCCCTGTGCCCCCCTCCTCTGGCGGACGGGCGGCCCAGGCCCGAGCCTCAGCGACGGCGCCAACGCCACAGCCTCCACCGTTCCCCGGCCTGCACCTTCTCCTCACCATAAACTTGAGCGCTTTTTCCTGCAGCACCGCCTCGGCCGGGTCCATAATCTCCGAGGGCCCCTGGGTCTGCACTCCGCCAGGGCCGCCCCCTTGATGCCAGACCGCAGCCAACGCAGCGCCCAGATCCCGCCTCCTCTTCCTTCCCCCCGCCCTCTCTCACCTCTCTGGCACCCGCCAGGGGGCCGGGGAGGCTCGGCTGATTCATGCGCCTGCGTGAGCCCGCGGGCTCGCTGGAGTTGTAGTTCTGGAGCTTCCCGCAGCGAAATGCGCGGCCACACTGCGAACTGCAACTCCCGCAGTGCACTGCGGCGGGGGTCGCGGCGCCGGTAAGCCAAATCCAGACATCTCGCCTTCAATTCGCGATAATCAGCTGATGGGAATCGTAGTTCACCGCCTCTACGGGCTGGAAAGCGGGAGGGGCACGGGTGTCTCCTTAGTTACCGAGCGACGCCAGTGGCGGCTTGCCTGGCATTTGATATCAAGATGGCGACCAGTGCCTCACCTGTAGCCCAAATAGTGGAAAAAACTGTGAGAGGACCTAGAGTTTCTAGGACCTCCGTAACTGTGGTTTTAGAGAACTGGATATACCCCCAAATTTCATATCTCTGATGTCTGCGGGATGAATTTCAACCCAGAAACGCTGGGCCTATGAGCGCCTGGCAGCAGTTAACAGACCAATGCAGAATTTCAAGGTCCTCCAAGCTATCTCCCCACACTTCTCCCAAAGATCTTATTTTCCCCCACAGCAAGTCAGGGCCCGGTAGAACTCGGTTCTGAAAATTCTTGAGTGTTTAGTACTCACAAAATTGGCTTGCTGCTGCTAACCCTGAGATGTAAGCCTTGCATTAAAGGTCAAACAAATACTTATCAAAGGCTTTCAATCATGGACTATAATGGCCACCCAGCAAATAAAGTATGTAAGTATTTAGTTTAGCCTTGAAAGGGACAGTACACGTTTATTTTGAAAATTGGGTATACCCTAGATGGGAAAAAACCCTAGTATTTGGGCTGAAAGTGATAGGCTTGTACAAATTATCTGAATTTTTTAAATAAGTGAATTGGGGAAATGCCTTTTTACTTAGAAGAAAAAAATTCAGTGTAAACTATTTTATTTGCTCATTCAACAACAGTAACCACAAAATCTTGTGCAGCCATCATCCGAAGAAATGGGATTCATTAGTTAGTGAACATGATAGACCCAGTCTTGTGGAGCCTACATTTCTAGTATGGTTATACTTTATCCTAGTCATCATCCCTATGTCCACAGAACTCAGAACTATACCTACTATATAATAGGCTTTCAGTTAATAAAAAGTTTACTCTTGAAGTAAAACAATAATCCTACACAAGTGCAAAATGGGGAAGACTTAAAACTCATTCATATGAAAAACTACCTGGAGGTGTTCATAGGACTAAGTCAGTATGGACGTGGTTGCCTAAAAAGATAAGGAGTCCTAGGCAGCTTGAAGAATGATGTCTGGAGAATAGAGGCTTATGGTCTTACTCTGTTTTGAAATACTCAGACCACACCTGGAGTACTTTGTTCATTTATGGGCACCGTGTTCTACAAATATCACATATAGGAGCAGAGCCAGGGGCAGGATAAACAAGAGAGAAAATATTGGTGGATGCTTACTTTGAAAACAAAAAAGAACACTTAGAAATAACATGACAACTAAGTCAAGTATTTGAAAGTATTGAAAGGTAGGCATATATTCGTAACACCACAAGGCAAACTAGGACCAATGGGTGGGATAATAATTATGATCATGATCATATCAGCTATCACTTTATTAACTCTTTATGCCAGGCACTATGCTAGACATTTCACATTCATAATATCTAATATTCATAGTAATTATGTAAAACAGGTATTATCTGTAATATACAGCTGAAATGAATAACACAGATAGATGATAACTTGCTCAAGTCATGCAGCAAATTACATAGTTAAGATTCTAACTCAATTCTGCTTGATTCCCCTGTGTATTTTCACTGAATCACACTGCAGTGGCATAGGACTCAGACTCTGAGTTTTCTAGTAATCAGATCAGTCCTGACAAAGGAATGGACTGCCCCACCCCTGAACACACAGAGAGGCAGGATGACCATCTGTCAGGGGTATTGTTTCACTTTATTTTCCAGAGAGAAGTATGAAAATATTGCCTGATGAAGCTGGCAGTCAGTGACAGCCCTCACTTTGCCCAGCCATGTCGAGGTGAGGATTAGTAAAGCAAACACCAGTTTTTGTTTCGAAGCCCAACCAGATAGACAGTTTCTATACATATGAATTGAAACTGAGCTGGCAGGGGCTGGGTACAGAAAGGGTAAATCCTCTTTCTTAAAAATTGACCTCTCATGGTCAGGCAAACTGAGAAATCCAAATGTGAGTCCCCTTATATCCAACACTAGAGGCCCCATGCATGAAATTCATGCATGGGGGGGAGGGAAGGAGAAGGGGTTCCCCCTCAGCCCAGCCTGCACCCTCTCCAATCTGGGACCCCTTGGGGGATGTCCAGGATCAGGCCTAAACCGGCAGTCAGACATCCCTCTCACAATCCGGGACCGCTGGCTCCTAACTGCTCACCTGCCTGCCTGCCTGATCGCCTCTAACTGCCCCCCCCTGCTGGCCTGGTCGCCCCTAACTGCCCCCCCTCCCCGCCTGCCTGGTTGCCCCTCACTGCACCCCCTGCCAGCCTGATCACCCCCAACTGCCCCCCTGCCGGCCTGGTTACCCCAACTGCCCCCCCGCCCCCCCGCTGGCGTGGTCGCCCCACACAGCCTGCTGTTCAGTCATTTGGTCGTCCCTCACTAACACCCCTGCCGGCCTGGTCGCCCCACGCAGCCTGCTGTTCGGTTGTCTGTCCGGTTGTTTCGGTCATGACAGCCCCAGGCTTTTTATATATTAGGATAGTTTAGGAAAGTTCATTGGACTAGAAGTTAAGAGGCCTGGTTCTAGCCCATTGTTTTTCCACTTAATTGCTTGACTTTGGGCAATTAACCGAACATCTCTGGTCCTCTCTTTTGTCATCTGGAAAACAAAGGTCTCTGCCAACTCTAAAATGAGTACACCTGTGAGCCTACTTGTGGAGTGTGCTCAAAGAGATTACTAAATCATTAGAACCTTTAAAGCTCCACTTTACTGGAAAACTGGATTTCTAGCGTGAGAAGTCATAGCTATTACTGGACTTAATTTCTTCCCCTAACTGCCTGGTTTAAGGCCACTCTGACTTAACCTTGTCTATTAGTGTCTGTATTCAGCTAGTAATCTATCAAAATGTCTCTTGTCAACCTCCACTGGCAATACTAGCCTGTTCCAGACTACCTTCATCTATGTTGCTTAGTTCACTACAGTATTCACCACTGGTCCAGTTCTCTAACTTCAGGCTCTCTCCACCCACCTCATCTGACTTCACTTTCATCACATTCTTTTTTGCTCAATCCTTTTGTGGCTCTCTTACATACTTTATCATTGTTTAAATTCCTTTGTCTGGCTTTCCAGACCTTCAAAATCTTATCCAATACTCTCTCTCTCTCCAGCCTTACTTCCCACTTTGCTTTGCTCCCTCCAATCAGACCTTTCTCCTACTCCACCTGCTCAGCACACTTCTCTCCCTCCTGGCCTTAGCTTGTGGGAGTCATTTTGTCATTCTAGAAAGCTTCCCTTTCCCTCTCCTCCCTACTCATCTTTCAAATGATTTAAATCTTACTTTTAAAAAATAGTTACTAGTAATATATTTGCCTTTATTTTATGGATTTTAGAGAAAGGAAGGGAGAGAAAGAGAGAGAGAAATGTCAATGTGAGAGAAACATCGATTGGGCTGGGGGCAAACAAGCAACGTGGGTATGTGCCCTGACCAGGAGTCAAAACCACAGCCTTTCAGTTTATGGGATGATGCTCCAACAGAGCCACACTGGCCAGGGCTATATTTGCTTTTTAGCATTATAGCCCACTCTCTTTTCCCTCTCCCCATAGAAAATGTTTATATTTTTGTTTGTCTGGTTCTTGCAAAGTAAATATTGTTTTGTATGCTATATTTTTTGTGTGTGCTACACTTTTATCACAAATATAATATTGTCTTATATATCTCATTATGTTTCATACTTTTTGCACCCAGTACCTATATGGTTTGTAGAAATACTTATGTTGCTATGTGTATATTTAACCTGCTACTTCTAATTGCTCAATAATAGTCTGATGGTTTGTATCCACCACATTCTACCTATCTACTCTCTCAGCAAAGCCTTCAGTTCCCAATCACCACCAACAACACTGCAGGGAGCAATCTCCTATATGCCCCTGAGAGACTATGTTTGAGAATATATATCTAAAATCATACTTGCTGTTTTATAGGCTATTAAGGATACTTAATTGAACTATGTAGTGTCAAACTGCAGTACAGAAAAACCACAGCAGTCTGTACTTCCATCACACCTGCCATTATTGCTCAAGTTGAGGGAATCTAATCAGCTCACTATTCATAATGTAAAATTATACATTTTACCTTCTCTAGGCAACACCTAACCCACAAGATTCATGCCTCTCTTTAAATACATGACTCTGCTCTTCTAACCCCCATCTCTGTAGTGTGTGCTTATAACGCATAGCAAGCTGGAGTAAGAAATATTTCACACATGCCTGCACTTTTTTCTCATCCCATGGCATTCCCTCTCCTGTACCTGGTGGGGTTCTCGACTCTGATTGCACATACTTGATAAGAGTCATTTGAGGAGCTTTATAAGAATATTTATGCCCAAGCTCTCTCCCCACCTCAGGTATTTTGATTTAATAGATCTGTAGTAGACCCCTTGCAATGGTAATTTTAAAAGATCCCCTCATAATTCTAATCTGCAGCCAAATTTGAGGCCACTGCCTTGGAGTTTAAATGCCCAGTGCCTTCTTGCTGACCTCTGGCTATCCAGAGTCCCCTCCATGCCTAACTTGCCTTCCAAAGAATTACTCTTCACCACCACAACCCCCTTCGTCTCCCCACCACTCCCCACCCCCACCCCCCTACTTCCACCCCCCCCCCCCCAAAAAAAAAAAACCTCTATTTTCCAAGAACAGCCAATCAAAGCTCAGGGTTGAACAGAAGCGAAGAGATTAACTGATTAAAAAGCCATCAACTATTTGAATATCTGACAGGCTTAACTCTAGGGTCAAGAGGTCTAGTGGAGGTGGGAAAGGTTATTTGTATTTCAGTTAGCAGGAGAGATACTATTTTAGTTGGGGACTAAATAAAGAGTTTATCCCCCTTTTCCTTACTTTGTCCTCATAAAAGCTCAAGGGTCAGTTCTCTACTCTGAAAATTTACTGACCTTATTGGGGCTCTGTGTTCTTGTGCCTAAGTAGACGGAGTCATTATTAATAGTGAACTGTGATCCAGATTAGATTCCCTCAACAGATGCTTCCACTGACACAGGCCAAGGCCATCCTTATCTGGATAGAGCAGTCAGTCCCCTTTAGGGCAGCTTCGGGATGGGGTGGGTTGATGGTGGGGCCACCAGAAAGAGTCTTCCAGGCAAAGGTAAGTGCATTTTTGATGATGCATTCTGAGGATCAAAGCAAGGCTAGTGTGACCTTAGGGGAATAGTGGCACTAGATGAGACTGCAGAGGACAATAGCATAGGGCTCTAATGGCAAGTCGTTATTTAGCACACACTGGTCAAGTGAACCAGCTGACAAGACATCCTTTCTAACTGGGGTCAGTGTCTGTGCCTTACCAGCGAAAAAATATATATTGATTTTCACCCTTCCTTATGGGCTAAATTGAGGAATTTTTACTTTATCCTGAGGGCTATAAGAAACTACTGAAAATTTTTAAGCAGGGCTACAGCATGGTCAGATTTGTATTTTTAGAAAATCACTTATGGCTGCAGGCTGGGAGAAGGATTATGAGCTTTCTGAAATCTTTCTGAGAGATGATGGAGGCCTGATGAAGGAGGTAAGAAAAACAGAAAGTAGTTAGATTCCAAAGATACTGAGGGGATAAAATCTGTAGGATTGGTGATTGATTAGATATGTCCTGGATGGTAGTCAAAGGAATGTGTCAAAGATGACTTCTAGACATCTGGCTCAGGAAGAAGGATGAATGAGAAGCGCTATTTTTTTTGAGACAGGAAACACAGTAGAAGGAAGAGGTGATAGGAGGATCATCACTTCTTTCTTGGACATTTTGCTCCAAGGTGCCTTTGAGACTTCCACATGGGTTCAGATGTTGAGGAAACAGTTGGATATTTGGAGCTGAAGCTGGAGAGAAAGGCCTGGGCTGCAGATAGGGATCTTCAGCATATAGGTGGTCATTGAAGCTCCCAGGAAAGGATTTGCCAAGCAGTGTAAAGAGCAACAGGTCTAAGACAGAATCCCGAATAAACGTAAGATTTACAGGGTGAGCAGAAGAAGAGGAGCCAGCAAAGGATCCCAAGAAGAAGTGACCAGAGAGACAGGAGGAAAGAAAGTCTGGCAAGTGTGGCTCATGGTTGGAGACAAATGCCATACTTTAGTGAGTTAAAAAAGGAAGGCGAGGAAATTAAGACTGTTGAGTCTTTCTCTCTCTCTCTCTCTCTCTCTCTCTCTCTCTCTCTCTCTCTCTCTCGATTTTTAAAAAATTATTTTTCCTACATTTTGTTTTGATTTTTTTAGAGAGAGGAAGGGAGAGAGCAAGAGGGAGAGAAAGACAGACAGACATCATTAGGCCGTTTCCCACACCCACCCCAACCAGGGATCTAACTGCAACCCGGGTATGTGCCCTGACCTGGAATCGAACCGCTTCCTGGTATACCGGAGGCTCCAACCAACTTAGCCACACCATCCAGGGCTGTTGAGTCTCTTCTTACAAAACATGTGTCTGGCCCTGGCTGGTGTGGCTCAGTGGATAGAGCATCAGCCTGCGGACTGAAGGGTCCCGGGTTCGATTCCAGCCAAGGGCACATGCCTGGGTTGCGGGCTCGATCCCCAGTAGGGGGCATGCAGGAGGCGGCCAACCAGTGATTCTCTCTCATCACTGATGTTTCTCTCTCTCCTCTCCCTTCCTCTCTGAGATCAATAAAGAAATATATATATTTAAAAAAAAACCACAAAAAACAACAACATGTGTCTGTCAAGGGAAGGAGAAGACAGTGGTTAGAAGTAGAAGTTGGGGGTCTTGGGAAAGTGTTTATCATTATGTTTGAAAGCAGGGAGACTTTAGTTCAAAGGAAACTAAAGAGGCATGACAACTAAATGCAATGACTGATCTCTGATTGGGCCCTGGAACGACATGCATACACATACACAGATACAAAGAAGACAAAATAGCTATAAAAGATATTAGTGAAACAATCTGGAAAAAATTCAATATGGATTGCTTACTAGATAATATATCAATGTTAAAGTTCCTGAGTGTGATAATTGTATTGTGAGAATAAGAGAATTAGAGAATGTCTTTGTTCTAAGGAGATAAAGTGTTTAGGGTGAAATGTTATGATGCCTGCAACTAACTCTCAAATGGTTTAGGGGAGTGGGAAGTGTGTGTGTGTGTGTGTGTGTGTGTGTGTGTGTGTGTGTGTGTGTAGAAAGAGAGGAGAAAGGAAGGAGAGAACTGAAGTTAATATGATAAAATGTTAATAATTGGTGGATTTAGGTGAAGTACTATGGGCATTCATTATACCCTTCTTGAAACTTTTCTGAGACTTAGAAATTTCCAAAGTAAAAACTTGGGGAGTAAAAAGAAGTGAGAAACTTGAGCATATTTAAAAGGATGATTAGGGAGAGAAAGGTTGAAAATAAAAGCAAGAGACAGGACATGATTATGGAACCAGGTCCTGAGAAGATAAGACAGAATGAATCCAGATGGAGGGATTAGCTGCCAGTGACACAGAGGAAGGAAGAGAGTATGGATGCAAAAGCAGGTCAGGTATAGAGTTGGAGGAGAAAGGTTGAGGAAATCCCTTTCTAATGGATGTTAGAAGAGACAACTAGCAATCTCTGCCACACAAATGAGATTTTTGCATTTTCTGCTCTTCTAGATTATGTTTATGCTCTTTCGTTCATTAACACAAACAATCAAAAAGTCGTTTTCCTTAAATTAAATTAATGTTGTTCTAGACCAGTGGTTCTCAGTGGAGACAATTTGTCCCCAGAGGACACTTAGCAATATCTGTGCTCCAGGCCTGCAGCAGAAGGACACAGGATACTTCCTCCTCTTTAAGGATATTCTAGAAGTTCAATAAAGCAGTTCTACTATATCTCATTAGTAACTGTGTGACCTTGGGCAAGTTACTTAACTTCTCTATGCCTCATCAGCAAAATGGGGACCATAATAGCTCTTATCTCATTGGGCTGCTCTGAGAATTCATACAAACTCCCTAGAACATTTCCTGGCACATAGTAAGTACTCAATAAATGTTAGCAATTAATAGCTCTAAATTTCACATAATTTGCATATATCATCAAGATGGGCTCAGTTTGCACCTTCTCCTTCCTGAACAATTTGGTCTTAAAACTATTATGTAGGGTAGAACAAGGTTAATGTCTATGCAGAGAGGTGGTCTGACATGGGCTGTTGAAGCTCATGTAGTGTGGTAAGGGCATCTATGTGTAGGAAGAAGCTCACATGGGAAACTATATATATATACACACACACACACACACACACACACACACACACACACATTCCCCAGCTCTGCCCACTGAGAGGGAGGGCCTTGAAGCAGCAATACCCAATAGCAATTAGCATTCACATCTTAGATTCTAAATACAGTACCATTTTCCACTAAAAAAGAATCAGTGTTCCTTGGAGAAATGGATGATTCCAGGGCTGGGACAAGGAAAGTACATGATGAACCTACAACATTTTGTGCCAGAACACAGAAAGAATGCTGCAAAGAATAATGGGGATATGTCAAAGGAATTCATTGTTTCACCTTCCAAAATACTCAATGATTTAAAAAACAAAGAGTATCTTCACAGGGGAGAAGCCTAGTAAATATAACTTTAATCAAGTGATCAAAGTGAACATCATCAAGAATGGGCAAATTGAAATTTGTATGTCCCTGCCCAGCCAGTGTGGTTGAGTGGTTGAGTGTCAACCCATGAACCAGGAGGTCTGGTTCAATTCTGGGTCAGGGCACATGCTCGTGTTGCGGGCTTGTTCCCCAGTGGGGAATGTGCGGGAGGCAGCTGATCTATGATATTTCTCTCTCATTGATGTTTCTATCTCTCTATCCCTCGCCCATCCTCTCTCTCTAAAAATCAATTTTAAAAAATATCTAAAACTTAAAAAAAAAATGTGTCCCTGATAGAATGCAATGAGAAGAACACAGATATTCTGGTGGCTACCTTGAAGATGACACCCAATAATTCTTGCCTCCAGGTGTTCACATCCCTCCTTTATTGACTAGGGCTGATGTGTGTAACCAATAATATATTATAGAAATGATGGAAGGTGACTCCCAAGGGCATGTATAGAAGATATTGTGTTTTCTGCCTTACATGGATTGCTTGCTTTGGGGGAAATAAGCTGCTATGTTGTGAGGAATCTCAAGCAGCCTTACAGAGAGGTCCACATGGCAAGGAACTGATGCCTTTGCCAACAGTCAGCACCAAATAGTCAGTGACGTGAGTGAGCCACCTTGGAGCAGATCCAACAGCCCCAGATAAGCTTTCAGATGACTATATTCCCAGCAACACCTTGAGCATAATCTCATGAGACTGTGTAGAACACTAAACTGATCCTGATTCCTGACCCATGTGAGATAATAAATGTTTATTATTGTTTTAAGCTGTTAAGTTTTGGGGTTATTTGTTATGCAGCAATAATAGCTAACTAACACAAATTCTCTTACAGGTAGTCTAACCCCAGAGCTTAAATGCAGTGACTATCTCATTAATTAATAGTAGTACCCAAATCAGAAACCTTTATTCAAACAGGTAAAAATAGTATTTATTTTGGCTATAAGATATATACTTTATATGTTTGCTGCATGATTTTCTCAGTTTGAAAGATTAATCAGCCTTTTGTGCTGACAATGCTATCTTTCCCATGATTTCTTTGCTTAGGTTTGTTAGGCACTATTTGACCAATAGTATTTACCACAGTTAATTTTATAGACTTTATGCAGGTTCTTTTCTCTTTAACTCACCTTTGTCCAGATCCCATCACTACCATTCCTTCAAGTTGATGATTTCCTTCTCTATTTGGCTGCTCTCTTTTTCCAGATATTTGCATTCTCTGAAGCTATTTTTCATGTGGTTCCCCTTACCTCTCAAAGATGCCATTTGAGGAAGAGGCCATTGGGGTCAGGTAAGAGAATGGCCCTGCCTTCAAGAAGCTTTGTGTTTTGTAAGGAAAACAAAACATAAAAACGTATACTAACCAGGGCTCTCTTGGCAAGAGTATGGTCCTATATCAGTCAGTCAAACTTGATTAATTTGAGGAGGGCTTAATTAAGGGCCTATTTGCAAAGTGTGGGCAGGATTTAGGGAAGCCAACAGGGGTAATGCATACCGTGGGCTAGCAACACTGGGAAGCCATACCACTCCTGGGCCGAAGGGTTGAGGGGAAGGAGTGGTTACCAGATCCAGAGAAGGGAGCTATTGTCAGACGGCCACTTGACAAAAGTTATGGACTTCAAAAGGGGATACAGCCTTTTCTCAGTAACTCAACAGGGAAGGATCTGGAAGGATTTATACCCCAACATCACTCTCCTTCTGTCCTCTAATCTTCTTATATCTCCTGTTAGCCAAATAAACAGAAGTCAGAGGGCAAGATACAGTCCATATGGATTATTTCCCAAAGTCCAGACAGGATGAAAAAGGACAGTGTCTCTGGAAGGAAAAATGGAAGATTTCAGCATGGGACCAGCTTAGGTTTGAATAAGATCTGGAATCAGGACAGCCCTGCAGGTCAGGAGAGATCATTTAGGGAGACCCCCGGGGAAAATTCAGGGGGACTTTCAGCTGGAAGGAGCTTCCATATGAGGCATATTAGTCAGTAGGCAAACAGAGAGAGGAAGGGAGAGGAAGAGAAGTAGAAGAGAAACATCAGTGATGAGAGAGAATCATTGATCGGCTGCCTCCTGCATGCCCCCTACTGGGGATCGAGCCCACAACTGGGGCATGTGCCCTGACCAGGAATGGAACAGTGACCTCATGGTTCATAGATCAATGCTCAACCACTAAGGCTGGGCCCAACAACCACTCTTGAATCCTCAGGTCTCTTTGTGATTGTAACATTTTTATTCAAGTCATCAGTAGTAGGTGAGAATTTGAATGGGCTCACAGCCAAACCCTTTGGGGCACAGACTGTGCTGACCCCTCCCTTCAATGCCAGGGGTATCCATGACAGTGTTACCATGGGAACAAAGCAGTGTATGGGGCTAAAACCACTGATGAGACTTCTTGATTCTAAACCTGTGAGTTCCTGAACAGAGCTCCTCTGTGATTCTCTCAGTGATAACTGTGAGAAACCAGAGAAAGGAGACAACTCAGAGGCTTCCTGCAGACCTAGTTCAGGGACACCTCCACTGAGGACAAACTGAGGGTTGATTCAAAGTGAAAGTGGGTAAGTCCTACTCAAACATTTCTGGGACAAAAACAAAAAACAAAAACCGAAGTGCAAGTTCACATTCTTTCACACTTTTCCCCTCTTCTCTACCTCACTAAGCAGTCAGGGTTTGTGTTGCTGAACCTTTCTTATGCTGCAAGAGAGAAAGTGGTAGATTGCTCTATAAGTGGAGGCAGGCAGGGTAGGAAGCTTCTGATGGAAAAGAAGAGATTCTAAAGGTGGGAGGAGGGGCTGAAGAGAGGACACCAAAGTCAGAGGAGAAAGGAAAGATTTCTCCCTGAGCCAAGGTATGTTCTACCTCAGGGCCTTAGTCCTTGCTATTTACACTTTTACCTAAGCTACTTTTTTTCTCCTCTCCTGGCTGGTCCTCTCCTCCATCAGGCAGCAGAGCCCCCAGGTAGTCCTCTCTGAGCATCCATCACAATTTATATTTATTGTTTAATAACTTGTGTTTCATTTGTCTACCTCATGAGACTGTAAATGCCATCAAAGCAGAACCCTGGTATACCTTGTTCATCATTACCCACCCAGCACCTAATGTGGTAGGTGCTCAGTGAATACACTGTTTGTGAAAGGAATGAAAGAAAGGGAAGAAGGGAGAGAGATTTGGGTGGGAAAAGCTTCTATAAGGAAAGGTCTTTAAGGAGTTATGTACTGTGCAATTTCCTTTTGTGTTGCCCCTTTAAGAAACTAAATTACTCTTCAGTACTATTTTGAGTCAAATTTGTGGTTAAAAAAACACACACCAGAGACTTTATGCTGACTATCCACTTTGAAAAAATGTCATTGAGCTGTAGATGGCCCAAGTGACCCACAGGTGACTGACTAGCTGTGTGATTCCAATGTGATTCCTGAATGACCAATGTGATTCCCACGTGAATGGCACATGATCCCATGTGACCTTGACATGCCTCCTACATGATTTCAATGTGAGGGCTCATAACACGCACATGACCCCACATGACCCATGTGACCCCACCTGACTTCCAGTTCATCTTTTATTTTAAATTCTTTCTGTTTATGTTATTTATTTACTTCTAGGTGCCAAAATTCTCTTCTGAGCATCTCAGAACTATTTCTGAGGAAGGTTTAGCCAATGCTACTGCTCATCACGTTTATAGTTCCCTTCTAAGGATTCCAAAAGTTGCTGAAGCAGAATCTCCTAATTGCATATGAAAAATTATTCTGTGTACTTTTCTGTATGTATATTGTACTTAAATAAAAATTACATTAAAAAAAGAAAGAAGGAAAGAAACCATGCAAGCTCAGGGGTGTAAAACACAAGTACAGGTGAGGAGTGGAAGGGAAAGTATATATGACAGTGGGGACCAGGGTGAATTAGAACAAAGACAGGAAGAGGAAATGTAGTTGGCATGTATGAAAGACTGGAGAAATCAGGGGGAGTGGAGGTGAGGCCTGCCTAGGATCAGGTTAGTGACCTGGAAGCCATGGTGTGAGTTTGGGTTTATACAGAAACTATTTGAGGGCAGTGTTCATAACTTATCACAATGGTTTCTCAATTTTTGGTGCATAATAATCATCTGCAGAGCTTGTCAAACAGCACACTCATGAAACCCATGTTCAGAGATTCCGATCAGGAAGATTGGGTGGGGCCCATGAACCTACATTTTAACAAGCTTCCCAGATTATTTCGTTTAAAAGATTATTCTCTGGCTGTAATTTGAGAAATATAGAACAGTCCCTCACTCTCCTATTGGGCTCAGGATCCTGGGTTCCTGTTAGCTATTTTGATGAAGATCAAACATAGTATCAAGGTGAGCCTGACTCTGAGGCTGGGTATCCTGGTTCTACCTTAGATCAGAATTTAGATCCTGCTATGGAAAGACACTTTTTGTACCTAGAATTGTTTGGCAGTTCTCATTGATTCTATAGTTTCGAGCAAAGGCCCTGGAACCAAAACCTGGATTTAGTTACTTAACTTCTCTAAGCCTCAGTTTCTTCAGCTATAAAAGTAAAATAGGGATGGATAACAGTATCTACTTTATAGGATTACTAGAAGTCCAGTGCACGAAATTCGTGCACGGCGGGGGATTGTCCCTCAGCCCAGCCTGTACCCTCTCCAATCTGGGACTCCTGGAGGGATGTCCGACTGCCCGTTTAGGCCCGATCCCGCAGTCGGACATCCCTTTCACAATCCAGGACTGCTGGCTCCCAACTGCTTGCCTGCCTGCCTTCCTGATTGCCCCTAACCGCTTGCCTGCCAGCCTGATCACCCTCTAACCACTCCGCTGCCAGCCTGGTTGATGCTTAACTGCCCCCCTGCCAGCCTGTTTGCCCCCAACTTTCCTCCTCTGCCAGCCTGGTCACCCCTAACTTCCCTCTCCTGCAGGGTTGATCACCTCCAGCTGCCCTCCCTTGCAAGCCTGGTCCCTCACAACTGCCCTCCCTTGCAGGCCGGGTGCCTCCCAACTGCCCTCTCCTGCTGGCCATCTTGTGGTGGCCATCTTGTGTCCACATGGGGGCAGCTATATTGTGTGTTGCAGTGATGATCAATCTGCATATTACTCTTTTATTAGATAGGATATTGTGAGGATTAAATAAATTACTGAGTAAAAGCACTTACCACAGTGCCTGGCACATGGTAAGCTTTCATTAAATGATAACAATTCATTTTCCCTTCCTCCTGTTGTCTGCTTCTCCAACACTGAGTAATAGAAATAACTGGAGAAGGAATTGGGCCTTAGCTTTTCGACGTGGTCCAAAACATCCTGGAGCCTCCTGCCCTCCCCAGTGCCAGGGCAGCCGGGAAGGAAGAAGTCTGGCCTCCACATTCTGTCAGCATCTGTGTGGGAGTTTTCCATTAAGACTCTTGGTCTTTCCCACCCCAAAATTTTATTAGTAATAGGTCTAATTTATTTTAGGCCCTGGATTTGTGACTCCAAATTAGTTAATGAGTTGAAATAGTTGTGCCTCATGAGAATATAGGTCTCCTTATCCTGGATTTTCTCTAGCAGAAGATTGAGAAATCAGTGGAAACCAGGAAAATTCCTCAGAGGTGGCAGGAGGGCAAGAGTCAGGATTTTCATGTTCTAAAGAAAATTTCTTTTAGGAGCAAAGCCAGCAACCATTCCTCATCACCCCTGCACCCGTGAGGCTCAGGTGATAATGCTCCATTGTGCTAGCACTCACAGGCTGGGCCTGATGATCAGGCAATGGCTGGACAATCACTCAACTATGGGACAATCCTCCCTTCCCACAGCAGGACTTCAGCTAGCAGATCTGGCAGTTTATTGGTCAATATTATTTGTTGTTAGCTTAATTGTAGGAAAATTGAAAAGTGTAATGCTTAGCCATGAAACCCTTAAGGCTGGCTAATCTTTTTGGATTGTAACCAATGTAATTTTATTAGCTGATCCCATCTTGATTATAATATGCAGAGCCCTGGAAAAATTGCCGAAGGTTCCAAGTCATGGTCTACACAGGGAACAGACAGACTTCATCCTCTGCATTTTTTCTGCCACGGAGAGAAAAAGGGCAGAGGGGGCTGAGCCGGAAGAACTGGGTTTGAGATACCACTGTGGAGAGGAATGCAGTCTCCAGGACAGATACAGAAATGATCCCGGCAACCTCATTGGGAGAGGGGGTAGGCCACGCCGGGTTAGGTTTTGTGCCTTATACGCTGGAGGTGCTCAGGCCCAGCAGTGTGCTGCAATGAGAACATCTGAGTAAGGGCATAGCTCAGACTTAGGCTTCAGTAGAGACAAACCCATGGGGCCAAAGAAAACACATGTTCATTCTATCACAATTATTTTTTATGATTCTTTGAAGAGTCCCTCTTCTTCAGTTTATAGTGAAAGCATGGCAGCACCAGGAATCAGAATTGTATCTATAATTGAGAATTTGAAGTGTGTAAAGGATGCCTTTAACAGTCTCTGGTCCTCTCTGGACTTTGATTTTCTGCACCAGAGAATGGGAAACAGACATTCTCATCCATTCCACGGCCCCTTTCTTAGCTTTGACATATGAGGGGACCTCCTTTTCTGCACTGGCATCTTCAGAGAAGAAAGAGGCTTTGCCTTCTCTTTGGTGCCTCTAAATACCCAATCCAGCAATGAGCCCTTTTTACTTTTTATTTATTTTTTTAAAATATATTTTATTGATTTTTTTACAGAGAGGAAGGGAGAAGGATAGAGAGTTAGAAACATTGATGAGAGAGAAACATCAATCAGCTGCCTCCTGCACACCTCCCACTGGGAATGTGCCCACAACCAAGGTACATGCCCTTGACTGGAATCGAACCCGGGACACTTCAGTCCGCAGGCCGACGCTCTATCCACTGAGCCAAACCGGCTAGGGCTACTTTTTAATTTTTTTAAATATATTTTTATTAATTTCAGAGAGGAAGGGAGAGGGAGAGAGAGATAGAAACATTAATGATGAGAATCATTCATCGGCTGCCTCCTGCATGCCCCGCACTGGGGATCGAGCCCACAACCCGGGCATGTGCCCTTGACCGGAATTGAACCTGGGATCCTTCAGTCTCCAGGCTGACAAATGAGCCCTTTTTAAAGGGTGAAGTTGGGGGCCAGAAATACTGGGGTTCTACTCACACTTGAGTGATGCCTTTGACCCCCAAGCATATACCCTGGCAAATGAGACAACAGCCTATTCTAGACAAACAGGGAGCCTAGAGGCAGCATGTGAGCTTTTTTTTTTTTTTCCTTAGCCATTTTATGAATATAAATATTTAGTGCATGGTGTTTTGCAGAATTAAATCTCTGAGCCTAGATTAGCCTGGTAATATCATTATGTAGATGCCAGGGACGAGCTACCTGTGACTGCTGTGTGTCTTCTCATTCAGAGATGCCTGTGATGACTTGATGCACTTGCATTTGCCAGGGCAGTCATTAATTGCATATGAAACAGTTGGTGTTTGGCTTTAAGGGAAGCTGATTGGGTCAGTCACCAAGTGTTTGGCTCAATGATCTACAGCTGGCTCTTTACTCCTGCACTCCTGCTTTCTTTTCAAAGCATTCTCACTCAGTGTTTTTGGGACCCCCTGAGGAAGAGGCTGTGAAACATAGGGGGTTTTAATCTGTGTTTTCCTTTGGGCATTCTAGCTTTAATTTTAATATTTTGGATAATAAAGAATGATTTTAAATTAAATTTGCGAGTCTGCCATCTGTGATTGTTTGGACTTTTTCCTCCTCTCTGGCGGGGTTTTTTTACTTAATTCTTTCTGAACGTTACAGGAGTGGGCTGAGAGCGGGAGAAGCAAGGGCCAGCAGAGTAGGTCAACCTGAGGAACTCAGAGAAATGAGAAAAGGCTTTGAATTCTGGCCTTTGGCCCTGGGGGTGGGGTGGGGGGTGGTTGATGGAAACAACTTGATGCCCTGAGTCAAAATCACAAAAGTTAACTCGGATGTAATCGCAGCTTCCTGTCAGCCCCTCTTGATTTGCTTTGAGAAAGTAATTTGCCAAGGTTATGCCTCAGTTTGCCCATCTATTAGAGAGAAGAAGTGACTTTCCCATTGGAGGTGCTACTGCAGTTTTGCTACCGTTCTTCATTTGTGAACAACTCTTCATCGGAACCCAAGGCATTGTCATTATCCACCAAGGGATAAAAAGGGTCTGAGGGCTTATGTGTGTTTCTAGATATAAAGCTAAATCCAAAAATCTCTACCTAGAAATATGCCCTTAATCTTGTCAGCGAATCCAGGAAGAAGAATTTCCTACCCTTCCATAGGAAGTGAGGGCACATCATCATCATCACTGCAGACCATGGCATTAATGAGTCAGACAGATAGCGCCACTGAACACACAGACAAATGCTGAGCGAATGCCAGAATAAAATGAAAAAGCACCTGCCAGCAGAGGGGTTGGTGTGATGAGTGCTTAGCTAGGGAAGAGGGGGGTGGGGGAGTGGAGGCTTACAGGGCAAAGCAAGTAACTCCCTCTCCTCTATTTAGTGAAATGAGTCTTCTCGGAGGGGTTCAATTTTGCATTTGGGGGAAGAAAGAGTTCAAGGAGCAGTGCAGGCAGAATATTCCTGGCAGGGCACTTGGGCCACCTGAGCAGACACCTTAGACAGAGGAGAGTGCAGTGATCAGGGCCTGGGATGCTAAGAGGGTGAGTAGAAGGAGATAGGTAGGGGACAGAGAAAAGTCAAGGGTGAAGAAAGCCACTTTAAATGTTCTCTGGAACCAGAATGGGATATAAATAAAATTCCAGGAAGCTCCTGGAGCCTGAAGTTGTGTGTAGGTTAGAGGCTTTGTTAGCATCAGAATAGATTTCCTTTGTATCTGCTCATTTCCCAGTTTCCCCTCCCTCCCTCCCTCCAAATTCTGATTTTGTCTAATGAGGGTGGGGCTCCCAGGCACCTCCAGACACGGAGAAGGGCCCAAATCATTGCTGCACAGGTCAGACAGCAAAGGTTCATGTAATGACCTTGAAAGTCAGGGAGGCAATATCCATGGCTCTGAGCAGGAGGGAAGCTCAGCTAAATAAGTATTTATCACATTTTTAAGACCTCAAATATACATCCTTTGTCCCACATGACTCCTAGTCTAAAAGATAAGCTTGGAATCTCAATATCTCTCTCTCTCTCTCTCTCTCTCTCTCTCTCTCTCTCTCTCTCTCTCACACACACACACACACACACACACACTCACCCGCACACACACTCACCCACATAGAGACACACACATTCTGTCCTTCCTCCTCTCTAAAATCCCTAGTTCTCCTAAATACAACCTTAGTATCCCCACAATAGTAGAAGACAACCCCAACAAGTGCCTGTGAAAAAAGCCTTTAAGACTCATGAATATTTAGCTCGTCCTCATGTAAAATATATGACTTTGTGTAAGGATCAGGCGAACGAGGTGCATGATTTTTTTCTGATTTATGGGCCTGGAGACGGATTATTCATAGCAGAGCAGCTGTGTGGAAAGATTCATCCGCTGCAAAATGTGATTGTACATCAGGCAGTGTGTGGGAACGGAGCTATGACTAATGGCTGCTTTACATATAAATGAGAAGGTTTGTGCTAGGAACTGTAAAAAAATACAATCACTCAGCTGACGGGCAGGCTCCTTATCGTGGGTGCAGGAGAGGGACCACAGGAAAGGCAGGCAAATGAATGCCTCACCCCCAAAAGCTGAGCCAGGTCGGGGTGAGAGTCAGGGAGCAGCAGGAAATGAGATGGAGGGAATTTGGAGAAGCAGCCAACTCTCCGGATGTGGCTGTAGTCAGTGTCTGTATTTGTAACTCCATCTTCCAGGCCCCACTGTGACCTCTGAGAGCCTGTCAGGGCAGAGATGTGGCCCAACAGAAGTGGCCGCACTGCCAACACATCCAGGGTGATGATCGGGCCCTGAACTCTTCAGAGCTTGGCGTTGGGCTGCTGAAGATTCAGGTCCAGTTCAGAAGTTAACACATGATTCATTTAGGGAAACCTCCGAAGAGAAAAATTGCATGAACCTGAGATTTCCCTCTGCCACTCCTCACGTCTCCCTCGTTTTCCCCCGTTCATCTCTCTCCTCTCTTGTAGCTGAGACAGGCTGTCTAGACATTGCAGATGTGGACAGATGTTGGGTCTGTAATTTATAACAACGGCCTCCAGAAGGCAATTCCAATTTGTTTCGGTAAGGCGTTGAGTTACAGGCAGAAAAAATATCCTGTAAATACCGTTGACTTACATGGTAACTACACCAAGGGTTTACTTAGTGAACAATCACTAACTACAGCATAATTACATATCCCTGCCGATTACCAGGAAATTTAATGACACCAAGCAGGTAATGACCACCAAACCAAATTTCTGGCTTTAGATGGGCCTGGAGAGCAAGGAGACTGAGCCATATTTAACAGGAATTTATGCCCATCTATTCAAGTCATCAATTAGTCTCCATTTTGAGGGCCTTTCATTTTTATCTACACGCTAGACATCCTCTCACCGTCATACTGAACTCCAAGGAGGTTGGATGCTGATTGTTGCTTTCTGCTGATACAGTTTTAAACCATCTAATATCTGTAGGCACTCACAAAGCCCTCAGAGAAGCCAGGAGGCTGGAAAATTATTTTCGCTGTTATCATAGCAGGTCACACACTTAGCAGCAGGGCTGAGCTTGCACTGACCTACTCTCACTCTGCTCTGCTGGCCGATGACTGAACAGCTGTCCTGGCCAGCAGTGAAGAGGACTGGCCCACCCAAGGCCAAACTAATCCTCCTGGAAACTATATTCTGATCTGGTAATTATGATGGAAAATGGAAAGGTGAATTTCTAGAATAGTTTTTTTAAAGAAATTCAGGATGATTCATATTTATCTATCATCTGGGGTGGTGTATGTGAAGGGGGAACAGGAGGCTACTATGAAGATTAATACACGGAAAAGTTAAGTGATCTGGATAAGATCAGAGTCTGATGGTAGCAGAAGCCAAATTTGCACTTGGGATCTGCCATCCCTGAGAACTCTGACCAGTTGGTCCCTCTGGGTTTAGGGGATCAGAGCTGGCCAGCAGCTGGGGAGCTCAGGCTTCCCTGGATATATAAGGTTGCAGCTGAAATAGCCATCAGGGTATCATGTATGTCAGTCTGGGGGAAGGGGAGAGAGGACTGGGACTAAAGGAGATAGGAAAGTGTGGAAATCAAATAAACACATTGACAGGATTGGATTCCAATTTTTAATCCATCTCCAACCTCTTCTAGTTTATTTGTTCCATAAAATTTTCCACCCCCCTCCTGCCTGCCCAAAGACAATCAAGCAAAACTTAATCTTAATACACCTCTAGGCGCAGACTCTTGGGTTTCCACAGACCCAGAAAAGACTATCTGATGCCAATTTAAGGACAGATATTGTCTGGAGAATTTTGACTCCTTGCTACAATTGTGTTCTCCCTCTCTCATTTCTCCCCTCCCCTGCTCCTGCTTACTGAATGCTCTGTATCCATCCAACTTCAATGATATCTTGCTTCACCTGAAGAAGTGGGTCTGGTTTAGAATGTCAGCTCCTGGCAGAGCCACAAAACCAATCACTAGCTAGGAGGGTAGGTCACTTGGGCCAAAAGAAGTACGTTAGGATTATCAGGTGTCCTGACTGAAACTGCTCTTCTCTGGTGGGTATTGGCCAGTGGGTCTGGCCTCAGGACTGACCTCAGAAAAAAAAAGGTGTCAGCAGCAGAAGGATGGGTTTAGGAAACAATCTGTGTCTCAGAAGTTTAAGGTTTTGGATGCAATGTCTAAAGAGACTCCTGAGACTTATTTTATGGGGTTTAAAAAATAGGAGTGAGTCCTGTCTGCCTGGGGTGTGTGAGACTTTTGTCCTACTGAGAGATATCGATGACAATGGCCTGGAGCCCTCTAACCCCAGGAGATCCTTGTGAGTGCACCAAGCCTCACATAGCTCCCTGGCAGGAGTGGATATGCGCATTTGTACTTCCAAACCTAGAAGGGCTGTGGGGAGAAGGAGGGACGACCTCTGGTCAGGGAGGATGAATGAGCTATAATAATGTTAATAGCTAACATGAATTGAGAGATGACTATATGCCAGGAATATATTATCTCTTTGATGATATATCTATGCATTAGCTCTTTGATAAAGAGAAAGTTACCCACTGCCAGGGAGTAGAACGTTTCTCAAAATAAGAAGAAGCACATGGTACACAGTCCAACTCTGTGGCCTGCCAGCATTAGCTGGAAGGTCACATATAGTTTCTAGGAGTGGAGGATAAAAGCAAGAGAAAAAGGAAACTACAGGGACACGTATCCATACATATCTGTGGGGAGGGAACTTCAGGGTGCAGACTCAGGTGTCTGCATACACAGAATATAAACCACTGGGATATGAGAGAGCTAATGAAAGAATGAGTTTATTGATACATGTGTAAACATACTTGAACACATGTCAACATAACATGCACACATGGATATACTGTATATCATGTGGTAAGTAAATATCCCTGAATTCATGAGAAAGAACCACATATCTTAGGCACAAAGGACATATTACAAAATGTGGCTGATTCTATACACAGGACTGATTTTCCATCTCCCAGAAGATCCCTTCCCAGACTTCTTGATAAGCTAACCCAAGCCTGGGGTGTTAGAAGGACAGAGTAGGATTGGGAAGGGTTTGCCTTACAGGCATCTCCCCAGATGGTCTTCCCTAAACCCAATCTTCCTGCCCTGGCCAGGCCTGGGGTCTGAGGTGTCACATACATCTGTGGGAAGGTTGTAGGTGGAAAGATGAGGGTCCGGGTTAGGGGGAAGCATGGATCCTGAATCAAACCTCTGGTTGTTTCTCTAATTCTGACCAGACCCTGAGAGTCCAAAAATAGTTTCCTGAAATAGATAGTAGAAAGATCAGGGGCTTTGAAGCCAGAAAGTCTAGGTTTGACTCCTGTCCTCTCTACTTATTAGCTTCTCATTTATTCATTCACTCAGTAAATATTTATTGAGCATCTATTGTGGGCCAGGTGTATGACCTTTTCTGAGCAAGCTATTTAAATTCAGTTTGCATAAGATTCTTTATCTATAAAACAGAGATAATAATACTGAGATGTCACAGTTGTGAGGATTACATGAGACTAAGTGCTTGACACATAGTTGATTCTCAATTAATGCTTCTTGTTATGATCACTAGCAAGAGAATTCCAATGATGGCTCTTTTAATAAAGTCCCTTTCTTTTGCTAATTTCCCCCCAAAGGTGGCTGAGCTATATCTGGGGGAAACTTAGGAGGAACTTGTATGGCCCTAGAAGGCCAGCATGTCTCATAGGTGACCCTGATGGAGGGCCCTGGGCTGTGGCTCCTCTCTGGAGGGAAGCATCACAGGACAGGCTTAGCACCACAGTGGCCTTATTTGCTTGTCTGTCTCCCTCTCTGGACTGTGAGAGGGCAAGGACTCAAGGGCAAGGACTGTGTCTTCACTTGTCTAGTATTGTGGTCACAGTGTTTCTGACAGTGCCTGGTACACAGGAGGCATTCAGTTCATGTTTGATGAATGAATGAAAGAAGGAAGGATCAGGGTTTCTAATGGTTGTGCAGCCTCCTCATTCCTTCAATGAATATTTACCAAGCACCTACAGTGTCCTCAGGGACTGTACCAAGTGCTGGAGATATAATGGGGAGCAAAATGGACATGGCCCCTGCCCTCATGGAGCTCAGAGTCCAGTGGAGAATACAAGCTGTAACGAAATCATCACAAAAGGAAACATATCCTTACAATGTGTGGTCTGTCTCCTAAAAGGAAGTAAATGATGCTAAAACAGCACACCAAGGAGAACTAACAGAAGCTTGCCCCGGGATGCAACATGTCAGCTGACATCTGAAGTGGGAGCAGGAGTTGAGGCCATGTTGGGGTGGAGTCTTCCAAGGACAGGAAACCCTATGTGCACAGCCCCAGTGGCTGTTAGAACACAGCACATTCAAACAGGAAACGGCCAATATGGCTGGAGAACAATTTCCAATTGGCAAAGTGGAGCAGAGAAGTTAGAGATGGGTTCTGGTCTTTATTCTAAGAGCAAGGGGACACCATCACAGTTTTTCAAGTTGAGTGACATGGCCACTATCTGACTGAGTTGGGGTGGCAAGAGGACACATGGAGAGACCAGTCAGGAGGGCATTGAGTTAGCTAAGCAACACATGGTGTGGCCTTGGTCTTGGGTAGCGGAGATAGAAAAAGATGAGTGAGAAACTTTAGAGTGGAGGTGAAAGGGCTCTCTGATGGTCAGGTCCTGCAGTGTCAGATGAGGGAGCAGAAGGACCCATGAATAATTCCTAGGTTTGTAGAACTTGCTCCTAGTGTTTGTCACCTCTATAAAAGGTCTCCTTTCCTGTCCTCGGGAGAGTTTGGTTCCGATCGCCTTCAGATGTGGATAGATTTCCACTTCCAGAGACTGAGAGAGACTTCCAGGGGCCCCACGGTATCTGACAGTACCTAGAGATTCATTTTCCCAACCAAGGCCCTTGCCACTTCAGCACTCATTTATCCTCCCAAACTCACCCAAACCCAAACACGCATATTCTCAGACTCTCTGGCTCCCCAGACTTACACAGACTTTCAAATGCTCCCTCCAGACCATTTCAACCTAGCCTTATTTATCCTGGCATCCCCAAAGCCCTCCATGCCCCCCCATTCCCACTCCTCTCTCCACCCTGCCCCAGCCCCTGCCTCCCTCTGCCTCCACTTCACCCTATTAAGAAACAACAACCCCCCAGAACCCCTGCCCCTGGCTGCTGCTTCCTGAGCCCCGCCCTCCCTCCCTCCTCCTGCTCCTCTCCCTGACAGATGCCTCAGAGCCCCGGGCCGCAGTTAAGGTGACGAGATGCAGCAATTCTTTATGAACATTTCATTCCTGCTCGCTACACGACGTAAATTAGATGGTGTGTTACATTCGGGCAATAAGAGAGATATGTCACCACGACGCTGGCCCATTGGATGGAGAGGGTAATCCTGCCGTGAATTTCATTACTGCTTTTATATAGACAGAATTAGCTCGGTGACAGCGAGCCTGATTGTCTTTCACTAGGGGTTTGGCGAAGAGCTGAAAGGATTTCACCCTGATGTGCACACTACTGAGTGACCCCGCTCACCAGCGGCTCCGCTGATTGCTTTGCACCTTGCAGACCCGCGATTGGCTCAGCCTCTCCACCGCCTCGCCTCCCTCCCTGGTCCCCATCTCTCCCCGCCTGGCTTTTTCTTGAAGCAAGAAGAAAGGAGACCTAATGGAGGAGTCACAAGGTCATGAAGGGAAATATGCAAGTGGGGAGGGGCAAGGTGGCAGAGTTTTAAAAAACAGCAACAAAATTCCGTTCTGATCAGAGTCTCCTGGATAGAAGCTGTGGCCACTCAGTCTTGCCCCCCCCCCCCCAAAAGGGAGAAGGGCCTGGTCCCAGGGGCATGTGCCCATTGCCCTCGGGGCAAAGGAGGAACTGGGTAGGGGCTGGTAGGTCCTCTGAGTCTCCCTAGCAGAGACTCCAGAGCTGCCCTTAGGTTCCTATCCCTTTGCCTCTTGCATCTCTGGGTCCTTTCCCCGTGGCAGCTCAGCTCTTTCCCGCCTCCTAGCCAGGGACTCTGGAGAGAAATGAAAGCAACAACCATTGTCACTCCCAGCCTGTGGACCTAGCAATCGCAATGTGAAGGTGAGGGAGGGGCATGGATTCCCATTACTCCATTTCCCACACTCATCTGCTCATGTTATGGCCCCCACCCCACCCCAAATGTACATAACACTCTTCAGTAACTTCCAAAATCCTTAATAGGACACCTAGATGGCCCACCCCAGCAGCCTGCAAGCAAGCCCAGACTTCAGTTTGTTTCTGTGGGAGTGGCTGGTTCTGAGAGAGCCAACCTTGTCCCTATTCTCTTGGCCTCCACCTTGATATTTATCGCCTTCTGTCACCTTATCCACACCTTCCCCCTCCTCTGTCAATCCCTCAGAAAGTGTCTTCTACCAGGCCTTCCCCAGGCAGCTGGTTGCCTCTGAGGCTGGCCAAGGACATCGTTGCTGGACCCCTGTTGACCGCTCTACCCCCTTCCAGAAGCTCCCAAGGGTTCCATTCCTTGGGGGCTTTGGGGCCAGCATCAAACAGACAGAATAATCTCCTCAGGGCCCCTTATCTTTTGGTCAATCCGACACATCTGTCAGGAAAATTTCTCTAGTGACCCAGATCAGCCAGCTTTAAGGCCTCTGAGCTGAAAGGGATTAAGGCCGTAGTTTCCACTTTCCAAAAGGGGAGGAGGCTCCCTGGACCTTGGTAGAACTGGCAAAGGCCTGGCACAGGGTCTCTGTAGCCTGACTCTCTTATGGGGATAATGCACTGAGATTCCCTATTCAACTCCCCACCCAGGGCAACCTCGGCTCAAACTGCCTGTCCTCCATGGAGCCCAGGTCAAGGGTTCCCTTAATGACTTATTCAGGCAGTCACACTGGATGAGTTTTACACAAAGCCCTTCCCTGTGAAGCCAAAACTAAGTCTTCGATGCTGAAACTTTAATTCTGCTTGTATGATAGCTGTATGACGAGGCAGGTCATCACATCCCTCTGAACTCCAATTTCCTCATCTTCAAAAGGAGAGTGCCAATTGCTGTGGTGGGGGCCGCGGTGCAATGCCGGCTCCCCTCAGTACGGAAGGACGTTCGGAAGGACGTTCCCCAGCTGTTGTCCTGACCTGTCAGGCTTTGTTGGATTTGTCTCTGCTGCAGAGGGCTGCCTTGCCTAAGGCCATGCCCCTTTCCCTGGGCAGCCAGAACCTCTCCCCAACTCCAACGGTTCAAAAGGGCCATCCCAGCCCTACAGCCCCACTTGTGGTTGGCTAAGACCTTTTGTGAAACTATAGCACAGCCCACCTTTTCCCTCTGGCCAGTCTGTCTTTCTAGTTCCTCCCCTTGCTCTTGGTGATGATCCCAAGGGCATGCCCCATATAGCTCTTGCATAATACTCTTTATCTCAGCGTCTGCTTCCAGACCCAACCTGCAGACAATGCCTGCCCTACCTACCAGTTGGGCTGCTGTGAGGATGTTTTGTAAAGTAACATGCAGTGAAAAGAATAGCTGCTGCTGTTTATCATCATAATCATCATCGTTGTCCTCTTCACTGTCTTCACAGCAGGGCCTGCCCAGCTGGTGTGATGTTTAGCATACTCTGGTCAGGAAGTCCAGTAAATGAATGCCCGGCCTTCTTTTTCTTCTAAGGACAAAGTTCGTTGCGTTCTGCCTTTTATCTTCTGGTTAAAATGACCTTCCCAAATTGGCCAGACTACCCATCAGGAAGTCCAGCCATGGTTTCAAAGATGATGCTCTAACCAACTGAGCTACCTGGCCAGCCCTAAGGCAGCAATTTTCAACTGGTGTGCCGAAGCATACCGTGTGATGCAAAAAATTTTAAAACATGCAATATCTGGCTATTTAGTCAGAGGTACTGACCTCTTTTCCCTTAGCTTGTCAAATAAAAAAATGACAACAGCCAACACAACAATAGGCATCCGGTGTGAATGCCCTATCTTGAACCATAAGTATATAGGTAATATAATAGAGTTGAATCTTATTGGTCACATTGCATAATCAGGTTTTATCTGATTGGTTAATTCTTGGTATCAAAAATCCTTATATATAAGTATAGGCACCTGATTTTTTAAAAAGTCACTTTGGAGCAAAAAGGGTAGGTTATTATTATTTATTGTTGTTGTTGTTCTTGTAAATCAATCAAAATTATACCTATTTTTTGTCAGATCAGCAAAAAAAATGTATTTTTTTGGTGTGCTGCAGAATTTTAGTAATTAGTTTATGTGTACCATGAGATGAACAAGGTTGAAAATTGCTGATCTAGGGGTTCAAAGTTCTGGAGTTCTGTTACCCACATCTTATTCTCTGCTCCAAGAATAAATGAGCTAAGTACCCATTGGATGATCTCTCCTGCACTCTCAGGATGCATTCCTAGCTGGGCTCCTTACCCCTTAACTTAAAACATGTACTTTCCTCCCATAGACTACAGCATCCAGCCTTAGGAGGAGGGGGAGCAACAGGTCTCAAGTGAGGCCTGAGAACAGAGTTTCTTCCCCTTCGAGCCAAGGCTTCCTTCTGTACCTTGTTTCTAGGTCCCCAAAATAAAAATAAAAAAGCCAAGGATCCCTCTTTCCTAGAAGATAGGGAGGGGCATGGGCAATGGTCTCCTACTACTGTTACCCTTCTGTGTGTGCTCACACTGTCCACTACTGGGCCCACAGCCTTGTCAGCATTTTGGAGCGGACTGGCAGATAGGGACACTGCCAGGTGAATCAGATCTACCACCCAGTCCCCACTCTTGGACCCTAATCTAGAACCTGTGCTTCTCAGGGATGCAGTTCCTGCATCTCTTCTGGAGCTTTCCCTGCAAGGCTGAAGACCCTGAGTAGGAAGCCAGAAATGTGGGGAATGGAGCTTTCTCACCCCACCCCCATCCTGACATCACAGCCCTCGCTTGCTGACACTAATTGGTTGCCCTGGAAACAAGTTCCTTAAAGTGCATGATGACTTGAAGTGGTGGGAGGAGTCAGCCCTGCCACAGAGAGTCCACAGAGGCCCTCAGAATCCAGCAGGGCTGCCCAGAGGCTGCACTACCTTCTGCTAGTACACATGCCTTGCACCCAAGAAGGAAAGTTTACCAGCTCAGGAAAATGACCCAGGACTGCACAAAGGTAATCCTAATTCACCAATGCTATTATTTCCCACTTTATCTGGGAGTCTGTCTTATCTTTGAGTGGGGAGATCTTGCTGCAAAGTCAGAGGTAGTCCAAAGCAGGAAAAGTCAGCCATTTACTCTGGAACAAATAGGTATCAGAGGTGATGTGGGCCCCTCTTTTCAAGTCCCAGATTGGGTCATCTCTTCTAATCTCTCTCTCTCTCTCTCTCTCTCTCTCTCTCTCTCTCTCTCTCTCTCTCTCTCTCCTTACCACTTACTTATTCTAGAGCTTAAATATTCTTTCAGTCATTAATTCAAAAAGTATTGATGAGTCTCTGGCATGTTGTAGACCCTGTGCCAGGCCCTAGGGATAAAGCCAGGAGCTGATAGGTCCCTGCCTTTATGGAGCTTACTGTCAATACCTTACACCGTGTCTTTCTATACTCACATGCTCATCTCTTTAATAACTATCTCTGGGTTTTCTTTTTTCATTCTAGTTTCCCAAATGTGGTGAGCTATCTGGTTGCTGGTAGGGTGGAAAGCAGTTTGCCTGTTACCCCCTTCTACCCATGGGCTTTCTAAGAGCCTGTTAATGTACATCCATTCTGGACCCTAAACTCAAAGATTTGGGGAACCTTCCATGTTACTCTATTGCTTCCAGCACCAGCCCTCTAAGAACCCAGGATTTTTCCATTCTCTTTCAAGGCCAATGAGCAGAAGAATGGATGGAACTTGAGGGTGGGAGCAGAAAGGTGTGTCCATTGTACGCTGGAGCACATGCCTGGGCACCAGATACAGGGCTGTGCTTTCATACATCTTTGTCCTGCTGCCACACATGTGCACTTATGTTGGCCAGTATTTGTGATTTCTCCCAAATTGGCCAGTAAGGGGGAGAACATGTGTGTATTTCCACTTATGAGCGTGAGTGAACATGTGTTCAGGGGAAGGGAAATTTTAGGGGTATTGTCTCTATGTGTGTTTTTTCCAAATGCTTGGCTTTTTTCAAAATGGCTTAGAGCACTACTGTCATTTATGGGGTTTAAAATGTCAGAACAGGGCCCGCGGGGAGGCAGGGGAGATTAAACTGCAAACAGTGAAGGTTATAGATGACGTTTCTGATAGGCTGACAGGAGGACTCAAATGATGCCGCACGTTAGCAATCATTTAAACACACACACACACACACACACACACACACACACACACACACATACCAGATCATCTCTCCATATTTTAATGGCATATTCTGAAGGCTAAAAACATAAAAGGCCATCTTTAGAAAACCGCAGCTCTGCTTTCAGAACTCAACCAGTAGCTGTCCGGGATGTGTGTGTGTGAACACATGTGCTTATTTGTATTATAGTGTCTGTATTGGTTAATTCCACCTCACTTGTATATAATTGCCCTATTTAATTAACAAAATAGATCACATCCAGCAATCTACCTGAGCATCACAACAACTTATATAAAGGCAGAGTCAAGATTACTACCCCCACTTTACAGATATAAGAAAACTGAGGCTCACAGAGGTTGCCCGAGACCAACCAGCTAGGAAATGACAAAGCTAAGGTTAGCAGCAGGGTCTTTTATAGTTATCCAGAACTCTTTTCTTGAGGTTGTGGTTCTCAACTCGGATTACGTCTTAGAATCACCTGGGAAGCTTGCAAAACCCACCGATGCCTGGGCCCCACCCCCAGAGATTCGGATCCAATTGTTTTGGAGGTGTCAGAATTTTCTGAAGCCCTCCCCCCAGTAATTCTAACACGCAGGCTGGTTGAGAATGACTGCTCTCTCCAGGGCTTGGTGATGTCAGACAGGAGCTATGCATGAGGGTGTCCTAGGTGTTTGATTATGCTCATATCCCCTCCATGTGAATGCGAGTTCCAGTCTCTTTCCTCTTCAAGGTCTATCTCTGCATCTACTCTCTTTCTTCTGCATCAACTCAACTCCCCACCACTTCGCAGACTATGGAGACTTAACAGGATGCTCAGTTCCACCTGGTAAATGAAGAGGCTACTAGTCAGGTGTCCACAGTTGTTACCATCCTTTCAGGGCCACACTGTGTTGTCTCACTCAGAGAGAGGGAGGAGAACCGGCTCCACCGAGCTCCGTCAGCCAGGAGAAGGCCAGGAGGTAAGATGCAGTGACAGAGTAAAGGAAAAGGGGAGACAGAAAGAAGGGAAAGGAGAAAAAGAGAGCTGCCAGCCTTGAAGGTTATACTGACCAGCTAACGGCTAAAGCCATGGACAGTGCTAACCTGACTCAGCCTCTGCAGGAGAGGCAGCCTAGCTCAGTTTAGGAGCACAGACTCGTCATTGGCCTGGTAGGGCTTGCATCCAGGTTTCTGCTTACTAGTTGTGTAACTTTGGGCAAGTACTTAACATCCCTGTGCCTCAGTTTCTTATATTTTAAATAGCAATTATAATAATAGTACCTGCCTCACAGGATCTCTGGGAATTCATGTAAAGTCCCTGACACAGCACAAGAGCTGGGTAGGGGTTAACCATTATTATTCTGCATCATTTAATGCTTTGGAACTCTCCCCTCTGGAAACTCTATCTTCCTGAACAGTCCTTCTCAGTGTCCTTTTCTAGCCCCATTCCCCTGCCCTCCCTCTGAATCAATGGGTCTCAGCCCCAATTCCATCATTAGAATCACCTAGGGAACTTCTCCAGCTCACTCCCAGAGATTCAGGTTTAGTTGGCTTGGGGTGGAGAGACACTAGTGTTTTTCAAATTTCCTGGCTGATCCAAATGTGCTGCGAAGGTTAAAAACCACTCCTTTAATTGTTGATACTCCCTAGGACTCTACTCTTGGCCCTTTTCTCTCCTTACCTGTCTTCCCAAGTAATTGACTTCCTTCCCATGGCCTTAATTATCATTGATATGCTGGTAATTCTCAAATCCATATACGCTGTCAAGACCTCTCTTAAATGCCACACATGTATTATCAACTCCTTACCAGACATTTTAATTTCCAAATATATGGAGATTTAGTTGTTCTCAATAGTCTCTTAACTTCCTGGATATCTTTACGAAGATGTAATCCAGATCTTCCCCACCCCCAAGTACAGTCCTTCTCAGTGTCCTTTTCTAGCCCCATTCCCCTGCCCTCCCTCTGAATCAATGGGTCTCAGCCCCAATTCCATCATTAGAATCACCTAGGGAACTTCTCCAGCTCACTCCCAGAGATTCAGGTTTAGTTCTGTCCTAATCAGAACTCAGTATCTTACTTTCCCCAAACTTATTCCACCTCTTCTATTCCCCATCTCCGTCACTTCCAACCATTCACCCAAGGCAAGAACCTGGTGGTCATCCAGGTCTCCTCTCCCTCATCACCTCCCACATCCAATCAGGTATAAAATCCTGTCAATTCCCTTGTACAGCTCTCTCCAATCTCACTCATCAATATCCCCACCACCACTGCCATAACTCAGGTCCTCTGTCTCTTGTTTGTACAGTTGTAACAGCCTTCTCATGAGCAATAGCCTTTAGCTTTTTTGGCTGCACCCTTCCCCCATCCTCTTCATCAACCTCAGGGTTATTTTTCTGAAATGCAAATCATTCCACTGTTAAGGATAAAAATACAACATCATATGGCCTTTTACTATTTGTCCCCTTCCATTGGCCTCTTCAAAGGTAACCTCTCTACCCCAACCTCTGTACTTCTGTTCTCCAAATGTGCCAGGCTGTTTGACCCCTCAAGGCTTTTGCATATGCTATTCCCCCTGCCTTAAATACCCCACCTGCTTTCTCCTTTCCCATTTTACCCACATTTACAAATTAGCTGAAGCACTAGTGTTACCTGACTACTCAGGTCGAACTGACCACTCCTTTTGTGTCCCTACTTGCACCCTGTAGTCACATCTATTAATATTATCTCTCACTCTATATTTCACTTCTTTATTTTCATACCTGTCTCCCCCACTGGACTTTGATCACCTGGAAGGCATAAGCCATGTCTTACTTGTCTCTGAGGAGTGGAGTGGGTCGGGAGGAGATGGGACTCCAAATCCTGTAGGGAGTTTACGGACTGTTGGGTTCCATTGGCTAAAGTGCTTGGTTAAGAAAGCTTTGGCTTAGGCTCTGGGTTTGAAGGGTAGCTTCCTTCCTCCTGGAGCCAAGCAGAGAGGCTAGGTATGAGCAAAGAAACCAAATAAGCCACTGGCCAGCCACTGTGCCCCCAGGCTCCTCCTGTGGGCCTGCTTCTCCAGGCCCTAGAACTAGGAGCTCTGATTGCCATAACACCTGGTGCCCCTTCGTGGCCCAACCAAGGTGAGAGTAGAGTCTTCTTTCCCCTCTTTCATCTGAGATCAGGCTGGAATGCCTCCAAAGGAACCTACAGAAAGAAAACTAAAAGCAAGCAAGCAAACAAGACCCACAAACACTTAGAAATACAGAAATGTAGAGGTCTGATTCTAATTTGTCACCCCTGCCTAAGGGAGCAACTTTTCTCCCCATCCTTGCCCAGGCAAGGGGCTAGGCAGAAATCCTAGTCCCACTCCAGGCAGGTGGGCAGCTAAAAGTGCCAGGGAAATTAAAGCAAGCCCTTATCCTCCACTCAAGTGAAAGGTCAAGACCATCCATGGTCTTGAGCAATAGAAAAAGTCAGGGGCCCAGATAATAGCTCACAGACAAAATATGGTCTCCGGGTCACCCAGGGCAGTGTTGGCCTCATTTATGACTGGATCCGCCATGCCCGACCCTTACTTGCTAATATTCCTGGAGCCCTTGCCATATGTCAGCACTGTGCCAAGTACTCGATTAGCCTGAGTAACCATCACAACAACCTTCTGAAGTAGGGGCTATTATTATTCCTGTTACAGATGAGGAAACTCAATCTCAGCCAGACTAAGTGACTTTTCCAAGGTGACAAAGCTGGTAAATGGTTAAGCTAGGATTCAAATTCAGACCATCTGACTCCAAAGCCCCAGGCTCTTAAGCACCAAAGTGTACTGCATAACACACATAACAGATGATCGTTCAATATTTGCTAAGAGCAATAATAATAGCTGACATTTAACAATGTGCCAAGTACTTTTAAGCACATTATATACATTCCTTTATTCACTAGATAAGTGCTATTATTTCCTTTTTATAGATGAGTACACTGAGCCTTAGAGAAGTTAAGAGCATTGTTCACCATCCCAAAGCTAATCAGTGGAAGAACGGGGAATGCAAACCCAGGGGAGTGGATAAATGAATGACCAAGGCATAGACAATCCCCTCATCAGCACCACTACCATCCTGGAGAATGTCCTTGAAGGCAAGAGAAACCTTTCCAGGAGCTCTGAGAAGGTGGCTGATACCTTGATTAAGGCTGTCTGTGGGCTATTATCCCATGTCTTGGCAAGGCAGTTCCAGTCTAGATAGCTCTGCCAAGTTCAGGGCCCAAGGTACTCAGAAGTGACCCTAGAAGGCTGGGCTAACTCCTCTTTTCTCCCAGGCCTCTCCAGACCACCCTCTGACCAGCTATATCTACTCACAAGAGTCTGGCACTTGGAATCTGGTTGGGTTTGGGGGCCCTAATATCTATAAAACCAGAGCCTCCAGGATCCTCCCCTCGCAGAGAGCCATGCTGGCACCTAAGAAATGAGGGAGAGAGGAGAGTAGAAGCCAGTTCCTCCCCTCCCCATCTCCTCACCCTACCCAAAGCCTTGCAGGCTGACCCCACCACCTCCAAACCCGCAGCAGAGTTTCTCACCTTCAGGCAAAGGCAGATGATGGCAGAGCTGGGGAGCAGAATTTAACTGAGCCCTCAGGGCACTGAAAATCCCTAGTATTAGTATTTAGGGAATGAGAGTCCCAGAGGATGAAGGAGGAAGGGAGAGACTGGGAGAGAAAGGCTGAGCTGCTCAGAGAGGCAGAAATAGAGAAGGACACAGATACCAAGAAGGGTTGCAGAGAGAGTCAGAAGAGGAGGGAGTGAGGGAGGAAAAGAAAGGAGACTGAGAAGGGAAGGAGACAGGCAGAGAAAGGGGGGAGGGAGGAGAGAGACAGAAAGAGCCAGTTGCTTTATTCATGGCTGGTGATATTATAGACTGAGTGAAAATCACATTATCGTAATGGGAAAGTTAGAGTTGCTGAGATGATGCCCTGAAGCCTCGGTGCTGATTGGGGTGTGATTGCTATCTGTATTTATATGTAGAAAGCAAAGTTCACTGCCAGTTCAAGATGGTGGCGGCTGCTTTATGCAACATAATTCTTCAGTAGGGAGACGCCCCGAGCAAGCTGAGCAAGCCAAGCAGGAGTGGGAACGGAAGCCTAAACACAAGCTCGACAAGCCTGATGCCTGAGCAGTGCTGGAGCAGGTGATGGAGCCTGGGCTGGAGCTCAGCGTCGCTGGAGGAGGTGAACGCCTACCAGAGTAAGAGGTCCTGAAGGACCAGGGTCTGGACCCAGCCGAGACCTGAGGTAGGTGGGAGGAGAGCCCATGAGAGAGGGGGACTATGGGTAAAAAGGAGCTGCTTCCACCGTCTCCCCCTCCCAGGCCAGCCCAGGGTTAGGCCTGCCCTGAAGGGAGAGCTGAACTAGACCTCCAGAGGTCAGAAACCTTAAACATATTATATAGTTGACCCACCCCATCTCCACTGTATAATTCAGTGCTAAGCTGACAATAAATGTCAAGAAGTTTTCATTTTCCCATGATGATGTTTTGTTTGTTTTTTTAAATTGATTTTATTTTTTTCTTGTTTTTTAAATTGATTTTAAAGAGAGAGGAAGGGAGAGAGGGAGAGAGAAATTCATTGTTCCACTTATTTATACATTCATTGGTTGTGTCCTGACCAGTGATCAAACCCGCAACCTTGGCGTATCAGGACGACGTTCTAACCAACTGAGCTAGCCAACCAGGGCCATGATGATTTTTTTTTTTTTATGTCTCCAATTTCTGTGCTTTAATTTCTTTTTCAGGTACCCCTGCTGTGTTAGCCTGGGGGTTGGGGGGTGGGGCGCCTACCACTTGTGATCTGCCGCTGCCTGCTGCCTGTTGAACAGCCCAGTGCTGGGATGAAACAAGGCCCATCCCTACTGATTGGTGAACGGGTGTGATCTTTGACTCCAGGGCAGAGCTGGGGGTTGGCAGGCAGGTCAGTCAGCCCAGACTCCAAGCCTTGCCCCACTCTTAGAGGTGTTGGCCACAATCAGGGAGAGAGAAAAGGGCTGTCAGTGCAGCCTGAGCTATCTAGTGAACTCAGACCACCTTTGACTGAAGGCCTATTTCCATTAGGGCTTTCTGGGGAAATGAGGCAGAGTTGGGCCCCACAGTAAAGATGCCAGATAAAATGTAGGATGCCCAGTTAAATTTGAATTTCAGATCGACATCAAAGTATTTTAGCATAACTATATCCCATGCAATATTTGAGATATACTTATATTAAAACAAAACAAAACACACCCAAACTACTTGTTGGACTACAAGGTCCACTGAGAATTCTGCATAGCTGATTGCAAGGGTGAAACAGGGACTAAGAGCAAACCCTATCCCCACCTCCAAATCAAGTCCCACACATTCCCTGCTACCTCTTTGAAGCTTCCAGAACAAAATAGAGTCCTCCTTCCTTCAGGCCCCCAAGTTGCCCTTTCTTTCAGGAAGATGGATGGTGCTTGATGTGATGCTGAACAGGACAGGGGGAGCTGCCTATCTGTGAGCCACAAAATGGACTGTCTGAGCAACCAGTCTACCTAACAGCCATCTCATTAGTGCTTCAGGCCAAACCCCTGTCCATCCTCTGGCAGAGGCCCATGTCCAGGACACAGCAGCTAGAAATTAATGAGTCCTTCAGGGTCTCCGTGTTTGTTCTCTAGCTCAGAACTGACTTGGTAAAGGGAAGAGGCAGGGGGCAAAGAGTTCTGAGTTCCACAGGGGCAGCTGGGGTTCCAGTGTCACCTGTATGATCTTCAACATCTCTCTCATAGAAGAATGGGACTTGTTTCCTTCCCTCAGTACAGGGGATCCTACCTGACTCTGAAAAAAGTCATGGGCTGTCTTCCCATTACCCCTCAGTCCCAGAGACTCTGGTGGTTGGACCCCAACCTTTGTCTCCGAAGGGGGCTAATTATTCAGGAACCAATTTATGGGCACATAGAAGCATATCTCCTTGACCTCAGAAGTCACAGGATCAAGAATCAAGACTTCAGTGCCAGACAGATCATGTAAGTGTGAAGCAACCCGTGAGATGCAAAGGGAGTGGTAGAGTCTGTGGCTGTCCCTCAAAAGCACATGCCTCTCTAAAGGCATTCGATATCATATTCGTTTATTTGTTTCAAACACTGTGCTCAGCAAACCAAAGACCCGGGTGGGCCTGGTTTTTGTAGTATTGAGTAACTCCCTAGTTTATTGATCTTTCTGGTGACATACCTAGCTTTAGCCATAGGGCCACAAAGTGTGGCCATATAGTAGAGGTACAGAGACCCACTGACCCATAAAGAGGCACAGGGCCATCTGTACAGACACCAATAAATATCAGACCACAAATAATCAGATCGTCTGTCAGAAAGCATAAGGACATTCACAGTGGAGTTGCCGATCCACAGCTTGCCTTCCTGTCTACCTCTTGCCAGCCTACCACCTCTCTGCCTCTTCCTTATTTGCCCAGTGAGACCCAAGTCTGCTGCTCGCATTCTCCCCTCTCCCTGGTAGTGTCATTCTATAAAGCCCAAAGGGTGTAGATGGAAATGGAGTGAGGAAAGAATGCTCTGTACAGTAGACCCATATGGTAGGGCCATAACATATGCATCTGGAACCCCAGAAATGCCCCCATGTTTTTTATGCTCACAACAAGCCTATGTATTTGGGCAGGAGGCTGACAAGGAGAGTCAACACACTCCTTGGCCTTGATATCAGGCAGCTGAACTCCAATTCCAGTGTATTAAGTTCATGTTTGTTATGAACTCCATCAGGATGTTTGATGACCCTTTCCTAAGGATCTCCCAGGCATCTCCTCTTGGGCCCCTTCCTTGGGGACCAGGCCATAAAACAGAGTTAGTTCCCTAGAAGGATCCCAAGAAGGGATGTGTTTGGTTCATTCCAGCTTCACCATCAGTGCTAGAACCTAGGCAGCCTCTTCCTGGGCTCAGTCATTTCAACAAAGCAGAAGTAGATAAATCAGTTGCAATAAATAAAATAAATTAAAACCCAGTGCTTTTTTCAAATATTCCTAAGAACTGATTTTTGGATAATTCGCTGTTTGGAATTATCTATGCTCCTATCCCCTTCCCTTTCAAGATTATAAGTAACATTGATTATCATCAGCATCTTATCAAAGCTCCAATGTCCACAGCTTAGGGAATGACTACCCAAATCACACAGGAGACAGGAGAGGGCCCTCAAATAAGGGTTTGTCTTCTTAGAGGTACAGGGGGGAGTCCAAAGAGATGACTTCTGTCCTGTCTTGGAGACAAGAGTCTTTGAGGGTGAAACCAAGACATCTCCAAGCTTGGCTGGCAGCTCATTTATTCAGATTCCTCTGAAGTTCCTATTTTATATCCCTTTGGGCTAGTGTCTGTGCAGCCCTGGTGGGGGATTATACTATGTCCCCATTCCCTGGAATGACCTATTAGGGCAGTGGTTCTCAACCTTTCTAATGCCGCGACCCTTTAATACAGTTCCTCATGTTGTGGTGACCCCCAACCATGAAATTATTTTCGTTGCTACTTCATAACTGTAATTTTGCTACTGTTGTGAATCGTAATGCAAATATCTGTGTTTTCCGATGGTCTTAGGCAACCCTGCTAGCGGTTCTCAACCTGTGGGTTGAGACCCACAGGTTGAGAACCGCTGCTGTAGAACCCAGATATTTACATTACGATTCATTAACAGTAGCAAAATTACAGTTATGAAGTAGCAATGAAAATAATTTTATGGTTGGGGGTCATCACAACATGAGGAACTGTATTAAAGGGTTGCGGCATTAGAAAGGTTGAGAACCACTAGGGGAACTGAGGTTTGGCAGAGAACATTCTGCTTGTGGTAGAAGAAAAAGAGATGAGGCACCTGCCCTGGAAACCCCCACTTACCAGGGAAGAGGCAGCAGAAAATCCCCCAGTGCTCCTGGGGCACAGGAAGGAGCTGATCTACTCAAAAGCTAGAGGCGGGATAAAATGCCCCCTGCCTGGGATGGCTGTGGGAAGGAATGTCTCTGAGAAAATGTCGCTCCACTCCCCTGGAGGGCCCTGGAGATGGCTGGCAATCCACCCCTCCTCCCCCTACTCCTGACCCCTCCCCTCCAACGTGTGAGTGTGTGTGTGTGTGTGTGTGTGCGCGCGCGCGCGCGAGCGCGCGCACACACACACACACACACACACACATAAATCTTAATTGTGTCTGGGGCTTTTTGCAGTGTTAATTAATCATATTTAGGGCTGTTTCCAGCTGTTGCTGAGGGAAAGAAGGTCCCACACGCCTGTGACTTAGGGTAAATCCAATCAGGCAGAGGAATTCTTTGATTCTGGAGAAGCTGAGCATGGGAAAGACACCTCTAATCCCAGTGCCTCTCAGACCCCTGCCTGCAGCCTCCCCCGTTACTACCCTTGGAAACTGATCTGGGCTGGGGAAGGGGAGGGCCTGAGGGCTAGAGAGAAGGGGGGAGGGATGAAGGGGAGGATACAGGGCCCTGTTGGAGATGGCCAAGGGTTGACTGGAACCAGGGTCTAGGCCTGCCCTGCTGACTAGGAGCTTCTGCCCTGTACTTGGGCTGTTTAGTGGACTCAGGAGAACCTGAGATTCCTGAATAGCCACTGGGTCCAAGAGCTATTACAGGAGGCTTGGCCTGGACTAGTCAGACCAGTGGGTGGGCAGCACTGACCTAATTACAGTTCTACACAGCCACTGTGGTCTGAGAAAGGGCCTCACCCAAGCCTTGCTGCTTTCCTGTGACTTCTGAAGCCGAGCAGCGTCTCTCTCAGCTCCTTCAATCTCTCACATGTCTCCCCAGTTCTGGGTCTGCGTTTCTCTCTCTTCCCAGGGCTCTGTAGTTTGAATCTCTTTAACTGATCTCTCTGTCTCTGCTACTGTCTCTGAAATCTTAGCCCACCACCTCAAATCTTCACAGAGGCGCACCTTAAAATAGAAAGCTAACTTAAGGGGAGGGGACCAGCCTGGCTGGTGCTAATGATATTTCTTTGGTTTATGCTGGTACTCATGCTGGAGCAAATATAGGAAGGGGGGCGGGGCGTGCTGCTGCTGAGGGTAGAGGCAGTAAGGGATTGTCCCACCCCTTAGAGACCCACATGGGAAAGGGTGGAAAGTAAGGGTGCAGAAGGTCAAACAGAGACCAAGCAGTGGTGACCCTATCCTCCCCCTACCATGACCTCACCTCAGCCTACCCCCTTGTTGAGGCCTTCTGGGTCCTGGCCTAACTGGGCCTAAATAATTGAGGAGCCCATTATAGCCGTGCTGTTTCCTCACTGTCAAGTGTAAACGCTGCACTGGTCGGGTGGGGAAATGGGGCTAATTTGAATTGATAATAGGAAACGCGGGGAAAAGTCATCTATAGTGAGTGAGGAGCGAGCGATCCCCGAGCAGATGCTAAATCTTGTATAATGAAAGAATCTGCCGATGTCAATTATGTACGAGTGTCTTTGCAGTGGTTGGAGGCGGTGGGCGGGCGAGGGAACGGAGGGCTGGGTGCATCCCATAAACCCAAACACCCATCAAAGCCTCATACATATGGAGCGGCAGAGATTACGGCATAAATTTGAATGTTATGAATGTGCATGAGGGACAGGCAGGAAACCCACCTCATAAGGGGGTAGGAAAGGGGATGTTTTTCAGTGTGAGTGTGTACAAGGGAGCTTTTGTCCTCTGGGTCCCTCAGCAGTATCTTCTCTGTCTCAGCTGTACCCCCTCGGTGCCCAGGATGAGAAAGTCAGGGTCTGGAGCCTGGACGTGAGTCCCTTGAGGGCTTTGGGCCCAAGCTGCCCTTAACCCATTCAGAATGCTCCCAGGATGAGATCTAGAAATTGATGTGGCTGGAGATCCAGAGGGATATCTTGAAATATCTGTGATGTGAACACAGCTTTCCCTCCTGCCCGATAGAAGAGACCAGAGAGGTCAATCTAGACAGCGCTGCCCACTATGGAATGGTCAGGGTGATCCCGGAAGACAGCCTGGAGGAAGAGGTCACAAACTGTGCTATAAAAAGGGCCAAGAGCTCAGAATCACAACATGAGGGACACATCTTCCTGTTCCTGGGGTAAGCCCACACCACAGATGGGAGTGTGTGCTTGTGAGTCTCGGCACATGCGTACACACACACACACACACACACACACACACACACACACACCTTAACAGGGTCCAGACCCCTCCATAGGTTCCCAACCTGCAGCCGCTCCCTGAGCAGACTCTGTGATTTGTGGTGCAGGCCACCCAGGGACTTTAATCTTCACCGTGACAAATGCAATAAAAGGAACAATTTGGAGATCAGAGCTAAGGAAGACACATTTACAAACCCTTCCCCAAAGGTTGGATGGGGCTGTCACCATGTGATTTGTGCCGGAGATGAAGGCAGGAGGGGGAGCGGGGGAGACAGAGAGCTAGAGAAGGCAGGCTGGGGGAGAGGAAGCATCCCCACCTCTCTCCTCACCCTCTCTGCGGGAGCACAGTGGGGGGGCGGGGCGTAAACCAGAGGGAGGAAGACCACAGGTGGCCACTGCTCCCCTCCCCCATCACAACCAGGGAGCACAACTCAATTATCAGGAACACAGGCCAGAACCAGGATCTTCAGAGATTCATCTCAGCAGTTCGGAGGCTCTATCTAGAGGAGGGATTGGCGGGGGGTGCGGGGGGAGGATTGGAGAAGAGAGAAAGAGGCAGCGGCAGAGTGGGAACATTTTAATAGAAAGACAGTGACATCTCAAGTTGCAAAGGGAGCCCCTAGGAATCCCCAATCTGGAATAAGAAAGGGAGGGGAGGGTTTCCAATCAGGCATCCTCAATCAGGCAGATTTTGAGGGGTCTAAACATAGAGTAGCAACAGGGGCAGGGAGGGAGGCGCTTAATCTGGAAACAAATCTATGGGGCAGGCAGATCTGTCTAGGGTTCCACAGGAAGGAGCCGATTTGGGGGCCTGAGAACTCGGCTGGGGGATAGCTGAGGGGGATAGCCAAGATGGTGGGACAGTCTGGGACCCAGGGCTCCCTTTCATCCCCTGAGCCTCCCTTTCCCTACCTGTAAAATGGGTGCTAGACCAAATGACCTGTAAGGTGCCTGCTGCCTTCCATCTTGGAGGCTCTGAGTCCCAGGTTTCTTGGAGCCAACAACAGGAGACTGGGTAAGTGAGACAAGTTCCATCCTGCTGCTTCTCCACCCTGCCTCTCTGTAGCTATAAACCTTTAATAACCAGTAGGTTACTAACACATGGGATCTTAGCTCTGCTTCTCAGGGTTCAGGTTTTAGTTCTCAGCCACTCACACTCTGGTAAAGGTTCAAAAAGGAACTCCTTGGTTCTCTTTTCTTCCAGAAAACCTGGTGACTTTTACCTTCCTTTTGGATAAGATCATCCTTCAACCAAGGCCATTCTGTCCCTAGGCCCCCTTAGGAGATATTCTCTCTGCCCCAGGGTCTAAATTTGAAGCCTCTGGGTCCTTTCTAGTTTCCCAACGTTGAGCTGCCAGAAACTGAGATCTTACTTTTCTTGACCAGTGTCCTCCCTTCCCTCTATTACCCCCTTCCCCATCTGTCTATGCTCCCCTCCCCCTCCACAACATACACATTTCCAACCAGGCTGGGGAACCACTGAGGTGCCATTCTGGCAGAGAGGGGAAGTCTAGAAGGCATTGATTTTAGAGAGAGAGGAACGTCAATGGAACATCGATGTGAGAGAGAAATACCGATCAACCGCCTCCTGTATGTGCCCCAACCAGAGATCAAACCCACAACCTGGACAGGTGCCCTGACCAGGAATCAAACCCATCACCCTTCAGTATGCTTCAACCAACTGAGCCACACCAGCCAGGGCTAGAAAGCATTGGGGTTTTTTTTTAATCTCACTCAAGGCCATACCTCAGATCTCCTACACCTAGCTGCAGCCCCTGCGCCAGCTTGATCCACAGCATGCAGACTGTCTTCCTGTACATTTTCAGGTCCACCCCTGGTCCTCATACCCAGGTAAGTGGCCTAGTGAGTGCCTAAATGGGGGTAGGGGGGAGGACACAGCAGAAGTATGTGGACCTGACCCTCATTCAAAACTCCCTGGGAAGACTGGGGATCCGATGCAAAGTCTAGTTGTCATGGTCATAGCCCAGCAGGCACAGAGCAGTTCCCCCAGATAGGCTGGGCCTCTTCAGGGTGGTGAGTCAGCCCAGCCTATCTGGGGGAACTTCAGGGTGGTGACATGGCCCCCAAGGGGATGTGGGAGGTAGGGAGTTGGGGAGGCTGAGGGTGAGGAATGTAAGGAGATGGGGGAGTGGACAAAAGTATGTTTTCTACGCTCTAGACATGAAGGAGAGGAGCCCCTACTTAGGAATGAATAGAGGGGCTTGTGGGAACCAAATCAAGAACAGGGTGACTTCCCCAAGCTCTCTCTTCAGCAGCGGGGCAGGGGCTGGAAGTGTAAAATTTTCAAACCAGGTGAGTCCCTCCTATGGGCTCCATGGCCCACAGTGGGCACAAAAGGAACTGAAACACTAATTGCCTAATGGGGCCACTCCCATGGCCCTCTACTGCCTCCCTCTGGGGGAGGGCAAGAGGGTGAGCTCTGTCCTCCCAGGTCTGTGCAAGTCCCTCCTGGCTTCTCTCTACTGTACCCCAGCCCTGCCCAGGTCCCTGATTTCTCCCGGATCCTCACACATCTGACCTACATTTCCCAGATTCCCACTCCCCACCCCATAAAAGGTGTTAGATAAAAATTGGACTAGTGGGTGAGTGAAAGGGACTCTCTGGAATCAGTAATCTTCTCTATTCCCTGCCTCGCCTCCTCTGAGAAGGAAAGGACTTTGATTTGGCTCACTCATGTGTATTCCCAACCCCAAGAATGGGCTGGGCTGGGAAATGGGGAAGGAGAAGTGAGCCTGAGAATCAGCCCATCTGCCTGAGACCCCCTCTTTTCCCTGGAATATACTTTACTGAGAGCCTCTGAGGCCAAGACCAAAGTCAAGCCCAAGTGGAGTCTATGTTGACTAATAATAGCTTGGTGCCCTCCAGTGCCCCTCCCCCCACTAGAAGAATGATCCCAACTGGCCATTCCTTGATCCCCAGCTCTGCCTGTTTCCCATTGGATTTAGTCCAGTCCTCAGGGACCCCGAGATCCAAGATGGTGATGGGAAGGGGGTGGGGCAAAAAAAGAGCCAGATATGGCCAGTGGGTCACACGGACTCTAAAAGTGGTACTTCCTCTCTGCAAGCCCTCAGGTGAAGTCCAGCAAACCAGAGGTTGATGAGAAGAATAAACAACAACAACAACAACAAACACAAAACAAAACAGTCAAGGAGGTCATTCTGGATTTATCCTCTCCTTCATGTTCACACCCATTTGGTCTGTGACTTGTGACTCTGCTCCACCTATCCAAAACATTCTTAACACACAGCTGATATACGTCCAGCCTTAATTCTCATGTGGGGTAGGGTCCCGTGCAGAGAGTTTGGGTGGGGGGAGGAGTACACAGCAGGAGGCTGGAATAGTCAGCAGAGGGAGCAGGGACAGCAGGCACAGTGGGCTGCAGTGGGGTGAGAACACATTGAGGCCTGGAAGGCAAGAGACAATGGAGGGGGACATAAAATAGAGGGTTAGCCAGATGCTGAGTAGGGATTGCTTGTGCAGGGAAGGATTTGGGCAATGAGCTGCGCTAGCAGAACCCCACGTTGATTGGGGGCCCAGGCACTGGGGTAACCAGCATACTCTATCCTGAGTGAGAGATGGGCCAGCTCACCAAAGGCACCCCCAGAAGGCAGACAGGGGCCAGGAGTGCTCCAAGTATGATTCTTCTTCCCTTCTGCTGGTAAGTGGATAGGCAGGTGGGTGTTGGGTTGATGAGATCCACCCTCCTACACAGCGTCCCTCCCCATGCCAAAACAGAAAACAAAACAAAAACAGAACAAAACAGATCTTCTCTAACTTGCTCCAAGTCCTAACTGGACAAGCTCAGGGTAAGAGGAGCCAAATGATTGTGGCTTTTCACAGATCTCTGCTTTGCCTGAGCCTGGCCTTATGACCTCTGGCCCTGTAGTAGGGTATAAGGTCAGTAGGGTTGGGGGATGGCCATTTTGACCTTGGGAGGCTTGCCTGTGGCTTTATCCATGCCCTGCCAGCTCTCTGTGCCCTTTGGAGGTTTATAGTCATATAAATCGCAGAGTCCCATGCCAGGTTTGGAGCCTGCAGCTATAAATAGGCACGAGGTAAACAAGGTGGCAGATGCAGGGGCTTGGGACAAGACAGAAAATCTGCCCCTCTTTGCCTGGGCAGGGGCCAAGGCACATCCGTGGAAAGGGATATCTTCCCTCCCTTCTCCTCCCCTGCCCTCTGGCTTCTTGCTGCCTGTACTCTGTGCTTCTAGTCTTTTCTCTCTGGAAATTACTTCTAAGGCGGCTCTCTTCAGAAAGGCTTCCCTGGTCACCCGCCTTGTTTCTTCTGCGTCTAGATGGGAAGCGGGGGTGTCTCCATTACCCATAGTGCTCCCCCACTGTCTGTCTCCACCTGCTTCACACTGCCCCCAGCAACTCCAGCAAGTCTTGAGGAGGTGCTGCTTCCGCCAACCACCAGGTTCTGCCACTAGGGGCGCCCTGATGCCTTCTCCATGCTAATAGCCCAGGGGATGCTAACCTTTCTCAACTAGGAAACTTCCCTAAAAAAACTCTGGAGAAACAAAGCCAAGGCCCCCACCTCCCACCCATTCCCTTCCAAAGCACATCAGAGCGCACGGATTTCCTGTGTTTTGGATTGATCTACAGCTTCCTGGCCGCTTAGAGTTTCTACCAAGGATCTCTGGGCTGTGGGAGCTGGATTCTGAGCAGAGAGCCTGAACTTGAGACCATGTAGGGGGCTCTGCTCTCTGGATCTACCCCTGCCTTTCCTCTGCCCCAGGACTGCACTGCTTTCCTGCTCTGACCTTGTCCTGGCCCCCTCCAAGAGTCCTCTCAGCAATTTCAAGTCTCATTGGCCCCACAATTACCTTTCTTTAATCCCTCTTAAAAGACTCTGGATCTTCAAACCTGATGATCCTTCTTTCATCCCAAGTTGGTCTCTCTAAACACATTCACTCACTAGTTTAGAATCAAAGAAATTAGAGCTGATAAAGACCTTAATTTTTTCATTTTACAGATGAGGAATCTGAAGCCCAGAGAAGTTAGGTGACTCTCATCAGTCACACAACTAATAACGGCTTTGTTGCTAATGCTGGAAATACTCTGTGAGGCTTGGCTTCTCTCACTTCCAGCTCCTAATGGCTTTCTTTGTCCCGCCTCCAAAACAGGCTTTCTATCTTTCAAAGGTCCATCCTCCTATGAGCGTCATCTCCTGATGCCGTATTACATAGGGAGAGGAAATGGAGAGGCTCTGAATTGTAATGAATGGTTGAGCCTTACATAGCTCTGCTTCTAATACCTTCAACTCCCCATTTCCCTGCATCCTCTCTGATGGCTTACTGGGCAGATGATCCTGGAAGAATGACTTTCCAAAATCCCATCTAGGTAAGACCTAGAGGAGTGAGAGGTGTCCCTCCCACTGTGGGAAGTTACTTCTCTGGCTGCTCCTTCATTTTACTTCTGAATGTCAATTTCCTAATTTGGAAGGCAGGGTGGGACCGAATCTGGCTCCATGAATGGTGTCCCCTCTGCCCTGGGCTTGCAATGCCTAAGTGAGCACAATTGCATGCACACACAACACACACACACATGCACACACACACACACACAAACTCATATTCTCATCACCAACCTGTTCAAGGGTCCTAAGCTAGGAATGAGAACAGAATCTCAGGTCCATTTGTCGTCACATGAGACGCAAGAAACAGATGACAAATCCAGGAGTAGCTTGGGGGTGGGAGGGGGGAGTCCCTGTGGTTCTCTTGAGGGTATGGGTGAGCAGGAGGCATAGGTAACTAAGGTGAGTGGGAGTGTCCTGCCTCCCAGATAGCTGGGGAGCGTCTCCCTGCCCACAGGGCTGTTAGGATAAATGTAATCTTTAGGGAAGAAGATGCTGATGGAGTTCAAACAGGGAGTCCAGTTACCCCAGAATACGCCCACCTTGCAGCTGGATTGGAGCTCCCAGATGCCATCTGGGAGTGCCTGGGATGAGGGAGATGGCTGTGATCTCTCCAGCACCTGCCCTGCACTCACAGGCTGATGATGTAACAGCATAACAATGCGGCAGAGGACAAGGGGTCTTTGGAATCTGAGGGAGGACTGGTCCAGTTTTCAGTGACGTGGCTGGGGTAAGGCAGCTGTTGTCTCTGCTCTGAGCCCCGAAGGAGCCCCTACCCCTTCAGTGAACAGTCTAAGCCTGGTTACACACACCTTAATTCCAGTCCTTCGGCCGTGGGGTGGCTCATGAGGAGCTCTCCTTCCAAGAAATAAAAATGATTTGGCTGCAGCTGTCAGCTACATAGATTCTAATTAGAGATCAGACAGACCCTGCTCATGACGGAAATGGCAGTCTTCCTATGAGGTTGGGGGCATTCAGACTGGTGAGTTCTTTACCCTAGCCCCCAAGCACCTACTGCCTCCTTCCCACACCTACATCTCATCTCCCTGGTCTGCTGATGCCCCTTACTTGCCCTTGTGCCTTCCAATTTAGGCCTCCAAAGGGTTCCTGACTCGGGTCCTTTACAACCTTATACCTGATCTCTCTGAAAGGCCTCATCTTGGTCCTCAATGATCCATCATCCTAGACCTCCAGAGACTCTCGCCAGGATTCCTTGCAAACATTTTGGATGTAAATTTGCCTACAGATTCAGTGGCCATGATTGTCTACATGTTCCTTAGATGCTCTGGGAACCAGGTCCAAGAAGGAGGGACTGAAGGATTAGTAGGGCCCTCATCCACCCAACCTGACCAATTTCCCTTCTGCTGCTTCATCCAAGCTCATTCTCCAAACTGTCCTTAAAAGCAGCAGCCATAACTAACTTACTCCTCTGCCCCCAACACAAGACCACACAAGTTAAGGGTTCAATAAATAGTTATTGAAAGAATCAGTCTTCAAACTTCTCTAGTGCCTTTCCTTCTTTTCTCATTATATAGTCCTGCCAATGATTCCCAACAATCACCTTTTTTTTTTTTTTATCCCCCAGGCAGCTTTTAAGGAGCTGCTCAAAGGCATTAACCTCCTTTAACGCCAGATGATAAGGGGGAAATGCACTGATGTCCAGGTCTGGGGCCCAGAGCTGAGCACATGGCCTGCCTGCCTCCCCTGAGCCTCCAGACCCCAGGCGGGATTGTCTCGCCTCTCGCTCAACCTTGCAGGCAAGGCCTCCTCACTTGTATTTATATACACTAAAGCCTCTGCCCGAATAAAACATCCATGTAAAATCCAATTTCCTCAGAATCTCTTTTGGAGCCTGGGCCTGAGATGGAGTAGGTAACCCCGGTGGTAACTGCCTGAACCACTCCTGCTGGCTGCAAAGGTGAGGCCCATTTTTCAATTATCTATCTGCTGTGACAGCAGCGGTCCAGCCACCGAGCCAAGATAAGGGGGAGGGGGCAGGCAGAGCTGGGAGGAGGAAGAAAGAGGGCAAGGGCACGGTGGGGAGGAGAGAAACCGAGAGAGAGAGAGAGAGAGAGAGAGAGAGAGAGAGAGAGAGAGAGAGAGAGAGAGAGAGGCATGGGGGGGGGGGGGAGACCCCTGTACGTGGCACCCAGTAGGTGCTCAAGAATTATTTGAAAAATGAGTGGAAGAGTGAGTTGGGAGGGTGTGGGTAAGGCCAGGAGAGGGGGAGAGCTGGAGAGACAGAGAGTGGGTGGAGAGAGGACGGGAGGGGGAGAGGGGGAGGGGAGGCAAGCCTGGATGGAGCCAACAAGAGGCTCCTGTGTCAATCCGTGGAAACGGGAGGCAGAGTGATGCGGTCACAGCTCCTGCCATCAATATCCTCTAATATAAATGTCAGTGATGCTATTTTCCGCGCAGTCATTTCGCACACTGCTGATTACATTAACGTATAATGGAGGGGCGCCGGCTCCACTGCTTTCTCCCCTAACCCTCCCCCCGGTGATGTGTCAATAGCCGCCTCCATGAACAAGTCAATTTTCTGCAGGCTTGGCAGCGGAATAAATCTGCCCGGCGATGGGGAGAGCTGGAGATATTTATATACCCGGCTCCTGCCTCGCGCGCGCGCGCTTGGGAGCGCGCGACGGCCGCGGACTAGGGGCGGGGGCGCGCCGCCGAGCTGAATGATTTCCAGCCTGGACTCAATAAGAGGAGAATTTAGAGCGGTCCCTGAGCTGGGCTCCCAGAAACAGCCTTACACGTTTATTTTCCTTAGCTGAACAGGAAAGGCGAGAATTATATGTGGATTTATAGGACAGGCGCAGCTCAACCCAAATGCTCCCGCTCCGGGGGGCGGGGAGCGCGGGGGAGGGGGTGGAGGGAGGCGGCGGGCAGAGAGGCGACCGCTGGGACCCCAGCTCGCGCAGGTGCTGGCAGGGGCGCACCCCCCTCGCCGGTCGCTTTAATTACATTTGTTCTTGTCCTTCGTGAGGGCGAGACTTCGGCGTGGCCCGTCTGGGTGGGGGGCGGGGGGGGGACTGTGCGGGGAAGGCTCAGGCCGGGACTGCCTGAAGATGGGAGGGGGGGGGGGGCGCCGGGAATGGGGACGTGGGAGACGGGGAAGGGGGGCTGTCAGCTTCGACTCAGAAGCGGATCAATAGTACGAGATCTAATGGGCTAACTGCCAAGCCGGCGCGCCGAGGCGCTGCCCCGCGGGGGCGGGGAGGGGGGTGGGCGAAGGACGAGAGAAAGGGAGGGGAGCGGGAGAGGGAGTGGGGACAGAGGGTGGGGGAAGGGCAGGAAGAGTGGGAGAGATGGGGAAGGAAGAAAAGGAAAACGGAGAAAGAGAGGGAGAGAGCGGAAAGGAAGGGACGGGACGGTGTGCGAGGGGGCGTCTCTTCAACATCCTCCACTCCAGCCTCGCCCCCAACGCCGGGAAGGAGGAGCCTGTCCCAGAGCAACCAGACCCCGCAGCCGCCCGCCCCTCTGGCCTCAACTCTGCCATTGAGCCGCCAGGGGGCGGCGCGACCCTGTGATGTCCCCGCGGATCCCCGCGCCTCCAAGCTGAGGCTCAAGTGACCAGCTGCCTCGGACACCTGGTCCCCGCGCAGTTCCCTCTGCCCTCTCCCAGAGACCTCCCGGCGTGGCACGGGTGGGGGTGGGGCGATTCGCCCTCTCCCCGCGCCCCGGATAGAAGGAACCTCTTGGCTTTCATAGGGTTGAGCATGACATCCTGGGACCTTGGAGCGGAGAATGCCCTAGGGGCTGGATTTCCAGACCTGGGGCTGGCCAATGACCCCCCCAAAGATCCCTAAGCAGCGGCCGGCGCGGCTTCAGAGATGGTGTGGGATTTGGGCCTGTGTATCCTGGCGGTGGAGTGCAAGCAATTCTCCGGGACAGTCCCCGCTAGAAAGGTCCTTCTGTGTGTGCTGTGTGGAAACTAACCAAGCCAGCCAAAGTCGCAGGGGGGAGGGGAGGGGGTGTCAATGCCCAGTTTTAACTCTTGCGGTCCCAGGCCATTGCCCTGACCCCTAATCTCCTGGCTACAGACAGATCCTTTACTTTTTCTTTTTAATCCTCAATTGAGGATATGTTTTTATTGATTTTATTTTATTTTATATTAGCATTTAGAGAAAGAAAGGAAGGGAGAGGGGGAGAGAGAGAAAAACATGGATGGGTGGATCGTTTGCCTCCTACATCAGTGCTGACCTGGATGGAACCCCCAACCTGGGTATGTGCCCTGACTGGGAACCAAACCCTTCGGTGCAGGGATGACACTCTACCCAACTGGGCCACACCAGCCAGAGCCAGCCATCCTTTTCTCAGCTCCCGCCTGTCCCTTCCCAAGCTGAGTGAGAAAATAAAACACAGCCAACACCCCTGCTGGCAAATTCTGCCACCCAGTAGAGGGGAGCCTGATGTCTGTGCAATGGTTCTCAACCTGGGGACATGTTAGAATTTCTTTGGGGAGCTTTTCAACATCCACCGGTCTACCCACAAGCACTCCTTTGTAAGGTGTGTGTGGGGAGTTCCTGGAAACATGCATTTTGTCAAAGCTCCCCAGGTAATTCTGATATATTCCCACACGGGCATGCCTGAAGAAAGAAATTACTATTGCACTTTATTATTATTATTATTATTATTATTATTATTATTTTGGGTTTGGTAGCTCAGCCCGGGCTATTAGCCCTCATGGATATGTCTGTGTGAGTGTCATTCTGTGTGTACGCCATTGGATACCTGTATCGTTGGGTAAGCATTGTTTTATGCATCTCTTTGTGTGTCCTCTGTGTGTAGCTGCCACGTGCATTGTCCTGAGTGACATTGGTGTTATCAGCATTTATTGAAAGCGCCTATTGTGTATGTGTTGTTGTACATGCCTGTCCTGATGAGAGCAAGTGTGGGTCCCGTGGTGTGTCTGTGTCCTGTCGAGCACATCTCTGTGGGCTCCATTGTGGGGCACAGCCATTGTCTCCATGTCATTGAGAGTGTGTGCTGGCGAGAGCTCCTGACACAAATGGAACGAAGCTGATCCGCCCCAGAAGCAAAGCTAGCAATGACCTTCTTTTTCCAATTATATCCTGGTCAGAGGTGAGCGACCTCTCCCCACTGAGGCCGCTTCTTGTCATGCAAACTGAGCAGAAGGATGGAGATTAGAGGAATGTGACTGAGTCACGTGTGAAAACAATCAGCTACCAATGGGCCCTGATCAATGCCCCAGATTACAAAAGAGCCCAAGGCAAGGAGTCACTGGAGATTTTCCCAATGAGGGGGAAATACACAATACACACCATTCATAGCACACTGCTCACACATGTCCCATACCTCTGGGAGACCCACATGTACTTATACAGCCTGGGGACAGGTAGGAAGTGCCTTTGGGAGAGCTGAGCAAATGAATGGTCAGCCTTCACTCTAAATTGGTGGGCAAATATTATTAGTAGTAGGTGGCTATTTTGTTTTTGCTAAAGATGCAACCTTTATTCAGCTGGTAGCAGGAAGTGTAAAAGCTTGTGTTGAGTGTTTTCTATTTTAAGTCTGGAGAGTTAGGATTCTAAGTGGGTCACGGGAGGCAGTATGGGGATTTGGAGGAAACTCTTATGTCAGGAACAGAGCAATAGAGGGCTTGTATTGAGGGGATGGCAAAGGAAAGTCTTTGGTCAGCTGTGAGCAGGGGGCAGGTGTGCAGCCAAAAGGGCTCCTGGGGCCAGGGCATCTGTCCTGAGCACAACTTGAAACTAAGCTGCGGAGTGAGGGAGCTGAGGTTTTGAAAGTCAGGGCCAGCCCTAACCACAAATATGCTCCAGGATAATAGGCAGAGCAGAGAAAGAATTGGGCTGGGGTAGGCGGGACCTTTAAGGGCAGAGCCATGAGGGGCCCTCATAAAGGTTAACTAGTCTTTGGAGGGAGCTAGAAGTAGGAATGGGGTTGGGGGGGGGGGGCTATAATGACCAGCTGAGAAGCCAAGACTGAGTCAGTACCTACAGGATCAAGGGAAACCAATGAGAAGATGGGAAGGGTTCTGGAAAAGCCTGAGGATCTCATTAGGTCTGGCTCTCCTATCAGATGAGCCTACCTCTGGCCAGGAATCAATGTAGCTAGTTCTAGCACCCAAGCCAGGTGGAGGCAAGGGGCATCATGTTGTCTATGCTCATGGGATGTGACAGGTGATCTTCTGTGGCTTTTAGATGTCTTAGAATTCCTTTGGTGTACATTTATGGATGTCTCACTCTGCTTTACCCTATGGCCATGGTCGGCAAACAGCGGCTCGTGAGCCACATGCGGCTCTTTGGCCCCTTGAGTGTGGCTCTTCCAGAAAATACCACGGCCTGGGCAAGTCTATTTTGAAGAATTGGCATTAGAAGAAGTTTAAGTTAAAAAATTTGGCTCTCAAAAGAAATTTCAATTGTTGTACTGTTGATATTTGGCTCTGTCGACTAATGAGTTTGCCGACCACTGCCCTATGGGAATGAAAGGATAGGCACTTAGGGAGCTGACAGTCTAATTCGGAATAAAGAATTTGAAGACTTTAAATTCTTCCTTCCTTCCTTCCTTCCTTTCTTTTTCCTTGTAAAAAGTAGTGTTGCATAAGGGCAGAGTGCCTGGATTCAAATCCCAGCTGGGCCATTTATCAGCTGGTGAGTTTTTCCTCCATCTGTAGCTTAGGGGTACCTACTTCTTAGGATTGTTGTGCAAATTTTAAGCTAAGCCCTTAGAATAGTGCCTGGACACAAGAACAACGTAAGTGTTGGCTTTCCTAGTCTTTCCTTCAGTTCTCTGGTACAGTGCCTTGGAAAAGTCCCAATCTCGTGTCAGCAGAATTCAAGTAAAAAGGGACAAGCTAATGGGTGATTAGAGAGGCTAGAGAGTGGGGTGGAGTGGGGGTAGTGATGGGGCTTGCTGGAGGACGTGGGAATCCTGGTGTGGGCCAAGGCAGTAGCTGAGATGCACCTTTTTTTTTTTTTTTTTTTTAGATGGGGCTGAGGAGGCACAGGGCAGAAAGGGGATGGTGGGGAGAGTGGTCCTCAATGCAGAGCCCAGCCTACTTAGGACAGTTCAGTGGTGCAAATCTGCCCCCCTCTCTGTGGGAGGGCACCCCCTGCGGGGACTGCTAGCCCACAGACATCTAGGGGGCGCTGCATGAACACCACAGGGTAATCAGCATCTTTGCTTTTCTGGGACAGGCCCACCTAACTTCCCTCTCCCACCACCTGACCTCAGCTACAGCAGCCCCCTCTGCTGGCCTCAGCAGGACTAAAACTGCGTCCTATCTCCGGTGATCTCTCTTTCCTTGCAGGCAGTTGGGAGGTGAGTTGAGAGGACACAGCTGGCCCTTTCTGTAGCCTGGGCCATTTGGGTCAAAAGATCCCTGAACTGGGTCTAGTTGTTAAACCAGATTCCAGTAACACTTCGGAGAGATCCGATGCTTAAGCTGTAAGCTATGAAAACAGAGTCCTGACTTTGAGTTTGAAGCTTGATTTTGCCACTTATTAGCTGATATGAACTTGAGCAAGTCATTTAACTTGTTCAGCCTCAGTTTCCTCATCTGAAAAAGGAGACAATAATAATATCTACCTTGTGGGGTTGTTGTGAGAATCAAATAAGGTAGTGCACTTTATAAAGTGTTTAGCACTAAGTAAGTGATCAACCAATTCTTCAGGAATTTGCTCAGGGAGGAACTTCCTGCTGTGATAGCACTGTTGTCCTCTAGGGTCTTAGCCCTTGGCTGTGGACTTCTGGGGACCCCACCTCCCACATTTGCTTATTCTAATCCCAAAGCACCAAATGGTTGAGCAGCTGCCAGAAGCTGCTCCTTCTTTATCGAACGAAGCGTGAGGGATGGGATAGGGGAGTCCTGGTACTAAAGGGTTAAGGTGGGGTGAGGGGGTGTGTGAGGGGGTGCTGGCATGAGAGTGGGTCACCCCTCCCCTTCCATTGATTATTCTCCTCTCCAGGTGTTTTTGCGGTATTTTTTTCTTCCCTTGGGGTGGGAGTGGGGGCTGCTGGGTCCACTTCGGGCTTAGTTATTGTTTTAATTTTGGTGCTGGCTCCCTGGTGCCTGGAGCGGATAATGAAAGAGGAAAAGAGAGGTCAGGGTGGTGCCCAGGCAGACTGGGCTGGGGCGGGTGGGGAAGTGGGGGCGTGTGTTAAGTTAATATCAATAAAGCAACTGGAGTCTCAGAAGTGAGAAGCTGCAGAGCCAAGCACAATGTCTTTGTGCTCTGGGAGCCTAAAGGGGCACTTTGCTGTCCACCATGAATCCTCAGAATGGGGCTGGGCATGGGGGTAGGGGGACATTGTGCATATAGGCTGGGCAGGGACAGCTCAGCCAGCAGCAAGGAGTGGCAGTGGAACAAGTGAGTGGGCAAAGAACGAATGTCAACTCTGTCTCACATTGCCCTACATGTGTCCAACCTCACAGGGTCAGCTTGGCGGAGGGAGGGGTGGCTGTGGGGCTACTAGAGATGGAGAAAAATAGAGAAAAAGGCAGGAAAGTATAGAGGTTAAGATCACAAACTTTGCTGTCAGAAAAACCTGAATTTCTTGCTAAGTTCTGTTCACTGGCTGTGTGACTTTGGGCAAGTTACTGAATCTCTCTGAGCCTGTATCCTCAACTGTAAAATGACACTAATAGTGGTGCTAATCTCATAGGGTCACTGACATTGTATGTAGAGAACTCAGCACAGGGCCTGGCATTCAGCGAGCACTCAGTACATGCTAGCTATCCTTATTAAGTATGTTTTTCTCAGCTGTAAAATGGGGACATCAGTTGTAACTTCCCCATAGGGGCCTTATGGGGAGCAAATTAGATAAAGCCTGTAAAGTGCTTAGCACAATGCCTGGTACATAAATAAGCCCTCAATACATGTTAGCTGTTGTTATTATATTATTTTTATCTTTATTATTCCCCACTGTCTTGGAACTGGTGATTTAGTTGAGGAGACTGAGGCCAGGCCACTCCCTTAGCCATCAGAGGTATTTGGCTCCTTTCATAAGGGCTTTCTGGAGCCCATCCCTACTTGGAGAACCCTTCTGGTTTGTCTTTTATAATCTGGGTGGACAGACAGATAGACAGTCCCCAGGAGCTGAGATGATAGCTGGACTTGTAAGAGAATGGGCCCCGAAGGCCACCTCTGTCCCCAGGAGAAACACGTCAGCAACATGGCTGTCTGTGGGAGGGCCAACAGGGCTTCACGCTGATCCCCCTGGAGCTGAAGAGGCATGTGGGCTGGATGAGGGTGCCCACCTAAGTCCCTCTGGGGAGGCTCAATGGGCATGTCAGAGAACACAGGTCTCCCAACACCCCCACCCTTATCCCACCCAAGCTCCTCCAATTCCCTCTCCCAAGGCTGGAGGTGGGGGTGGGGGTGGGGGCTGAGCAGATCAAAAAAGAGGGTAATGTTTCCCACTTGACCTTTCTTTCCCCATCCCTCCACCCCCACCCCCAGCAGGCATGTAGGCTGAGGGGATGAATGGAGTGGAGGGCACGATTTTCACATTAATGGCAGCATATGTTGTGTTTATTGACACCGCAGGGTCCATGCTTGTGGTTGAGTGGGGGGTTGGGGGGGGTTGCCTAGGAGGCCACAGGCAGGAGGGGTCTAGGGGAAGAGGAGGCAGAGCGGAAGGCTGCTGGCCAGTGAGGAGGGGGAGCGAAAGGGGAGCCTGCGGCCTGGGGGGAGGGAAGCAGGAACAATATTGTTGCACGAGCACACCAGGTGCTCGCTGTCAGCCCGAACAAAAAGGAAGAGTCAGCAACTCTGGGGGTTGGGGGGGGGGGGGGGGCGGGGAGGCAGGAGCCACCGCCTGCTCCAGCCTTACAGCCTCTCCGTTAACCCCTGATCTGCTGTGCAGCTGAAGAGGGGAGGGGCATCTGGGACTGTCCCCAAGCCCTGGATCACCCCTCAGCTCAGGCCTATTCAAAGGCATCACGTCCCCTTAGTTATCTGGGGGATGTGGTTCCTCCTCGGGGTCAGCAGCAGCAGGGCTCCCCTTTCCCTTCCTCAGAGCCTGAGGAAAAGAAGCCCCTCTCTGTCCCCCCTTTCCGTACTGGAGGGGTTACATGGTCCTTGAGAAGTTTGCAAACCAGAGTGGTAGGAGTCAATGACCTTGGGTTGTTTCATAAAACAGCTGCAGGTGAGGGTCTGTGTAGAGGGAATTTAAAAGGGGTGGTGGGCTCTCTGATAGAGGAGATGAAGTTGCAGAGACCCCCCCAAAATTCCTTTCTCCCTGTCCTGATGGCAGTCTTCCCAGGGGCCTCTGGCGCGGGGCAGGGGGAGCAGGGGGAGCAGGAGAACGGGACTAGGTCTGTTTTATAGAGATGGCTTTCAGTTGGCTGAGAAGACTGGGCTTGCTCACTCCTCAGTCTGAAATACCCAGGGGTGAGGAAGGTAAATAGCAAATTGGGCTCCCCGCCCTCCATCCCCATTCTGGAGGTCTGGGAGGGCCTCCTGGCATCCTGCTGCAGGTGTCTCCCACTGTCCTTGTCCTCCCCGTCTCCCTTCCCCTTCCGGCAAAGCCCTGAAGGGAAGCAAGGTGCTGAGAGCTGCTCAGGACTCAGCTTCCAGCCTTCTCAGTGCCTGGGACCCTCCCTAAGGTTGGGGGTGAGGGATGGGGTGCAAGGGAAAATGTGAGCCTGTCAGACAGGGAAAGAGGACCTGTGAGGAGAGGCAGGGGAACCAGACTGTCAGCCCAAGGAGGCAAGGGTTGGGGCTTATACTTCCACCCATGGACGTTGGTCTCCTCCAGAGTCTGTGACCTGACATTCTGGAGCTTTCCATCCGGACATTAACTTTTGCCCTGGCTATGCAATTCTACCGTCCATGGCCTTGATCACTGTGGGTGAGCGTCCTAGATGCCCAGGCACGGAGGGAAGGGGACACTACAGGAGAAGGGTGTTCTTTCCATATCCCCAGCCTCCGGCCGACCTCTGTCAGGCACCAGAGGTCTCTGAATGCGGGCGCAGAGACCTTGGTGGCTGTCCCCACCCACGGCTGCACGGGAGGCGGCCACACCAGCCTGGAAGCCTCCCCTTGTAGACCATCAGCTCCCACACTTCGCCCTCCCGGGCCCTCTGGCCCGCGGTCCGAAGGCCCCGCGCAGGCAGCGCCGCTCGCCATTCTCACCCCGGCTCCGGCTCCTCTCTGGGCCGCGGGCCGTGGCCGCGCCCCCCTCTCCCTGGCCCTCTCGCCGGGCTCCAGCTGCGCGCGGAGCGGTCCCGGCTCGGCTCCAGCTCCTCAATGGCCCTGCTCCCCCATTACCCTGATGTCAGCCCCTCTCCCCCTCGGCTTTATCGGCTCTCAGCCGGCTCCGCCAGGGTAATGAGGGCCCTCCTAATTACCATTGCAGAACTCCACTTACATTAACAGCTCCATGCGAGGAGCTGCAACATCTGCTGTGCGCAGGCAGGCACCCCGCCCCCGCCCCACCTCCCCTTCCCCTGCCGCTCCCCTCTTTCCCGGTCCTCTCCCCCAACCCTTCAATCATCTTTGACCCTCCCTCTCCTACTCTTCCCTTCTAATCTCTTCTCTTTTCATGCCCTCCCCACCACGCTACCAACCAGGCCCTTTCAACTTCAGCATCCCAGGATGAGAAAGCTCCACGTAAAGTCAGGGCCCCAGAGATACTGAGAGATGGAGACACTCAGAAAGGCCAGGCCAGAGCTTCAAGAGACTCTCAAAACTCAGGACCACAGAAACACAGCCAGGGAACCCAGAACAAATAGAAAGCAGGAGCAGCAGAGACTGTGAAAAAGAGGGGGTTGGGGACACAGACTGCCTGTGTGGAGAGGGACAGGGGCTCTCATGTTCATGAGTGTGCAAAGGTATGTATATAGTATGTATATGTGTGTTTGCCCATGTGTCATGTATTGTGCATGCTCATTTATTTAAGCATTGTGTATATGAGCATATGTGTGCATGTTAATGTTTCTTTACATGTATGTACCAGTATATATTCATGAACATATCTACTATGCATTTGCATCAGGCATAATTATATTTGCCTACATGTATCTCTGTACTTGCATTTTGGAAGTGTGTATCTTTGTGTATATATACATACACTTGTCTATCATATGTATAGCATCTAGTATGATTTTGTGTATATGCACGATCTATGTTCAAAGTCATGTGTGTGCTCTGTGTGGGTTTGGGTGAGGATGTATATGTGCCTCTGGGTGTGTTTGCATCTCTGCATGCATGCCTATGCATGTGTGTATCATCTGTGTAATTATTTGATGAGAGTGGGAGCATGTGTGTGTTCCTGCTCCATGGGGGATGACAGGCAGTTGGGAAGACGCTGAGCCCATTTTATCTGAGGTTAACAGGGGTCACATTTCACTCCTGGAAGTCCCCTACCCTCCCCCCAAACCCATACAATTAAGCCTCAGTGTGGTGGAAAGACAGCCAGCAGACATTAAGAAAGGTCAACAATATTATCAGCTCCTAATCCAATTAGTTACTGTTTATTTGGGAATCCAGCTCCAGGTCAGCCTCTAGGGAGGAAGCCTGGGAGAAAGAAGGAATGGGATGGGGACAGGCTGAAAGAAACTGTGGAAGTGGCCAGGGCTGTGGCCCCATGGCAGGGCTGGGCGTGCTCCCCAAAGCACCATCCAATAATGCACCTTCCCCTGCCTACTTGGGTAGCTCTGGGGAAGGGCCTGTACTTCACAGGAGTGGCTGAGATCTGGGGTTTCATCTCCAGAGGTTGGGGTGTAAGAGAAGAGGGGTTGTCTCCCTCACCTGAGAGATGTCCTGCCTCTCTCCAGCCCCGGGATCCCTAAGAGGCAGACTGGGAACTGGACAGGCTGCCTCAGGCTGTGACCAGGTTCCCCCTGGAGGGGAGGCAGAGGAGGAGAATGTCGGTAAATGCACTATTAGCTCTTGAAGCCACTTCATTAATCCTGCCCTCTATTTTATTTCCTCTTTTCTCTCCCACCTTGGCAGGACCTCTCCTCCCTCCCACCACAGGACATGCAGGGCACTAGCTTAGTCCCACAGCATCCCCAGGGTCCCTCTCCTGAGCGTAAACAATGGCAGAGATCCAGAACTTGACCTCCTGTCCTTGGACAGGGAGTGGTCCAGTGAAGCAGGGGTGGGTAGGTGGGGTGATCTTTGCCTTGCTCTGCCTTCCCCAATCTCTTAGGATGAACAATATCCTGGGGTGCCCAGGATCTTGGTAGGGGCAGGCTAACAGGAAGAAGAGGATTGGCTGCTGGATTCTCAGGCCATATCCCAGGGCCTCTCCTGCTCAGTAGTCAGGGGCAGGCAGGGCTGATGCTGTGGTAAATTCAGACCCCAGCTGTGGCCAAGTCAGAGTGCCAAGAACAGCCTTGCTCCTCCAAGAACCAAGTCTGGGGTCACTTTTGCTTGTTTCTTGTTAAATCCATAGGCCTGAACCCCCAGGAATTAGATTGCTGGTTCTTCCTGCCCTCAGTCCCTCCCCTCTCACTATGGAACCCCCACACGATTGGCTTTCTTTTCACTGCCCTTTCCAGGCACATATTTGTAAAACACACACACACACACACACACACACACACACACACACACACACACACACACATCACAAACCTGCCTCTGAGTCTCCAGGTCAGAGATGGCCAGAGTATGAAGACATTGGTGGTGGTCCTTATCTAAGCACTTATAGTGGATCTACTTGCTTTACAGGAGATTTCCCTGAAAGGTATCTCCCCATTCCCAACTCCCATCCCCCCACCAAAAAATAACAATGATGATAATACTTTAATGGTAATGATAATAATATACCTTTATCCTAGCAGTTCTTATCCTTAGCTGAGCCTTGAAGACACCTTGAGAAGCTCTTTTAAAATATGCATGCCTAGGATCAAGTCTGTGTCTCCAGGGTGGGCTCTTGGAATCCATATCCTATATAATAAAAGGCTAATATGCAAATCAACCTAACAGAGGAACAACCGGTTGCTATGACACGCACTGACCACCAGAGGGCAGATGCTCAATGCAGGAGCTGAACCCTGGTGGTCAGTGCGCTCCCACAGGGGGCGCGCCACTCAGCCAGAAGCCCTGAGCCGGGCTCACAGCTGGCGAGCACTAAGGATGTCCAACTGACGGCTTAGGCCCGCCCTCCGCGGGGAGCGGGCCTAAGCCATCAGTCAGACATCCCCCGAGGGCTCCTGGACTGTGAGAGGGCGCAGGCCAGGCTGAGGGACTGCCCCCCCCCAAGTGCACGAATGTTGTGCACCGGGCCTCTAGTATTTTATAAAGCTCCATAGAGGATGGCTATGGTTAAAATTTTCTGTCAATTTAAAAAATTACAATTTATGAAAGACAAAGCGCTGCCTCTCATTCTGTTGTTGTACCTTATTATCTCTATTTTACAGATGAGGAAGCTGAGGCCCAAGTTAATTAGAAGTAATGGACCATCCTTCCTCCCTATTTTCTTCTTCCTTTCTCTTCCTTCCTTTTTTTCTTCCTTCTACCCTCCCTCCTTCCCTCCCTCCCTCCCTTCCTTCTTTCCTTTCTTCCTCTCTTTCTTGGAACCAGGATCCTGATTCCAAGGGCAGCCTGCCAAATTCCACCTGAATCTAGTTAGTCACTGGGATTTAGAACAGCTAGAAGAGTCTTTCCCTTTGCTTCCAAGCACAGTCTCTTCATGGATATCAATTCACTTAGTTTAACAATTTTTCATTAAGCTCTTACTTGGGCGCTGCAGAACATCTCAGAAGGAATAAGACAAGGGTCTTGCTCTCTACCAAGTGGCAGGAGAGAGGCAACGTGAAGTATTTGGGCAAACAGGGCCTTCGGTGTCATTTCAGACAGTTCTGCATTTGTATTCTGGTCCTACTTCTTATCATCCATGTCACCTGTTCAACTTATATGTTGCTCAGAGCCTCACTTGTAAAATGGAGATACTAATATCTATTTTCTAGAGTTGTTCCTAGTGCTATATCTGATCAATAGGTGGTAAATATAATTATTGTTATTTTGAAATATAGGATGGGGCAAAAGTAAGTTTACAGTCATGAGTACACAAAACAGAGTTTATTCTTGTATTATTATTGATTGATTATTATATTATTTTCCACACGAACAACTACAAACCTACTTTTGCCCTATAGAGAAGTAACTATAACGCCTGCCGAAATGGCTGTGATTAAAAAGACTGACAATACTGGAGAGACCAGACCTCACATACACTGCTGGGAGCATAAGTTGGACTAATGTCTGGCAGCACCTACTGAAGCTATGTATATCCCACAACTCAGTAAATCACTCTGGGATATATGCCCATGAAAAATGATTGCTTATATCCAGCAAAAGTCATGTACAAGGATGTTCACAGCAGTTGATTTTGTAATAATCCCAGACAACTCAATGTCCATCCACAAGAGAACAAGTAAATAAATTTTGGTATATTCACACAGTGGAATACTATAAAGCAAAGAAAAACAATGGACTACTGAAATAGGCAAGAATGTAGGTAAATCTCACATATATGTTGCATGACGGTCATTGCCCTTAGAGAGGGTGTTGAGGAAAGGTTTTATAAGAAGAGGCATTTATTATAGGACTTGAAAAAAAGTGGGGCATTGATAGGTAGAGAAGGAAAGAGCTATTAAAAAAGAAGGCATTTTCTAATTGGAGGATTATTGGGTCAGGGGTGGGCAGGAGAAAGAAGGCTGCAAAAGCAGTTTGGGATTAGATCAGCAAGAGCACCCCTGAATGCCAGGCAGGAAGTTCATACTTAACTTGGCACCACCGTTTTTTAGCAGGATGGGGTCATAGTGTAACGTGCATAAATGATTCACCTGCTGGCAAGCAGGTTGGCTGGATGGAGGGGAGAGAGGCAGGTTGTTCCTGCAAGACAACCTGTGGCCTTTGGCAGCCCCCAGGACTGTGAGATCCTGGGCATCAGGCCCTTTGGGAGGCAGGGCCATGCATGTCCCAGAAGGAGTCAGAGTGTCATGAAGGGAGTCAGGAGAAGTGGGCATTAGGCTCAGCTGAGGCTGAGGGAGTCTGCAGGGAGACAGGTTCCTCCCCAGGCCCACACTGGAGGCATCTGTTGCTGTTTCCTGTGCTTTGCTCCAGCATTGTCCTCTGGTCCTTGCCCTACAGGACTTCTGGAAGGGCTTCTCTGTACCTGCCTCCTGCCTTCCAGCAGAGCCTAGAATTTTGCTGAGGATGGAGGATATGAATAATAAATACTTGTAAAGTGAAGGCTAAAGGTCTAGCTCAACTAAGACAGCAGTGGCTACAGGAAGCCAGGGGAAAGTCCTCAGAAAACAGAATAGTAAAAGGACTGGAAGGCCCTAGCTCGTTTGGCTCAGTAGATAGAGTGTCGGCCTAGGGACTGAAGGGTCCTGGGTTCGATTCCGGTCAAGGGCACATGCCCAGGTTGGGGGCTTGATCCCCAGTAGGGGGCATGCAGGAGGCAGTCAATCAATGATATTCTCTCATCGTTGATGTTTTTATCTCTCTCTCTCTCCCTTCCTCTCTGAAATCAATTAAAAAATATATTATAAAAAAACACACAACAAAAAGCCTGGAAGGAAAATGTAGCCTGCCTGAGTTTGCATCCTTCCTGTAACCACTTACTAGCTGTGTGATCTTGGGCACAGCTCCTGTGCCTCCTCGGCTCCTTCCGGTTAGGTGGGGATAACGCTGGTGCCTGTTTCCCAGAGTTATCATGAGAATGAAATGAAATAAAGCATCCAAAGCAACTGAAATAATGCCTGATATATAGCAGCACTCCAGAAACGTTAGCGATTTGTATAATCGCTGGTGATGGTGGGATTAAATGTTTCTTTCTCCTGCTTCTTTACACTTACTTTTTGCAATCAGCATGCATTACTTGGCTAAACAGGGAAAAATTAAGTAGAAGAGGGAAGGAAAAGGAAACTGGGCACAGAAACGTGCTTGAAGGAGGAGCCAGAGAAGTGGCTCTAAGACTCAGAAGCACTTCTGCAGTCCCAGCTGGGGAGAGGGAGCTTCCCCACCAGCCTGACTCAGCGAGTACAGAGGGATGGGTTTGAACCTTAAAGAGTGAGAGAGAGAGATCGGCACGTAGATGAGGCAGTTCTATAGAAAAATCCAACATCTTTAATGGCAAAAACAAAACAAACAAAAAAAAAGATCCACCATAATTCCCAGTGGGAACTGCCAGGGGAGAGGGGCAGCCGATCAGTGGTTCTCTCTCATCGTTGATGTTTCTCTCTCTCCCTTCCTCTCTGAAATCAATAAAAATATAATAAATAAATAAATAAATAAATATTATGTAAAAACCACCATTATTTGTGCCGGAATTTTTATATATCACTACTGATCATCGTCATACCCCTGCAGGCTAACTAGTATTACCCCAATTATTACACCACTCTGAGAATTAACTTGCCGAAGTTCCTACTGCAAAGCTGTAGGTGACTTCCTTCCACTAACCCTTCAGGCCATCTCCCAGACATTCGATGCAGGAAATGCCAGTAAAAGAGGGGAGGTTGTGCAGTCAGGCCCTCAGGCCTGAACTCCCCACCCCAGGCAAGACTGGGCTGGGCTGGGCATCCCCTCTCTCATCCCTTCCCTTCTCCCAGGTTATTGCAGGGAACTGCCAGTCCCTGGACTTGTCCCTAGACTTCCCCCTTGAAGGTGGGCATCAGCATTGGTCCTCGCCCCCAGCCCAGCCAACACTGCCCCCCTCCTGCCTTCCCAGACCACTGATGTCCCTTCCCCTCCCTATGACTCCCCTCCATTCTCTCTTCATCACTGGTGGACACCCCTGCCCCTTCCCTGCCTGCCAACACCACCCATCAGCAGCACTTGAAGTTCTGCCACAGCCCCTCCAAGTTGCTAAATCCCCTATTTGGTTTAGTTCCACTCCAGCTCCCCCTGCACAGAGGGACCCTAAGGGACGCAGGGAAATTATACATGTAATAAAGAGCTGGTTTGCTCTGATAATTCTGATAATGATACACCTCACACCTTTCCAAGCACACACATTGCCATATACACATGCACATATCACACCCCACAACCTCCCAATCCACATCCCCACCAAAACACATCCCAACCTGCTGATATACAGCTTATATCCTGGAGACGCTCCCCAGACCAGCATCTACACCCACCCCACTAATGTACACAGCCCTTTCTCTAGAAATTCTCCGAGTTACCGCCCCTCTTCCTGGTTCCCATAGCATGCCACACTCCCCATCATGGCATTTTCCAGCTGTGTCCTGAGGGCCTCCTGGAGCCCATTAGATTGTGAGTAGGAGCCGTGTCTGTGCGGTTCACTGTTAACCAAGCACGGTGCTTGGGGAACATGGTGGCTCCCCCATAACCTTGTTGAGTGAATGACTAAATGACTGAGTGAAAAAATGAATGTATGCACACATCACTACATTCACCCTCTCAGAACACATGTCACATCTTAACATATCCTCATCCCTACCCACCCATACATCAACCCTCTGAATCACATCTTACTTACAATGACGCACACCACACACTTTAGAGCCACTCATTTTAGCAGTGAGTGTTCATGCCTGGGATTCTCCTGTACGTGTGACACCACACACTTTAGAGCCACTCATTTTAGCAGTGAGTGTTCATGCCCGGGATTCTCCTGTACGTGTATGTGTGTGTGTGGGGGGGGGGGGCGGGGGAGGAAGCACGTGTTTGAGCATGGGTGAGTATATGTGAGTGCTGTGTGTGTGTCTGTGAGGGTGAATATGTGTGAGTGCATGTGAGTGTCTGAGTGTTTGTATGTTTGTACACATAAGCCTCATATTCCCCACACTTACCTTAATCGCATCTTCTTAAAAATACTGACAAGGTGTGGCTCAGTGGTTGAGCATCAATCTATGAACCAGAAGGTCTCGGTTTGATTCCCTGTCAGGGCACATGCCTGGGTTGTGGGATCAATCCCCAGTGGGAGGTGTGCAGGAGGCAGCCGAAGATTCTCATCATTGATGTTTCTATCTCTCTCTCCCTCTCCTTTCCTCTCTGAAATTTTATACACACACACACACACACACACACACACACACATACTGACAAGGCCTGGCCAGTGTTGCTCAGTGGTTGAATGTTGACCCATGAAGCAGGAGGTCACAGTTTGATTCCCGATCAGGGCACATGTCCAGGTTGTGGGCTCGATCCCCAGTGTGGGCCGTGCAGGAGGCAGCTGATCCATGATTCCCTCTCATCATTGATGTTTCTATCTCTCTCTCCCTTCATCTCTGAAATCAATAAAAATATATTTGAAAAACAAAATACTGACAAGGATCCTGGGGTTTTTGTTCAGGTTTGCTCTTCTCCCTCTTCCCACCTAAAGTCTGGCTCCTATAGAGAGAAATTTTATCATTGGTTTCTCTATTTTTCTACAGCCTAGAGAGGTTTAAAAATAAGTGGGTATAAGGTGAGGAGATCTAACCTCCAGGTCAGCTCTACTCCTATCATCCTGGTCAATGTCCTTCCTGCTTCCACCCTCAACTCCCACTTCCCGCCCCCTTTGGCATCTAGGAGGAAGCAAAACCAACACACAGTGTCTGGGCCCCTGAGGGGGGCAAGCCTGGCCCTCCAGAGCCCCCAGGTTTGCTGACTGCCCATATTGCCTGCGGCTGCCTCTCCATCCCACTCATAAAACCTGGCCCCTGGGACTCTGTGCTCTTCCCGGTCCCCTTCTTGCTTATAACTTGGTCAGCCTTTGCTTAACCATTACCATAAGGCCTGCCCCCAACCACTGTCCCTGTCTTCCTTTCTTCCAATCATGGCAGGGGTTCCCCCAAGGCTCTGCCCTTGAACAACTTTTCTCTAGGGGATCTCAGACATCATCTGAGTCCTGGAGACTTAGCCATTTTCCCAAGGTGGAGCCCTCTCCTGGGCAAACTTAGTCACTGCCACAGCTTTATGCCAGCCTGCAACTAGCTCAGCCTCACCATCATAGCCCCCCCAAACCCCTCAGCCTCCTGCGGCTCCCCTTAGACAAAATTCCCAAACATTCGGGACCTACCTGGAGGGTTCTGGGGCTGCCTCAGGGAGTGCCACTCACAATCAGCCCATCATCCTCACAGATTACAGAATGTTTGATTTTAAAAAAAAGTTTTTTTTAGAACACTGGTATAATTATGCCACAATCCTATCAATGGCTCCCCATTCTTCAAGAATAAAGGCCTAAACCTTCCTAATGCCTACTGGGTTCTGGCATAGTCTGGCTTCTGCTGACCTTCTAGCCTCCTTTCTCACCACATTTCCTGCATCCCTAACACCCAGCCACAGCCACCTCTGACCTTCATGATTTTTCTGCTCCTGGGGATTTCCAGGCCTCCTCTGCAGGCCACAGGGCTTCGGGCATGCTGCTTGCTGTATCTGAAATGCTTTTCTCTTTCCTCTTCAGCTATTTAGCTCCTTGTCATCCTTTTACTATCAGCTCAGATGTCACTTCCTCAGAACAGCCTTGTCTCAACTTTTAAACCAGGCAAATCTCCCCCCTACTATATGCACTCAGGGCGTCAGGAACACCTGCTCGGTTGGACTTATTGCACTTATAAATTTGTGTTTACTTATGTGATTATTTCATTAATGTCTGGTTCACCCACTAAAGCTCTGTAGAATGAAGAGTATGTTTTGTGCATCGCTGAATCCACAGGTCAGTGTCTGGTACATGGGAGGCCTTTGAAAAATATTTCAGGAATAAATAAATTTTTTTTTTAATCCTCACCCAAGGATATTTTTTATTGATTTTTAGAGAGAGTGGAAGAGAGAGGGAAAGACAGAGAGAAATATCAATATGAGAGAAACACATCAATTGGTTGCCTCCTGCACGTCCCCATTGGGGATCGAGCCCGCAACCCAGGCATGTACCCTGACCGGGAATCGAACCCTGACTTCCTGATTCATAGGTCAAAGCTCAACCACTGAGCCATGCTGAATTAATCAGCAATCTCAGGCTGAGCAAAGAGAGAAATCTTACCAATGGTACCTGCTCAACATCTGAATCCCTTCATCATGTCACTTACCTGCTCAAAAAATTTCTGTGGCTCCCTATTATCTCACAAACTAAAGTCCTCTCTGGTTTGTTGAGGCTTTGATAATCTAGCCTCCTTCACCCAATCTAAATTTATTTTCTATCATTATTCTTTGCTTCCACCAAGCAAACTCGGTAGCCATAAACACACCTTGATTAGTTTTTATGCCTTCATTCACACTAATCTCTCTGCCTGGAATAACTCTCATTTCCTTTTTAACTTCACTTAAATCCAAGTCATGCTTTAAGGCCACAATCATATCCCAGTTATTTTTTTAAAAAATATATTTTTATTGATTTCAGAGAGGAAGGGAGAGGGAGAGAGAGCTTGAAACATCAATGATGAGAGAGAATCATTGGTTGGCTGCCTCCTGCACGCCCCCTACTGGGGATCACGCCCAAGCATGTGCCCTTGACTGGAATCAAACCTGGGACCCTTTAGTCCGCAGGCCAACGCTCTATCCACTGAGCCAAACTAGCTAGGGCACCATACCCCAGTTCTTACCGAATACCTTCCCTGACCATTCTAGCACTTGCTGAGATCCAATGATCTCTATTCTCTGTACATCCAGAATATCAGGGACTATTAACCTTCAAAGGGCCACAGAGATCATCGGTTAAACCAGAGTCGGATCAACCTCTAAAATCATGTTTTCCAAGCTTCAGCATTTACGTACCAGTTTCACAATTCATACCATATCCCTGTACTGCTTGATATTTTTCTTTAAATTAATTTTCTATTTTTCACTTGAGTATGTTTATTATTATTTTTTAAACTTTATAGTACTATAGTAACTGGAAAACCAACCATTACTTGCCAAAACTAGAAGAAATTATAAAAATAAGTGAAATAAAAACAAAGATTTTAATATTTGATTCTAGCTAGATACCAGTCCCTGCTGAGTGCTCTTGAGCCTGAGGCCTCGATCTTTGTTAAAAAGGGAACGAAGAGAAACAGATGTTAGAGAGGTGTTAAAGATACACTAACACCAAAGGGAGACTTCCTTTGACAAAACTGGAAGAACCAAACAACCCAAATATCCATGGATGGGAAAGCAATCTCTTTTTCTTTAACTTGTGATAAAATATACAAAACATATTACCATTTTAACCATTTTTAAGTGTGTAGTTCAGTGGCATTACATTACATTCACATTGTTGTGCAGCCATCACTGCCATCCATCTCCAGAACTCTTTTCATCTCAAACTGAAATTCTGTACCCATTAAATATCAACCCCCACCCCACCCCACCCCCCTCCCCACCCCAGCCATTCAACCAACATTCTACTTTCTGTCTTCATGAAGTTGACTACCCTAGGTACCTCATATAAGTGAAATCATACATTATTTGTCTTTTTGTACCTGGCTTATTTCAACTGGAATAATTTCTTCAATGTTCATCTATGTTGTAGCACATGTCAGAATTTATTTCCTTTAATTAATTAATTAATTTAATTTTTAAAAATATATATTTTATTTATTTTTTACAGAGCAAGAGGGCAAGGGATAGAGAGTTAGAAACACTGATCAGCTTCCTCCTGCACACTCCCTACTGGGGATGTGCCCGCAACCAAGATACATGCCTTGACCGGAATCGAACCTGGGACCCTTCAGTCCGCAAGCCGAAGCTCTATCCACTGAGCCAAACTGGTTAGGGCAGTGGTGGGCAAACTGCGGCTCGAGAGCTGTGGTTTGTCGCTCTGTTGACTAATGAGTTTGCCGACCACTGGTTAGGGCAATTTATTTTTTTAAAAAATATGTCTTTGTTGGTTTCAACAAGGAAGGAATAGGAAGAGAGAGATAGAAACATCAATGATGAGAGAGAATCTTTGATCAGCGGCCTCCTGCACGCCCCACACTGGGGCTCGAGCCGGCAACCCCGGCATATGCCCTGATCGGGAATCGAACTATGATCTCTTGGTTCATAGGTTGATGTTCAACCACTGAGCCATGCCAGCTGGGCAGAATTTATTTCCTTTCAAAGGCTGATTAGTATTCCATTGTATGGAATTTTATTTTTTCAGTTATCTGTCAACAGACCCTGGGTTGCTTCCACCTTGGCACTTGTGAATGCTGCTGCTATGAACACAGGTATGAAAAATGACATCTTTGCAATAGTCTGTGGTAGCCTTACACAACAGAATATTATACTGTAGTCAAAACAAAGGAACTTAAGTGACAGGCAACAGTATGGATGACTCAGCAATATAACATCCTATCAAATGGTAAGTCCAAAAATTTCATATACCTGACATCATTTTTCAATAAAATTAAAAACAGTTAAAATTTAAAATACAGGGTGGGGCAAAAGTAGGTTTACAGTTGTTCTATGGAAAATAATACAATAATCTATATAATAATAGCCTAAGCAACCATTACGGCAGAACGACCAGAACGACCGGGTGCTATGATGTGCACTGACCACCAGGGGGAGTTGCCCCCTGGTGGTCAGTGAGCTCCCACAGGGGGAGCACCGCTCAGCCAGCACCCCAGCTCATGGCTGGTGAGTGCAGTGGCGGTGGTAGGAGCCTCTCCCGCCTCTGTGGCAGTGCTAAAGAGCAGCGAGCAGGCAGGCAGTAAGGAGCCAGGGGTCCTGGACAGTGAGAGCACAGGCTGGGCTGAGGGACACACACCCCCAGTGCACAAATTTTGTGCAATGGGCCTCTAGTTAATAAATAACAGTACAAGAATAAACCGTGCCCTAGCCAGTTTGGCTCAGTGGATAGAGCGTTGGCCTGCAGACTAAAGAGTCCCAGGTTCGATTCCAGCCAAGGGCACATGCCCAGGTTGTGGGCTCGATCCCCAGTAGGGGGCATGCAGGAGGCAGCTGATCAATGATTCTCTCTCATCAGTGATGTTTCTATCTGTCTCTCCCTCTCTCTTCCTCTCTGAAATCAATAAATTTTTAAAAATTAAAAAGAAAAAGAATAAACCGTGTTTCATGTACTCCCAACTGTAAACCTACTTTTGGCCCACCCTGTATACTTTTTAGGAATATGTATAGAAGCAGCTATATTAAACTATATTAAAAGCAAAGCAAAGGAATGTTAACTATGGGATTCAGGATGTCAGTTGCCTCAGGTTGTAGGCAAAGAATGAGAGGAACATTTGGTTAATTGCTGGTTATTGTCAAGGTCCAAGATTTTGTTTTGGGTGATAAATTCATGGGGCCCTTATTATTTAAAAACAACTAGTAAGAATAACTATATAATAAAGTGGTCCATGCGAAAACCAAGATTATATTATGTGATGAACTGAGGACTGTAATTACTTCAGTTCTGTGAACTCAAGTTCCAACAGAAAAAAAGGGGGGAAAAAGAAATGAACAAGGAAATATTGTTCTCTCTATGGGATTCAGTGTGATTTAATGTCTTGTCAACGCACCATCAAAAATCATCTGGCATTCTACCAGGGGTCAGATTCTGCAATTGCGTTAAAAGCTCTACAGTGTCTCTACCAGGAGGCTGCATGCCTCCTCTGCCCACTTGCTTACCTCCAGCGTGAGGGAACTTGGGACTTCGGGAAGCACTTACCTGGAGATATCCTTCGTCAGGAAAATTTCCATGGCATTCCCTTACAACTCAGCTTCCTGCAATTTCCTCCCACCATCTCCTCACCTTGGTACCTGGCACAGACGTGGGCACACAGGAACCCAGAATTTCCATATCAATTGCTCCATGCCTGAGCCTCCAGCCCCAGAGCAGGAGCCACACCCGTGTGTCCAACTGTAAGACAAAAGGACCCCAGATATTTCTGTTCAATAGAATCCATTATTTCAGGGAGGAATTAGCATTCTTAATAAAAACCACTTGGGCAATTTTCAGTTTCCCATGTACTTCGTCAGTTGTCAGAGTGTGGTGCATTTTATCCAGATGTTATTTTTGTATGTCCATCTTAACACTGATTCCAACCACTCGTCCTTCTTCTAAATGTTTCTACCAAGAGGTAATCCTTGAATTGGCCTCTTAATAGTCTCTTCACTTGCAGCAAGATTGAAATAAAACTTTGACACATACTCATAAATAAAGAGTCTAAAAAGCCTTTTTTATGTGTGTGAGTTTTTTTTTCTTTAATACAACTGAATACTTGAAGGTGGGCTAGAATTTCTTAGCCATATTTGTACTAATCCCCAAGCTGGGAATAACTGAGACTCCTTGGTCCAAAACTCCGTGGCCAGACACTGTGAAGCCCCTCCCAGCCCTGATCAGCCACTCTCTTCCCCTGACACAGCCCATGGACTTGGGAGTCTCAGGGTGGAAGAGGGCAGAAGGGGGGAAACGGGGGGTTAACATAAACCCAGGTCCTCACTGAACCTTAGAACTAGCGATAAGCTGCCTTCACCTCCTCTCCTGTATCTGAAAGCCAGAAACTGGCCTAGGGGGCAGAGACCCTTGGGCAGAGGCTGACTTGGGGGCCTCAACCCTCTTTGGGGGCCTGGGGTTGAGGAGGAGCTGTGAACACCAGTGCCTCAGGTAGCTGCTTGGCAGACTCAATCCCTAAAACCTGGCCTCAGTCCAACTGGGAAATGAGCCCCCTGCCTCCCATTGGACACGGGATAGTCTCCAGACACAGCTGACTCCCAGCTGCCAGCCCCAGCCCCTCCCCCAGGGGCTGCCATAAAGGGGGTCCAGCCCAGGATCACCAAAGGAGACTTAGGGGAATAGGCAGTGGGGCTGGGATCGGCAAAGTTCTGGGTCCCCTTTGGGGAGTCAGCTTGACCCCAGAGTCATCTCCTTAATCATTTTCATAACTTCTGAATTATAAATGTACACATTGATGATCAAAATTTGGAAACTATAGAGAAGTATAAAGAAAACAAAATCATACATATTCTTACCCCCTACCAAATCATCACTGTCTATATTTACCAGTTTTATTCTAGTCTTTTAGCTTAATCTATTCACTTATTTGTGTTTCATAAGTGGGATCATTCTATACCTTTGTTTCCTATTTTTTCCTTGTCATTATTTCCTGAAAATGTTCTTTGTGTGATGAAAGTTCTTTGAAAGTCTGATTTTTAGTGGGTGTGAGTTAGCATAAAGTCCACCAGCTCCCCTGTTCCCCAACCACAAGTCCCTTCCCTCCATCCCAGTTTTCAAAGGCTCCTAGTGCACTGTCTATGGAGCTGTCACTGTGGCAACTATTCCAGCCCCGGGCTTGGAACCGCTCTGGGAGCAGGAGGAGAACGAGGCTAGGCCACAGGGTCTTTCCGACTCTTCTTGGAGGCAGATCCCTTTAGCTCTGGCTCCTGCTGCACTCACCTCCCACCCTCAAACACAGAGAAATGGGAGGGGAATCTTCGCTCTGGGCTCATGCCTTACCCTGGTCATGCATGAAGTCAGTACTCTGTCCCCCGGCACTTCCCATTCTCCTTGGAAAGCATTTCTGAGGTTGCCCAGACAGTTCTCGGCCCCTTTGACAGCCTCAAACATCATGGACTACTTCCCCATGACCCCTTAGTTCAGGCAACCGTGGACTTGGGCTGCCTTTTTCTTGGAACAGTCAGTGGGAGTTTGAAAAGGAGGGAATGGTCAGTGGGGGGTCAGAAAACAAAAGGGGACCTGGAGCCAATGTTTGGCATTTGGGGTTACAAAACCTATCTCCCTCCTCAGCTGGAAAGCTGCTGGGAGCCTCCGAATGGCCCCTGTGATGGTAATGACACCAGGGGAGGAAGGGTTGGTAAGGCCTGGGGAGAAAGGGGCACACCCTTGCTGCCTGGACTTGCTTCAGAGACAAGGCCCTGCCCTTCCCCTCCCCCCTCAGCAACTCCTCCTCTCCCAGACCCTCCCACCCCCCAGCTCCCTGCCCTGACTACATTTCACCAGCCCAAAGCATCACCCCACCACAGATCCTTGGCACGCTCAGGCCAGTGATGGAAGCATGACGACGCCTTTACTACTCCATGAGGAAACCCCTAAGCCCAAACTCTAGGGGCAGGCCAGTGACAGGTTGCCAGCCTCATCACTCGATTTCACCGGACCCAGCAAAATAACCAGGCTGCCAGAGACGTTCCCAGTCTTCTCCCCCAGCCCAATGCAGTACCAATTCTCTCCGCTCATTTTGTGCCGTGCTTTCAAGCAATCAGTGCATGTTTCCATATAGCTTCCCATTTGATCTGCTAACCTTGTTATCAGGGAAGTGTCCACGTTCGCTCATTTGCAGATGAAACAATCGAGGCCTGAGGTCAACCATTGGTAATGTTAAGAACTTAGGCCCTCTGATCTGTGGAGCCTCCGGGCCTCCTCCCTCTCTATTCCGCTTCCCTGGAAATGGAACAATCGAGTTCCCTCTGTCCTGGCTTCCATGCCTGCAGATTTCCATGCCTGGCCCTTGCAAACCTAAATGCTGCCGGGTCTCCAACTAGAAAAACCTTTCTCCATCCTGGCATTTCTGTTTGTCTTAACACCCTCCCCCCTGCACCCCGCCCCTCAGTGGATTGTTGTAAGGAGAAGGCGAGGAGGAGCTCCTCATTTTGAAGCCTCTCCTAATTGATTTCTCTCTGATGAGGTGCCATAATCCTTTCTGGCTGCCCTTAAAGCTTCTCCAGTTTCTACAAATATCCTCTCCGTACTCTTTCTCCCAGCCTCCCACACATTCCCTGGGCTGGAAATATCTTTCCTGGTTTTTTTTCTTGGCAGCCATCATCCATGACAGGCTTATGACCCAAATGTTCATCAGGAGAGTCCTGCCTCCCAGGGCCCTGCACACAGGTACACACACACACACACACACACACACACACACACGTAGTGGGGTACCACATTCTGCCTCTTCCATTCTGGTCCAGTCAGACTCTAGGGGAGGAGCAAGGATGGATCTAAACAATTCTGCCAGAGGTGAGGCCTTTCTTGCCAAATCCATCAGTGGCTTGTTGGGGGTCGAGGGGAGATGTGAGGCCTGCTGTTTGCTCTTTGCTCAGCCTTGGGACAGCTGGAAGGAGACAGGCTAACCTGGGCACCCCTGTCCCTAGGGAAGATACATTCTCCTAGGCCGCCTGTCCCTACAGGCCCCCAGCCCCTCACTGACCGGGACCCGTCACCAGGAGCCACAGAGGCCAGGTGAGCTGAGCAGATGCCTTTGGCTCCAGACCTCCAGAGCCCACCTGGGCCAAAACTCAAGCCTCCCCCAGCATCATTCTTACCCCCCCTTTCATCTAGCCAGCTCTGGGGGAGGAAAGGAGGAGATTGGCTGGGTGCAATGCAGTGTTTCTGGGGGCTGGGGGGCAGGGGAGTCCATTCAAATTGACAAAAATAGAACATCAGCCTCATATCATTTTTCTCAAAACAAGATTTATTGAAGTTCTGTCGGTGAAAATCGCTGCTGTGTGGAACGCTTAACTTATAGATTAGATTACTCAGTCGTGCCTTACTACATTTTTCATTAGAAAAATATTGGCTGGGAGAGTTTGACCTCATAATCTCTGCATTTTAAACAATAACCAGAGGAAAACCAAATAGAAGGCACAAGTTAACGGGTTTTTCCCCCCCAGCAGTTCCCCCTGGGAGAGATCGGAGCGAGGGCTGGGAAGGGAACAGGAGCTGAATCTGCTGCGTGAGCAATTCCCCATCTCCCGGCCCGCTCCCCAGAGGCTGCGGAGTGGCAGAAGGAAGCGTGAGCAGAGCGGAGTCCTTGGGGCTCAGGCCCTGCAGATCCCTGCCCCTGCGGCCTGCAGGTCTGCCGGCTGACTGGCCCAAGGAGGGGCCGAAGTATCCAGGGAAATGCTCTGCCCAGGGAGTGCCCAGTCTAGTTGAGGAGACAAGAGCAACAGACAAGACCCCAAAGAGCCCAGAATCCCGGGGCAGTTGTGGGGCTCCATCTTGGCTGCTGGAGGGGAGGGGAGGGCATGACTGGCTCTTCATCCCCACCCTGGGGTGGAGTTCCCTCCCAGAGCATTCTGTGGAGGAAGGAGTGACTCCAAGGTTAGACCAGCTGGGGCAGTCTAGGCTGCCCTCTGGAATTCTGACCCCTCCTCTGGATCCAGGAGCAGGGGCTCCTCAGGGAACCCCAGGCCTGGAGCCCTCAGGCTGAGGCTGAGTGTGGGGTGCTGACTGGCTCCAGAGAAGGGCAGGGGGCTGCCCAGGTGCAAATGGAGCCCTGGCCACTTTACGATTGCTGATTTGATTCCTCGGAGGGTGGCACCCCCACCCCTGTCTGTGTTTCGGTTTCTACTTTCTGAGGCTTTGGTGATTTCCAAGTTCTGACACAGTCATTAGTTACAAAGAGCAATTATTTTTTTTTGTCATTAAGTCATTTTTTAAATGGCTCCAGGCGACATCACAGAACAAAGAAACAAAATATCCATGAAAAGACTTAATCACAAATTACTAATTATTTCACCCCCTCCTCCCTCCCAAAATCATGAAATCTGAGCCCCATGAAAAGGGAGAAGGTCTCCCCAGCCATGAGCTCGCCATGGCTCTTAGGCACCTAATCCATCATGAAGGGGGGGGCATTTCCTGCCCTCCTCTCAGCCCCGTGGGAAGGGGTGGCAGGGAGTCCCCCATTCCTGACCTTTGAAGTCCTGCTGCCCATAGATACAGCCCCTCAGGGGGACTTGAAAATGAGTGGGGGATCCCATCCAGAGCCCCACACCTTGAGCCCCTCCTCCCAAGCCAGCAGTCTCCGCAGCTGGCATTCCACTCTGGGTCCTTTGAAGCCTCACGGGCCACAGCAGAGGAGCCGCCCCCCTGCCGTGGGGCTCCTAGAGTCTCCAGCTGGAAAACAAACTGGAGGAGGAAGTAATCCTGGAGGGGAAGCCCCCTGAGTCCCCAGACGTGAGGAAATAAAATGTGTTTGACACCAAGATGTATGGGAGGAGGAGGAAGTCCAGGGTATGGGCCCCTCCATCCTTCCAGGCCTTCTCCTAGAGCTGATTGTGGTCTCCTTATCTGCCCCTTGCTGAATGAGAAAGGGGCTGCGTGGAGGAGGCAGCAGCCAGGAAAGCCCTGTCTCTGCCCAGGGATAAGGCTGGGTCTACCAGGAAGGTGGGTCTGAGGCCCAGGCAGGCCTCCTAGGAACTGTCTGCACTTGCCCCCTTCCCTAGGAGCAGCCTGCATTGAACTTGGGTAATTAGCTTAGCAGTCCGGGGGGGGGGGGGGTGGGAATCCTGGGAAGGATGGCATTGCAGGTCCAGAAAAGGGGCCACTGAGAAGGAGGCGTATATGTTCAGGGCAAGGGGCAGCTGTGGAGCCCCCACCTTCAAAACCAAAATAATATAAAACCTGACTCCCGAGCAAAGCCAACTCCAGATTTCACTCCATTCAACCAATGCGTATCAAGCTCTTACTACATGCCGGCAACAGGAATACATTAGTGACCATGACGCATCAGTTACCTTCCTGAAAACCTACTTTACTTTTCGTGAGTATCTTCCTACTAAGAAGACCGGGATCAAAAAGAAAGTCAGAACTATGCTCAGCGTCCCATCCCAACTCCTTGGTAGTTTGGACAGTCGTCCTTGGTGGTTTTCTGACTCCTTAGTCAGACCATTCCCTTAAATACAGGTCTCATATGTCTCCTGGGTCCACTTCCCTGGAACCCCTGGGCACCTGTTAGCAGCACAAATGATCATAGATGGGGAAAGAAAGCAGACAAGCAGGTTCTTAATAAGCAGAACCTACTTAACAAATGTTTGCAGTCATTGTTCCTATGTCATATGCCCAGTGAAGACCTTGAATATAAATGTCCAAAATACTGGAACAATAGTCACTGTCCCAATCAAGAGAGCTTACAATTCAAATCGTCACTCCCAGCCACACACCGGTGTTTACTCTCCCTCTTTCTCTTCCTTGTCAGACTGTCTTCTTCTTCCCTCTCTCACAACCTTTCTGACTAAGGAACATCTGGGAATATGTTGGGACTTGGGCTGCCTTTTTAAAAAGATTTTTTAAACTGATGTTAATTTATTTCATTTTATTTTTAAGTATATTTTTATTGATTTCAGAGAGGAAGGGAGAGGGAGAGAGAGAACATCAATGATGAGAGAGAATCATTGATTGGCTGCCTCCTGCATGCCCCACTGGGGATGGAACCCGCAACCCGGGCATGTGCCCTGAACATGAATCAAACTGTGACCTCCCTGGTTCATAGGTCGATGTTCAACCACTGAGCCACACCGGCTGGGCTAAAATAAAGAGAGAGGAAGGGAGAGGGAGAGAGAGAAACATTGATGCGAGATCAATACATAGATTGGCTGCCTCCTGTACGCGCCCTACCAGGAATTGAGCCTGCAACCTGGGCATGTGCCCTGATAGGGAATTGAACCAGCAACCTTTCAGTGTATGGGACAATATCCAACCAACTAAGTAAGCCACACTGGCCAGGGCTTGAGCTGAGCTGCCTCCATAAAACACATTTCGGTAAAAGGAGCAGGCTTTTCTGCTCCACTTTCCTGCTGCCCAGGTGGTGCTAGCCACTCCTCAGATCTGTAGAAGTTGTAAGCCTAAGGGATCACCCCACTTTGGACATAGCTAGACTGCTGTTTGTCCCGCAATATACATTCTCCCTTTATTCTTTTCATAATAAAACCCCCAAGTGTTAAAACAACAACAACAACAAAAACCCAAACAAACAAAACCCCCCAAGTTTTTAGCTGGAACCTGGCCACCACTTCCTTGCAGCTAAGGGTGTCCAGGTAACTAGATTCTGGCCAATGAGCTGCAAGCAAAAGTAATGTTGTATCTTCTGGGGTTTGCACTTAATAAGAAGAAACTGATTCTCCACATCCTTTTTCCCCCTTTTCACTGGGTGTCAAGTGGACATGGAAGCCAGAGTAGCCATCTTAGACCCTACATTGGAAGCCACGTGTTGAGGATGGTGGAAAATAATTAAAAAGAAACCTGGGATCTTGACACTGTGGCGTGAAGCTGCCATATCTGCCCCGGAGTGCTTCTGCTCAGACTTTATAGGAGAGAGAAACAAACCTACTACCTGCTCAGCCCACTGTTCTTTTGTTATTTGCTTCATTGCTTCCCTGAACAAAGGAAAAGCAAATGATCTGCCCTGGACTGTTTTCTCAGTGGTTTGAGTGTCAGCCCTCCAACCAAAGGGTCACGGGTTTGATTCCTAGTCACGTCAATGCCTCTCTCTCTCTCTCTCCCTTCCACTCTCTAAAGATCAATGGAAAAATATCCTCGGGTGAGGATTATAAAAAACAAAAAAGAAAAGCAAATGAGCTAAGGCAGCACTGTATAATATAATGTGAACCACATGTTATTGAAAAAATTCTAGGAGACATATATTTTTAAAAAATTAAAGAGACAGCCGAAACCGGTTTGGCTCAATGGATAGAGCGTCGGTCTGTGGACTGAAAGCTCCCAGGTTCGATTCCGGTCAAGGGCATGTACATTGGTTGCAGGCACATCCCCGGTAGGGGGTGTGCAGGAGGCAGCTGGTCGATGTTTCTCTCTCATCGATGTTTCTAGCTCTCTATCCCTCTCCCTTCCTCTCTGTAAAAAAATCAATAAAATATATTTAAAAAAATTAAAGAGACAAGTAAAAAAGAATAAAAAATTAAAGAGACAGGTAAAAGTTAATTTTAATAATATCTTTTATTTAAAACAATATTTCCAAAGTATTATTTTAGCATGTGGTCAATATAAAAATTATTAATGAGATTGTTTCCATTCTTTTTTTTATACTAAGTTTTCAAAATCCAGTGTATATATTACACTTCCATCTCAATTGGACAAGCTGTATTTCAAGTGCTCAACAGCCACATCTGGCTAGTAGTGGCAGAATTGGCCAGCATGGGTCTAAAGGAACTGCCAGAGGCTGGGCCATTTAGGGACTGAGGACCATCCCTGAGCTAGGGACAGCAGCTACAATAACCTCTGCTTGTAATGCTACAAGGAGGGCCTTTTGTCAGTTATCCTTTTTCTAGCCAGATGTCTGGCATACCCATCATGCTCTGGCTCCAGCTCACAAGGAAAAACCTCAATGCCTCCATTGCCTATATTGGACCCTGGAGAAGGGCTGTCTTAGGAAGCAAGTAGGCCCCTAGGAAGATGGAGAAAGGGAAGGGAAAGCTGGAGTATGGTTTACCCTCCAGTCTCCACGTTGTCTATAATCAGAACACAGTGGAGCAGGAAATTCAGTGCAGGTCTGATCACAGCAGCGTTAGGAGAAGGGGTCCTCCCTCCTGCTCAGGGAGATCTAGGGCCATCACACATTTCTCCTGAGATCTCCTAAAGCAGTGGTTCTCAACCTTTCTAATGCCGCAACCCTTTAATACAGTTCCTCATGTTGTGGTGACCCCCAACCATAAAATTATTTTTGTTGCTACTTCATAACTGTAATTTTGCTATTGTTATGAATCGTAATGTAAATATCTGTGTTTTCTGATGGTCTTAGGCGACCCTGCTAGTGGTTCTCAGGTTGAGACCCACAGGTTGAGAACCGCTGCTGTAGAGCCTAAGACCATCAGAAAACACAGATATTTACATTACGATTCATAACAGTAGCAAAATTACAGTTATGAAGTAGCAACAAAAATAATTTTATGGTTGGGGGTCACCACAACATGAGGAACTGTATTAAAGGGTCGCGGCATTAGAAAGGTTGAGAACCACTGTCCTAAAGGATCAAACTTATCTCATATACTTATTTAGATTAAAGACAGATCAATGATACCACAGGAAGAGTACTTATTTACCAATGTAATCCTTGCCACCAAGTCCCTCATCTGGATAGCAATTCAACATCTCAACTACCATCACAGTCCCCTTCACTTGTGATCATAGCTACTGTCACCATAAACCACCAATACTACCATCATTTCTAAAAGTATTGTTTCTGTCACTGTGAGCTTAAGTATCACTACTTCCTTCACCATGACAATTGTCATCACTTATTCTCTTTATCACCATGGCAGCAATCCTACCTAATAGAAGAGTAATATGCAAATTGACCGCACATTTGCTATGCTCAAGCCACGCCCACCAACCAATCAGGGTGAGTATGCAAATTAACCCAACCAAGATGGTGGGTGATTTGCATATCAAGACAGCGTAGAAAGAACCCAAGCCTGCAGAAGGGAGCAAAGCTGTGGAGGAGCAAGCAAGCAAGGCGGCGGAGAAGGAAGGGAAGCAGGCAGGGCCCGGGGAGAAGGGAGGAAAGCAGGCGGGGCCAGGGGAGAAGGGAGGAAAGCAGGTGGGGCCGGGGGAGAAGGGAGGAAAGCAGGTGGGGCCGGGGGAGAAGGGAGGAAAGCAGGTGGGGCCGGGGGAGAAGGGAGGAAAGCAGGCGGGGCAGCGACCGCAGCAGGAAGCCCTATTGCAGGAATCTTCCTGCAACGGGCCACTAGTCATTAATAACACCAGCCCAGCCAGTGTGGCTCAATGGTTGAGCATCGACCCATGAACCACAAGGTCATGGTTCCATTCCTGGTCAGAGCACATGCCTGTGTTGCAGGCTTGATCCTAGGTGGCGCGTGCAGGACGCAGCCAACCAATGATTCTCTTTCATCATTGATGTTTCTCTCTCTCTCCCTCTCCCTTCCTCTCTGAAATCAATAAAGATATATTTTTTTAAAAAGAAAACAAAACAACACCATGACCACACATCACCCTATTGCTACTATTACCATAATAATACAATCACTATAACTATCAGCTTTACTATGACAACCACATCCACCAGCATCATAATAAGTATTAGGACCTACAACAACTCCTCCATCTCATTTTGTAAGGTCACCCCCAGCTCTTCTTTTCCTATCTAGAAGTCCTTAGCGTGAACCCCTAATTCCAACCTGGTCAAAATAACCTCTTGTACCCTTTGCACCCCAGCATCCCCCTCACTCAACCATTCTTGCCTCAGGATCAGGTTCCCATTGCCCTGTTTGACCTTTTGGATTCTGAACTCTTGCTTGCCCTGGCCTGTCCATTGAAATGTACAATCCCTTTCTAGTTGCCTGTATGCTATGAATTTTGGACCCTTGGTTTATCTCTAAATCATGACCACTTAACCTTGGGCATTCTGTCATGGGTTACAGAGGTCTGCCTGGTTAGGCCTGGGGAATTCGGCATTGCCACGCTCTGTCAGGGGACTAACATCCTGCCAACATATTTTCTTGGACTTTTGCTGAGCAAAATCAGGCTAGATTTGTATACAGTATTTGGTTCCCAAAGGCTGGTTTGGTGACTCCCAAGCCCAGAGGAAGCTGGGAAAGGGTATTCTGGGCAGGACTTGTCAACAGAGAAATCTGGTGTATATGAAGTGTCAGAGGTAGAAGAAAAGGTTGGAGGGAGGGGACATTCTTTGCTCCCCTGCTGGTTTGTCCAATGGAGATCACAATAAGAATTGTCCTCATATATTTTCTGATGTCCCCAGAAAAAAAAGCAGAATACTGCTCTTTTATGGAAGGCGGCCGTGTCAGAGGCAGTAGGAGCTCTCACCTCTCCCCACCCCTACACTCTGGCTGGGTGGCTTGGGTCACCTTCTTACCCTCCCAGGGATCCATAGGTACCCAGGTTTTCTGCAAGTAGTCAACACCTCCCGTCACACATGGTTCACGGAGGGAAAGGATGTGCATCTGGATTGAGACCAGATCCCAAAGTGCACCTCTGGATCTGATCATGTGACCCAAAAGGAATGGCTCCCCAATCCCTAGATCTGCGTAACATTTACCAGAGGGCTGGGGTGAGATAGGAAGGAGGAAACTGGATCCTTATTTTATATGTTTTGAGGCCAGACCCCTTCCCAAGGCCTGGTGCCGGGCGCTGTCCAGGACAAAAGGGATCGGTTTACCACTTGTCTGCAGAGAAGGTGGGGTTGGTGGCTCCCCAGGACATTGAGCAAGGCTGCCTATACTTTGGGGGCAGCCCAAATACTTATTAATAGTGACTCCTCCAAATGCTGGGGAAACAGATTATGAAGTGACTCAGGGAGGTGGCCAGTGGGAGGGAAAGAAGCAGCTGTCCCTTGCCATCACAAGAAGACCCTATGTGATAGATGTATCAGTTAACAAACACAACCTTTTCCCCATGTCCACCAACAGGGAAAAGGGGTAAAGTCTTTTCTTCTCTCCTCTCTTATATATTCATTTTTCTACTTTTTTATTGAGCAACTACTATGTTCTGAGCACTGAACTGGACTTTGGAGATACCAAGATGAATAAGGAGCTCACAGTCGTCACTTGGAAAAGAGAAAGAAAAAAATGACCCTGGACTTTCCAGCTTGTCAAGGGTCAACCATATGCCTGAGAGGGCAGTGGGTGAGATTCCAGCAGGTAATGGATGAGTGCAGCTATGCCCTGACAGGGACATTACCTGCAATTGGTTCCAGTCATTTATGGAGCCAAGCAGCTTTGAAAATTGGGGGAGGATGGTGATAGAGGAGAGCAGGCCCCACCCCTCCATCCCTAATCTGTCCTGATCCCTCTCCCCAGGAGAAGAGGGTATGATCTCCTATGGCCAGAACAGAGACAATGTATTTTGCCTCTTCTCCTGGCTAGGCCAGTCTCTGCATAGGCTAGAAGGCACCCCCAAGGAAGAAGCACTGAGGGCCATAGGAGAGAGGGCAGAGGCTGGAGGTAGGGGATTGCCTGCTTATGCAGTCAGATTCCAGATGAAACAGCAAGCTTCTACCTTCCCAGGCTCTGGAAGGATGGGTGTAGGGTGGGGAAAGGAGGGGAAAGGAGGGTAAAAGATTAGGGTCCCTGTGGGCCAGGGGAGAGGCATCCAGGATCTGACAGGCACCCCTGGAACATTGTGTCTGAGCCTTTGCTAAAAGTGGGGGCCAGAGGCACCTGTCCAGTGAATACAGCTCCTCAGATTTTGCTATCTGATCAGTGCCATCAGCACAGACTGAGCTATACAAAACCTGGCGGAGCACATGGCCTTCCTCCCTCGTTTAGACAGGAAACTGAGGTCCCAGTCACAGCAGGACGAGAACCAGCTCAGGTCTCTTCCCTTGAACTGCCCTGTGGGCTCCCCTGCTGGTCTGACACACAGCATCTCTCCTGAAGGGACGCTGAGCACATGTCCCCAGCTGAGCAAGTTCCTACTTCGGTCCTTAGGGTACCAGTGTGAATCTTGGGGGACAGTTTCAGATTTCAGGAGCAGGGCTGTGGATAGCTGTGCTGATGGTCACCTGGGATTTTGGTGAACTCTAGACTCCTCCCACCCTCCCCCACCCCCACCCCCACTCCAGCAAGGGCATGGCCAAGCCTCTGTCTCAAGCCATTTGCCTCCTGCTCTGTCCCAGCCTATTCAGTCCCCCAGCACTTTTACTTTTCTGTCCCCTTTATGCCTTCTGAGCTCATTTTCTCTCTTCCTCTGCCACCCTCCCTGCCAAATCCACCCTCCTTGACCCCTTTCATCTCTGTACCACCCCCATGCATAGCTCCCCCAAAATACAGGGCCACCGGGCTCTACTTCTTAGAGACAAGACCATGCACAGGGGATGGGCCTAGTGTAACATTGGTGAATCTGTCAACTGCAGGAAGATAGAGGAATCCTATATCTCGCCCAGTAAGTCATATGGGAACAAAAACAGATCGGTAGTCTGAACCCCAGGGCAGGACATACGCTGCAGGGCCCTGGGACTGGACTCTGGACAGCATGGGCCAACATTTTCCCCAAGTCTAGCTCTGAGAAGCGCTGCCAGGGCCTGCGAGTCCCAGGTGCCTGTGGTCCAATTCATAGAAATCTTCTCAGAGCCCCAAACAGGCCTGGAAAACGAGGCAGGAGAGCATCCAGGGGGGCGGGGGAGGGTGGACCGCCACTCCTGTTCTTAGCCTATTTGGGGGTCAGGGCTTAGGAAACAGGTGAGAAGAGCTTTCTGGGATTGACAGTGACACTTACTCACACACACACATCCAGCAGATGCACACACACACCTGGCTCAGGTCCACACTTCTACACGCATATGCACTCACTCGTGAACACATGCATCCCTGCCCTCTTCGTTCATTTAGTTATCCAACAAGCCTTTATAAAGCAACCCCTCTGCCCCAGGCCCTGGGCCCGGAGCTGGTGTTACAGTGATGAACAAGACAGGCCCAGACAAGTGGTCCTATCCTCCAGGGAGTTTAGAGCCTAGCAGGGGAGAGAGATATCAAACAAATACTTACACAGAATTGTTAGAGACATTAAAATCATAGTAAGTGCCACGGGGAGAAAATTCTACTGGACAATAAGAAGAGAGTGGGGGCCCTAACCGGTTTGGCTCAGTGGATAGAGCGTCGGCCTGCGGACTGAAGGGTCCCAGGTTCGATTCCGGTCAAGGGCATGTACCTTGGTTGCGGGCACATCCCCAATAGGGGGTGTGCAGGAGGCATCCGATCAATGAGTCTCTCTCATTGATGTTTCTAACTCTCTATCCCTCTCCCTTTCTCTCTGTAAAAATCAATAAAATATATTTTTTTTAAAAAAAGAAGAGAGTGGGGTTCCACCCACGGCCTCCACTTAGCGCAACGCAAACTGCACACGGCACAAGAAAGCCCCATGAGAGCGCAACTGGGAGGCTGTGACTCTGTGGGAGAAGGGGTACCTTTCTCTAATTCCCACAAAGGCATCTCATGGGCTGGCAGTCGCCTGAGATCTAGTCTAGCCTGGGGGTCAGTTTCACATCTACTATCTCACACCCAAACTCATGGCGTCTCCAGGTCATTTTCAGGGTCAACCTCAACATCACACATACGGTATTGTACAACACCTAGCATACATTTGCACAATTGCCCACACATATTCAACATCACACACAGACATGACTTTGACCCGCATTTAAAACATCCTCACAATCGCATGCAGATTCTCACACATGGACTATCACATGTGCAGACACAGCCTCGCAATAGTCCCACACAGTCCTTCATACCCTGTCACACACACACACAAGTTTCTCACACATGCAGGCGGCTAGCTCCTGTTAGGCTTCTGGAGACAGGCGTGTGCAGCCCCTGATCACAGCTAAATGTCAGCGAGCCCCTCTCCTCCCAGTTAGAGATGAATTGTTGCTCAGGAGATATTTCATCCTTAATGCCTCCTGCTTGAACTGGAGCATGCATCTCGGGGAGGTTATGTTTTTTGCCCAATCTGTCTGCTGCCCCCTCCCCCGTGGGCTCAGGGAGCTGCCCTTCTGCCTCTCAGCTTTCATGGGGCAAGAGGAGGGGGTCCCTCTCCCCTTTCAGCCTCTCCTCGTCCTTTCCCTCCCCACCAGCTCACCTCTTGGCAAAAGAACAAAGCCCAGGCAGCTGCCCAGGCCCCCTACTCAGCTCCCAGCACAGGAGGTGTCCCCAGAGCCCTTGCCACACCCCACCCCCATCCCAGCTGCTGGCTGCATTCAGGGCCAACCCAGACCCTGTGGCCTAGAGAAGAATTGAGTGTAGAGAGAGGGGTAGGACATGGAGAGACAGCCCTCATGAGGGTCTTCTGCACCCACATCCCTCCCCATCATAAATGTAAAAAAAAAAAAAAAGCCCTAGTGATATTGTGTGGAGGTAAATTGGTACAACCTTTCAGGTGGGTAAGATATAGCCAGGGCCTCTCCAAGGTGCATCCCTCTGGCCCCAGCAATGCCATGTTTAGGAATTTATTGTAAGGAAATAAGCAGGAATAGTCCAGACAATTTAGCTGCAAGGGGCTCATCCGAGCTTGGTTTATAAGAGTGAAAAATTGGAAACAATCTAAACATTCCACAGTAGGGATTGGCAATGACACAACCATCAACACAATACTGCACAGCCACTAAAATGATGGTGTGGAAGAATGTTTAGCATCATTGAAAGGTGTTCACATAACGTTGAGCAAAACAAGCAGGTTGCAAAACAGTATGTGTACTAAATGCGAGGTGGGGGTCTGAATGAGATCCTGGAGTAAGAAAAGGGCATCAGTGGGAAAACTAGTGAAAGCCAAATAAAGTCAGGAGTTCAGTTGGTAATAATGCACCAATGCTGGTTTCCTAGGTCTGACAAATGGACCACGGCCATGTAGGATGTTAGCATTAGGGGACACTGGGTCAGGGGCATGGAAACTCTCTGTATCATCTTTGCAAGCTCTCTGTAAATGTGAAATTCATCCAAAAGTAATCTGATTTAAGAACTCATTATATTTATAATGCAAACCCCATTTTTAAAACAGTATATATGAATCATGGTCTGGGAGAATATTCACCAACATGTTAACTTTAGTAATATCTGAGGGGTGGGATTCTGAGCAATTGTAATTGATTTAATTTTGATCATTTGAATGTTCCTTTTTTCAGCTCTATAGCAGTTGTATTGACATATAACATTGTATAAGTTTAAAGTGTATAACATGTTGATTTGATACACATATATTGCGATAAAATTACCACTGCAATGTTAGCTGACACCTCCATCACATCACATAATTACCGTTTCTCTTTTGTTCTCACATTTAAGATCTACTCTTAGCAATTTTCAAATGCACAATACAGTACCATAACTAAAATCACAATGCTGTACATTAGATCTTCAGATCTTTTTTTAAAATAAAGAACATGTACCCCTTGGGTACTTAAAAAAAAAATCAAACCTGAAGTGTCACTGGGGACCCTGAGAGCAGTCCAATTCCCAGCCACCCACCCGCCTCCTCAGTCCCCTGAAGGTCTTGAACCCAGACATTCTGCAATTTCTTTTACTTCTCTCCAGCCACTAATTGGCATGACCACCCCTCACCTCTGGAAACTCCAGAATTCCAGGATCTGAAATTCTCTTCTTTGATCCCAATCTCCTACCTTCTCACGTCACTCATTCCCTCATTCCTACTCACTTGTTCTCTGGTCCCTTAAGCCCTCCCCCTCCTCCCGGTCCACCACTCCCATTCTGGCTTTACTTCCTCCCTTCCTATCCCGGCTCCATGTCAGCCAATTCAGCATGTGCTTCCTGCCATCCTGATACCAATCTCCAGCCTTAAGCAACACTGCCATCCACTTTTCTGGCTTCTACTCCTGGGCGTGCTGGACCAAGTAAAAAAAAAAAAAGCGAATTCAGCCTGGTTGGTGTGGCTCAGTGGTTGAACACTGACCCATGAACCAGGAGGTCATGGTTCAATTTCCACATGCCCTGATTTTGGGCTCAATTCCCAATAGGGGGCGTGCAGGATGCAGCAGATCAATGATTCTCTCTCATCATTGATGTTTCTATTTCCTCTCCCTCTCCTTTCCTCTCTGAAATCAATAAAAATATATATTTAAAAAATAAAAACTATTTTGAAAGGCTCATTTATGCTGCCTAAACTCATCTCATCCTTCACTTATATGTGTTAAACAAACAAACAAACTTTTCTCTACATCTGTGATTAATTCATCGTTACAATTCCACAACCATTACAAACTTCCTCTGCAAGCCTTCAACTCTGACTTGGCCAAGTATATCGACCCCATTCCTCGAAGAATATTTATTGTCCTCTCTACCTGACCCCAAACCCACCAGTCCACCCCAGAATTTCCTGGATTATCACCCACCATTTCCCCCCTCCTGTCTCTGAGGAAGAAGAGTTCTTTTTCCTTACCAAGAACCCAACCTCTCCTGCATCTTCCCAGAATTTTCACTATCACGTGTCTTCTACATCTTGTCCATCTGAGCTCTCCCTCTTTCCTCTTGGTCCTGGACAAACTTTATGAACGAGATATCACCTTGACCACGTCTAGTTCCTTGCCATTCACTCCTCATGCAATGTCCCCACCACCCTGTAGTCTCTTAACAGTTGCCTGTGACCTTGAAATAACCAAACCCTCCGGTCATGTGCTCTATCCTCCTTACTGATCACTCCGGAGGATTTAAAGTGTTCTTTCCCTAAAAACTTCCATCATCTCTAGACCACTTACTCCCCTTGTTTTCCTCCTAACTTTCAAACTCCCCCTTTTTAGTCCCCTGACTCCTTTCTCTCCTCTGACTTCCTAAATACAGGGATCGCCCAGAATTTAGTTTTCTGGAAGATCTTGTCTTGTCTTACTCTGCCCTATCCCTCATCTCCAGCAAGTTCACCATCCTCCTGGCTTCCATTAGCCATCTCTTTAGAAGAATCCCTAATGAAAGCTTCCGAGTTCCCGTTTGGAATGTCCAACTTTCTGCTGCGTGTCTCTAAATGGATGTCCCAGAGCGCCTCAGGCCCATTATAATCGCAATCATTATCTCCATCCCCTCCCCAAGGAGCCCTGCCTTCAGACTTCCACCACTGTTCCCAATAACCAAGCTGAACACCTAGGAGTCACTTGGACTCCACTCTCCCTCTTCATTATCCCCCCAAATCCATTCAACCACCAGAACCAGCCAATTCTTCATGTCTCTTATTTTTATTTTTTTAAAATAAATTTTATTGATTTTTCACAGAGAGGAAGAGAGAGGGATAGAGAGTTAGAAACATCGATGAGAGAGAAACATCGATCAGCTGCCTCTTGCACACCCCCTACTGATTTCACAGAGAGGAAGAGAGAGGGATAGAGAGTTAGAAACATCGATCAGCTGCCTCTTGCACACCCCCTACTGGGGATGTGCCCGCAACCAAGGTACATGCCCTTGACCGGAATCGAACCTGGGACCCTTGAGTCCCCAGGCCGACGCTCTATCCACTGAGCCAAACCGGTTTCGGCAATTCTTCATGTCTCTTGCCCACATGCCTTTGTGTTCTGTCCTCTCCGCCCCCACCTGGTTCTGGCTTGACTTACCTGGACTGTGGCAATATCCCCACCCAAAACCTTCCTGCCTCTCATCCTGCCCCACTCACGCTAATCCTAGCAGAGCAACAGCCCATAGACCCTAAAGCTGGGACAGCATATACTTTATTATCCAAACCAGGATGTTATTGAGAATGAAAGGGGCTCTGGAAAGTAATAATAATAATACATTTTAATAATAATTACAGTGGGACTTCCCTGGGCATATGGTCACCCTACCTAAAGCACATGTCTGACCACATCCCTCTCTTGCCCAAAGACCTTCCATGACTGCCATTAAATTAAGTTCCAACTCAGACTAGAATTCAAGTTCTACCTTTCCAGCATCTGGCTCATGCACCTCCCTCTCCTAATAAACAGAACTACTTGTTGGCCTTTAAACATGACTCATGCTACCTTAGTCCCATGCCTGTTCATGCTCTATCTTTCTTCAGGAAATGCTTGTCCCCAACTCTGGTCCTCAAATCCTATTCTTATTTCAAGGCCAAAACCACAAACTACCCTCCATGAAGTCTCCCCTCATTCTTTTCTTGCCCCTCTTTTGTAGCACTTGGCATCTCTTCCTAAATATGACATTATTTCTACACTTGGCTCTATGGAAAGTGCTGATCAGTGGCTGCACTCAGCCCCACTCCTAGTCAGCTCTTTGGCTGGGCAGCTGCTTACAATGTGGCCTGGCATTAAAAGATGAGCTGGGCCAACCGATGTCCTCTCCTGGGGATTTGAACTATGAAATACAAAGAGACCAGAGCAGTTAGTAGAGGTGATATAGAGAGAGACTCGGAGAGGCCGGCTGGTCAAATGCAAGTCACGGTTATGAGAAATTATGAGGAAACCCAGGAAGCTCTATGTGCTGCATGGGGATCAGACACAGTTATGAGCTGGGGCTCTGGAGGCCAACCTGAGTGAGAATCCTGACTCCTCCTAGGGCAGGATACCTAACCTCCTCCCGTCTCAGTGTTATCATATGGGAAATGGGGATAACGTTATCAGCTAACTCACAGTGTTCTTAACAGGATTAATTGAGATAAGCAGGGACACCAATGTGTCTGGCATTTAGTAAGTGCTCAGCAGTTGTTAGCAATCATGCCACCTCCTCATCCTCCTCCTATAATTATTACTAATTTTATTAATATTAATGAGGAGAGAAACACACAGAGAAAAGAGAAACCCTGTGGGCTGCCTTTCCACCTTACTATGGGAAAGAAATTGGTCCCCAGAGCTGCCTCAGTCCCTGCCTGCTTTCTGGGCCCAGTTCCTGTGCTGAACCATGTGCTATAATACAAAAGGCCCTCGTGTGCGTGTGCGTGTGCGTGTGCGTGTCCTCAAGTGAACTTCTGTTTCTTGCAAACTGAATGATCCCTGACCAGATTCCTATCTTCCTCCTGGGTTTGGACTTGAGCTCTCCACAATCCTGCATAATACTTCTGTCTACACCTCAGTATCCTGCTTGGGCCTTGAACACAGCTGATGCTCAATGCTTGATGGATGAGTGAATGAATGAATGAATGAGATTCCAAGCTTCTTTAAGGGACCTATGGAAAAGCTGTTTTTAGGGGACTCAGAAATCCATGGGGTACATAGTTGTGAGAGAGTTAGCCTCCTGATTCATGCCTTCGTCCCTCAAAGCAGGAAAGTAGGAAGGCCAGGACTAGGATCACGCTGGAGAACTGGTGCTACAGGCTCCCCTCCCTGAGTTCTGGCCTCGCCCACATGCTGCTAGGCCTTGCCTCTTTTTTTCCTTACTCCCTCTGACCTCAGGATGATGGGCATTGGGGTCACCGGGGAGGCCACTGAGGGAAGAGAGCTGCTGGGTCAGGTTGCCAGGCTGCTAAAATGGGGCCAAGGCATCACCTACCAGGCCTGCTCCACCCCCGCCCCCCCTCGCCACATCCAGTCTCAGCCCTTCCACTCCATTCAAATCCAAACCTTCAGCCATTCTCACACCTTTCAGACCCTTACTTTACCATGCTGTCTTACTGTGTCTTTGTACATGCTGTTCCTCCCCTTCAGGTGCCCTCTTCACCTCCAATGAAAACTCTTCCTGGTCTTTAACATCCAGCTCAGAGCCAACCCCTGCTAGAATCTTCCTGGGACTCCCAGGCAGGGTTAAATGCTCTCTCTCTGTGCTTCCACAATCCCTATGGAGGTTTTTATGAGCCCTGGCTCGACACTCCAATTACCCGCGTATTTGTCTATCCCTGAAGAGGTCCCAGGAACAGGAATTATGTCCTATTCATCATTGTGACCCCAGCACTTAGCAAAGGACTTGACACCTAGTAGGCTTTTACTAAGTGTTTGTTGACTGACTAATGAATGTATCAATTAATTAATTAATTAATTAATTAATTAATTAGTAGTTTCTCCCAGCTCTGGGATCCCTGGATCCTGCTGTTTTCTCTTCATCTCTGGCTGTCCTAAGCATTTTTAAAAGCCTTCTGTGGTCCCGTGACTATTTATCCCAAAGGCACCACTATTCACCCCCAGTCCTGAGCAACATCTGGTGTCCACCATGCAGGACACTGCCCGGTTATGGATTTTGAAGCCAGAAATTTAGGGCTTAGGTACTGAGCAGGGACCACAGGAGAAAGGACAAAATGGAGTGGGTTAGGGACTTAAATGGCTACATTGGCCATTTGGGTCCTCATGGGTGTTTCCAGGCTCTCTCTCCCATACAGGCCTCTGATTATGTTGCTGGGCATGCCTGCCACTTGCCTGCCCTCTTACCTCCTTGGGCCCATAGCTGAGCGGCTGGCGGAGGCAGTGCTGGGCCAGCCCAAGCAGACAGCCTTGCGCGATTGCTGGCTCCAGGCCTCCCAGCCCAGCTTGTAGCTCCCCCCAGAGTGGCGGGATTGATTGGCTGCAGCCAGAATGGGCACCAGTCTCCCTGGCTTGGACAGAAACGGGGCCATCTGTTACACCTCTAGTTAAAAGTACATAAAGTTGAGCATTTGTGCGCCGACAATACCACCCCTGACACCCTCCACGCGGCACAGCGCTCCGGCTCCTTGGCAGGCTTGCGCTCTGCGACAGGCCGGCACAGCAACGCCTACACGCTGGCTGGGTTGGCACCACCACAGGCACCAGGGCTCCACGCCCCCTGTGGCCTAGCCCAGCTGGGTCCGGCCTGGAAGCCTAGATCCCACCTGTATTCGAGGGTGGAGGAATGGATGTGGGAAAGGCTATACATAGGTGAGCAACTCCTGCCCCAGCTCAGGGTGCCTAGGGTGCAGATGATGGCAGACTTCAGGTTCTGATTTGGGAGCACCTAGGACAGCTAGTCCTGGGAAGCAGGCTTCCAGTGGGCCAGGCTGGCTCCGGGATCATGCCAGGCCTCGGGTTTCCTGGGCTACGCCAACCGGAAGAGTCCATCTTGTTACCAAATAAGCGCATGCACCTTGAGTTTGGAGCCATCTTGTACCAACCAATAGGAGATTTTGGACAAGGCTGGGTTCTGGACTTTGGCCTTTGGCGCCGAGTTCTAGATGTTCGTTTCTGGGCTCTAGGATGTGGAACCTGATTTCTAAACCCAAATTTCTGGTGTCTGGGTCAGGCCTGGACATTCAAGGCATTCCACAAATGTCTTTTCCTACTTATCTTCCCCTGGCAATCTAGCCAAGCCAGCCTACCTGGCTCCCAAAACTGTTGTGAGCCGTCTTGCCTCTGCCCCTTTGCTCTTGCAAAGACCTCTCCCTCCAACCTGGAATACTCTATTTCTTCTCTCCAGCCTCTCAGTCCTTCCATCCTTGAAGGCCTAGTTCTGGCCCCAGCTCTTCAAGGCAGACTTCTCTGGCTACAGGGCTCCTCCCGGCTCTGATCTCTCGGAGGTCTCCTCCACCACCTGAATGACTTCTCATGAGTATGTCCAGCAAGAAACTGGAGCTCCTGCACAGGTGGAAACCGAGCTGGCCCTTGTCTCACCCACGGGCTAGAACAGGGCTGAGAGCACATGTGGGAGGAGACTCGGTAAGTGTCCGCCTGAACTTAGCTCAGCTGTGTGGGAAGGGAGACCATGCTCACAGGTGAGGCTGGCTTTCCTGAAGGCCACCCTAATGGCTCTGCTGGTCACAGCCTGGAAAGCAGATGGCCAGGTAGACAGACAGCCTTTGATTACTCATGTGTTTGTTTAATGCACGTTTATTAAGCATGTGCTATGCGCTTAGTCCTGTGTGGGGCATAGAAGAGGAGAGGGAATAATAATTTAAAAAAATGAAATTAGACACAGTCCCTGCCCTCAAAGAACTTACCCATAAGTAAAAAGGCCATGAGATGAATCCAAATAATAATTGCAGTGCAATAAACCATCCAAAATAACAAAAGTGCCCTTTGTCTCATGCAACAATAGACTCTCGGAGCTGGAAAGGACCCAGAAAGCCAGAGGCTAATATCCTATCCTTGGCCAAAACATGTTGGTATACATTACATGACATCATGTGGGTAAAGCTCTTACTTGGCACAAAGTAGGTGATAGTAAAATGATGAAGATGATGATATGGCAATAAGACTGATTATGAGCCTTCTCCGCAGGCTCTAAGTACACTGCACCTGTTGGGGGAGCTCACTCCCACAGAGACAGCGCCTTCCATTGTTTACATTCTCCCCTTCAGAAAACCATCCACAAGGATAAGCTGAAACCACCTGCTCGACTCCACCCCTGGGGTCACACAGCAGGGCTCGGTCTAGGGTGAGGCCAGTGAAATAGATACCTAAGCAAAAAATGAAGGGGTCCTACACAACACTGAGGGCAAGTATTTTTTTTAAACTGTGTGTCCTAGGCACCTCTCTGCCCTCACCCTAGTTCCAGCCCTGCCACCCAGTGAGTCTGTACCCTCCTCCCCAAGCCAGCTCCAGGTAGGAGCTGTCCGATTTTTCAAGTACCCTTAGCCTCCAAAGAAGCTCACCCCAGCAGCCTACAGGTTGTGGGGTGATCTGGTACAGCGCCCAAGGATGGAGTGTGAGGGCAGATGAGGACTGAGAATTATGGTAGGATGTTGGTCCTAACTAGGGGGACTTACCTCCTTTCCTGGACAACACCTCCTTCTAGCCTGGGGGAGTTGCCTGCCACTCTCCCCAAAGCACTGGTGGTACAAGGGCCTAAATAAGGCTGGTATGTCCAAATCAGGGCCCTAAAAGAACCCAGGCCGTAGGCTTTTCTAAAGGAAATTGGGTAGTGGGCCTGGATATGAAAAAGTCATGTGACTCTCCTTCTCATGGGCATCCCCACACGAGTGTGTAGAAAGCAGAATGTAAAGCTTACAGGCCATGGGACACCATGGAGGATGGGCACAGGGGTGGGTGCTGAGGGGGAAGGTAAAGAGCTTGGGGGGTCTATGTTGCCTACGTCCCCTTTTGTGGCCTCCTTGTTTCTGGCCCTCATGGACCCCAACCCGACAAACCTTTGCTTTTTTTCTTTCCTGTTTATAAAGCCCTGCCCACCCCCACTTCCAAGAGCCCTGAGAGGAAATCGGCTATAGAATTCTTCGCACGTTCACAGGCACAAGCCAAGGCCCACAGCGGGTTAGAAGCGCAGAGCGGGGCGAGGGGGTGGGGGTGTGGGTGGGTGGACTTGAACTCGGCTCCTCAGGGCCCCTCCTCCAGGCTGGTGCCAGAGGGTCGAGGAGAGACAACTGGGTTGCGAAGCGCTGCCGACCTCGGAGCGGGCGGGGGCGTGCGGCCAGGGCCTGCGCTTCCTCGGGCCGCCGGCAGCAGGCGCTGTGGCGGAGGCGCCCTCAGTACGCGAGCATTAACTTAAGAAGAGCGCACTCTAATATCCCTGGCTGTGTGGAAACAGCGTTTTATTAAATGCTTCACACAGATTTGGTATAATAAAGATGAATATATTATATCCTTTGCCTCCCCCAGAGTGAGACAATAATAAGAGAGGAAAAAAAAAAACAATAAAGTGAAACATAAATACAATGTAATGGGACTTGTGTCGAGGGACGCGTGGCCTGTCGGGGCTGCCACGGGGCGACTTTGCGGCGGGAGCTCTGGGCCGGGTCGCCCAAGAGCCGGACTCCAGCCCTTCCTGGCCGGACCAGGGGTTCCCAGGCCCCGGTTCCCAGCCTTCCCTTCCCAACTCTGAGCCCCCCTCCCCGCCCCCCCCCCCCCCCCCCCCCCCGCCCAGTCCCACCTCTGCAGCTAGGAAGACTCCAACTCAGAGGCACTCCTGGAGAGGATAAAAGAGGAGGGATCGGCTGGCCATACCTCCACCCTGGGCAGAGCCATGCGCATCCTCCCCGTGGGTGCAGGACTGCCTGGGACATGGGGCCCGCCAGACAGGCAGACTCATGAGCGGATAGAGATACTCAAAGGCTTCTACGTTGGAAAAGTTGCCTTCCCCGTCTGGCCCCCGGTGTCTCCCATAACTAGGCAGAAGTCCCTCATTTGGGTCTTATCTCCAACCTTCTCTGGGGGCCGCCAAAATCGCTTACCTGAAAATAAGAATTTCAAAGCTTTCCCCGCGCGGACGAAGGGGAACCCTAGGAGGTTCAGCCTCCCCCTCCCCGCTGAGGTCGCAGCCAGCGGCCAGGGCTCGATTCTCCGGCCGCGGAGGAGACCGCTCGGCTTTCACTTAACAATACCTACCAGCTGATCTGGTGTGAGCCCCACCTGCGGTGCTGAGCAGCGCAATGCTCCTTAACCTCGGATTCCTCGTAGTTGGTAAAACCGGGCGGTCGTCTGGATTGGAGAGAAGGTCTCTAACGCCTGGCACCCCATCAGCTGTAAAAAAAATAAAAATAAAAAACAGCTACCAGCTGCTCCCCCAAATATTCGTTGCAATCAATAGCCACTTCAGACCTACGATTCCTGCGAACCTCATTTCCTCCTTAGGCCCCAACGCAGGCAACCGCGGTACCCAAACGAATGAGAAGGCTGGGCGTCCCATCACTCTCCCTACATCTTCCGACTTTTACCGCCGTCGAGGCTCAGAAAGATGGGGAGACTTACCCACGGTCCCACAGCCCGTCGGCGGGGCCATCTGAGGTCGACGTGCCTGCACCGCCCATCGCCTGCCCCTGCGGAGACTCTCCGCCCTGCGGTGCAAGCCCTTCCGAGTGGCCGCGGCCGCGGAGCCGGCTCAGGCCTCCCGAGCGCCCAGGAAGCCCGGGCCTCCCCACGGGCCGGGCTGGGGTCCCGCACTTACCGAGCGAAGAAAAACGGATGAGAAAGAATGCGTAGAGGCGGAGGGCTGAGAAAGAGAAGGAGGGGCCCGCAGCAAAGAGGAAGATTCTTGGGGATGGGGGGTGGGGAGGCGGCGCGGGGCTAGGGCACCGAGGGCCTTCCGCGGGGCGTCTGGTCGGGCTGCCGGGGACACCCGTGAAGACTGGCCACCGCGAGGGTCTCCGCTGGGGTCACCACATGGGGGCAGGGAGGCTGCGTGGAGAAAGGGCTGGCTCCACCGCATGGAGTGGAGGGACTTGGGGAAGAACTGGAGGAATACGCAGCGGTAGGTGTGAGATGGGAGCCGTGTGGTTCAAGGTCCGGAACCCAGGGACCAGCGGGAAGTGGAAAAGCCCAAGGGAGCTGGTTCCGCTCAAACGAAATAAGGCGGAGGGCGCACGGCATTCAGCCTGCCTTCCAGGCCCAGCGGCCCGGCTCCGGTCTGCGCCCTGGCGGGCGCGGGCCAGGCGGCGCCAGCTGCTTGCGCGACCAGAACTGGATCCTCTGGTCCGGGAAAAGGGGGGACAGAGGCGGGGAACCTGGCGTCCAGAGTGAGTGGAGGGTCCTGCGGCTTCCCTTCCGCGGAGCTTCACTTCCATCCCGGCCATGACGAAGCAGCGCCGGGGCCTCCGGGCTGCGGGCACAGGCCTGAACCTCCTTCTTCAGTTTGCTGGCAGCCACACTGCCCGCGTTCTCTGTGCGGGTGGGCGCTGGATCGTTGGTTCCTGCAAATCAGACCACTGCGCCCCTTAGTCTAGGCTTGGTCCTGCCGCCCGCCTTCTGTTGTGGGTGTCTGGAGAGCAGGCGGCCCTCTGAGCGGTGGGGCCAGAAAGGATCTGGGACCAGGGAGTCTCGTGGGATGTGGCCCAGGCAGAAGCCAGGATAGGAGAGAACAGGGGGTCTTCTAGGCGGACTCTGCTCCTCAAGAGTGTTAGTGATCCCCTCCCCTCAGTGCCCCGCACTAATGCAGTGAGGCCCCTGCTGAATGACCCACATGCTCTTTATTATGAGAGGCCTGACTCCTGGGCCGGCCTAGTGGGGCTGGCCTGCTCCTCAATCTCTTAGCTACTCTCTGCTTCGGTGCCTCCACCTGTTGGCCCAGGGCTGAGGGTGCAGCCTCGCCCCAACTCCCCCACCCCTTTGGCTTCAAACAGCTGTCCCAGGAGCCCACCAGCACCTACACCCGGCTGCAGACCTGATGGGAGTTCACAAGGGATCAAAGATTTCACCTCAATCCCAGCAGCTGGCTGCCCAGATGACAGAGGGGAGGAAATATGGGGGCTCTCTAGCTCCCCCTCTGGGCTGGCACCTCTGGCCTCCTGCCTGGCTGTCCCCCTTGCCTGGAGAGTGGCCCCCACTTATGTATCTACCCAAATGCTCCTGGTTTTTAGAGGCTCCACTCAAATGCCACCTCCACTGGGACAGAACTAGACTCCTCCCATTTATCTTTACCCTCTTCAGGGTCCCCTGAGCTACTAGGGTGGGGGGGTGTCTGTTTCCTGCCACTCTTGCCTACCCATCACCCTCCATCTTCTGTCTGTTCTTCCTCTCTGCTTCTGGGCCCAGAACATGATAGGGGCTCGATCCTGTTTTTTATAAGAGAGAAGGAGGAAGAGAGGGAGAGAGGGAGAGGGAGGGGTAGGGGAGAGAGAGAGAGAGAGCAAACTCCACACTACAGCTGGTTCCAGAACCCAGGACCCTCCCCCCATGGCCAAAAAGCATTAAAAAATGAGGCTCCTGTGCCTGTGTGTGTGTGTGTGTGTGTGTGTGTGTGTGTGTGTGTGTGTATGTGTTGGAGCAGCAGGGGTGCCTCACACATCTGCACTCAGCTGGCAAAACAATGCACCTACCCTTCTCTCACACCCCTGGTCCCCTCTCTAGGGCACAGACTGAGGTCCCTGACTGGCTCTCTTTTGTCTCTTATTATTCATTTAGTTTATTCATTCAATAAATTCATGAGGAGACTTTGGTATATGCCCCGCTAGCATAGGACATAGAGAGGAGATTCAGGTCCCTTCCTCCCCAAGTTCACAGCCAGGTGGAGAGCGAGACAGAAGGACAGACAGACAAACATGCACATCCCTGGCAATCTGACATGACACCAAGGAGGTGTGTGCTAAGGAGCAGAGAGGAACTGAACAGGTCAGGGAAGGCTCCCCCAAATGAGTTGAGCGCTAAAAACAGAGCAAGAGGTGCCAAGAAGGGAAGTGATAGAACCCTTTCTGCTCCAGATGACAGGAGCAAAGACTCTGGACCAAAAGGGAGGGCTGTTCTGGAGGCTGCAAAGTATGGTCACCTGGGCTTTGAGCACCTCCCAGGAACTGTCTCATCCCCTCTTCCTGTCTCTGCCACTCAGTGGTCTGTCTAGGCTCCCCCTCCCACCCCCAAACACACTTCTAAAGGGCAGTCAATCTCCCTCTGCAGGGCTGAAGTGCCTAGAAGTCAGCCCTTGGGGTGGGGCCCCTATCAAATAGGCTCTAAAAGAGTTAGGCTCTAAAAGAGTTAGGTTCACACAAAAGAGTGGGGAGGGGAAAGAAGAGGAGTGCTCTCCACGTGAGTGCCCTGGCCATAGACTCTGCCCCCTCTGCTAGAGGAGGTTCTGAGAGCTGGGCCTGGCCAGAGACAGCAAGTCAGGACCAGAAGCAGGCTTGGAGCCTGTCCCAAATTTTGGATCAGCTGGCTCCCTACTCTCCAGGCCTGCGAGGAGGCAACTTCCCTCTTCCTACCCCTTCCCCTATTGGCCTGCTTGTGGCCTTAACCTTTTCATGATCTCCAACCCCTTTTGAGACGCCAATATGTTATGTAACATTGTCCCTGGAAGATGCACCCACCTGGGCTCACATGCATGATTTAACACACAATTTCTGGTATCTGCAGAGCTCCTGAAGCCCATTCAAAGAGCCCCTGGGGACTTCTGGTTAAGAACCCCATGGTTCTGGGATTAAGACTTGAGTCAGAAAAAAATAGTCTTCAAATCTTAATGATTCCAAAATAGGCTGTGTGACTTTGGATGGGTTACTTAACTTCTCTGGGCCTCATTTTTCTTATATGTAAAATCAGGGTAATAACAGAAGCTACCTCACAGGGCTGTAATATATGAAATGAGTAAAAATCTTAGCCTGAAGCCAGGCACACGCAGTAAGGGATTATGGTGTTTATTGTCATGGTTATTGTTGTTGTTACTGCAGACGGTGGCCCAGGGCAGAATATAAAAACCAAGTGGGCAGTCCCGGTTCAGCCAGGGTGGCAGGAGGCCATCTATCGGAGTCTACTTCTACAGCAGAAGAAACCCTCTCTGAATTCCACAAGGAGAGTCAGAGTAGCAGTTGCTCAGGGGACAAAAAATGATCCCAATTGGTGGTCAAGTTAACTCATTTCAAGTGGTGTCAGAACCTTTTCTTTAGGGGAGCTCTGGCCTGAGGGCCAATGCTGGTGCTTACACAAATAATCTGGAGACAAATGGGGCTACCAAAACAATCTGGATTAAAGCCGATGGAGCCTTTGGGGATTTACTTGAATTATTCTCCTGCGCGAAGGAATAAGTCATTTTGTTTGGGTCTACAGGGTCCCCTTATCCTGGCAATTCATGCAATATGCTTTCCTTCCTCTTCGTCTGGAATATTCACTAGAGTAGGGGGAAAGCAGATATTTGGCAGAATAAACCCTTCTCCTTCCACTGGAGACAGAATAAGGCTGGACCCTGGTGGTATAGGCAGCGAGCACACATTTGGGCATCAGGATACAGTGCAGTCCAGGCTCTAGAGACAGGCATTCCCTCTGTGGAGCAAACTCAAGGGACAAGCTACTTCCAGCTCCAGGGGAGATGCCACTGGCTCAGCTTACTGGGGGTTGAGGATCCCACAATGTCTTCCCAACCCAGCTTGGGGTCCCAGGCAGAAGGTTAGATTTTGGAGAGCAACTGGCAGCGTTCCTTCTTGCCACCCCCACCTGTCTGCCCCTGAGTTACTCTTCCTTCCAATTTTCACAATCTCCAACTATCCTGAGTGGGGACAGTCAAGGCCCAAGACTTTCCCCTCCACAATATACAATCATTTGTACTTCATTTGCCCGATAAAAACTCATTCAACCAATACACAGAGGGTGCCAGGTGATTGCCTGGCCTGCACAGGTCTGGGGTGTATGGAATTCCCAGATAAAGGTCCCTGCCCTCAAGGACCTCCAGGTTTGTCTGGTGGGAGAAGTGAATTTGACCACAAACCCAAAACATAGCTCCTTGCTCTGCAGGACAGGTGTGGCTCCCAGGAGTTCAGAAAATTCTAGCCACCCACACACTGGAGTCTGTAGTGGGGGGGACGGGGACTGTGGGATATGGAAAAGGTTGGTGGGGCAATTGGGCTGTTGTTGTTTTTTTTTAATGACCTAGATGAGGTGCTGCAGGCAGGGGACCCTAAGCAACAAATTGGGTGGGCAACACCCCCAGGTGCCCCTTGAACTCGTAGCCGTGCCAAGCTGGAGCACAGGAGTTGAACAAATCAGGCCAAAAAGACAAAGGCTCGGGATTGAACTGCTATTGCTGGCTAGGAAAGGAAGAAGAGGTTTGGCCACAGTAGGTGAAGGAGGTAATAAAGCAGATGATTGTAGAATGTCCCATCCACTTTGACATGCTGTGGTTGAAGACTGAAGGCCCCAGGAAATAGTGCCCTAGTGGAGAAATTCTATGCCCCCACCCCCTCTGCTCCCTAATTACATCCCGCATCTTCCTGGCAGCCTCATAGTACTTTAAACTTTGCTAGTCCCTGAGGGACTGGGAGATCGGTCCTACAGGCCAACATCAGGTGTGAATACAGGAACAGATAGGAGGAAGGGGGGAGTATGGGAGGAAGCCCCTTCCAGGATAGGGACCCAAGAGTCCCTGTTCTCTGCTGGCATGGGGGATGTGTCTTGCTTCAGGCCTGGGGCTGGGCTTTGGGGTTATGGCAGGAAAGAGCTGCCGGCCAGAGGCTGAGGCAGGATCCTGAGAACAGGAAGTGAGAGGAGAGGGCGGACCACTCTCAGTCCCACAGCATCCAAGCCAGCAGTGTCCAGCTCCCTGGCATCCTCTCCACCATCTCTAGACTCTGACCCCACGGTTGCTAGGCCCTCATGGCTCCAGAAACAGCACTGATGCACTAGAGACAGGCCTGCCTTGGGGATAGTTCTGCGGCCCTGGGGGAACGGAGAATCCCATTCTCACCCTTCCTGCCTCTGAATACCTGTCCTCCCCCACAAAATGCTGGACAAAGATGGGGAAGAGGGTAAGTAGCTCTTCCCAATGCTCCCAAGCAGGCCAGTGGCAAACACTGGGGTCCCAAACAAGAATCCTTTATCTCTATACTGTCCCCTTTACTCTGGAGACCTGCAAGCCATGTTCCAAACCAAAAACTAAAAGGGAGATAAAGCAACCAACCCATCTCTGGTGCACTGAGGTCCCCATGCTGGAGACAGGGAGAGAACCTGTACCCAGCCCCACAGCCCGGCTTGGCTCACGCCCTCTCTGGGGCAGGTATGGGGGCTAAGAAGTCCAAGAGGTCCCATTTTCCCCATTCCAGCCCCTGGCCTGGCCACAGTCCTCTGCACTAGCCTCTCTGGGCCCTTCTCTGACGAAGCAGGGCTGCCGGGTGGCGCTGCCCGCCCAGGAGTTTACAAACAAAGCCAGGGAAAGGGCTGAGGCTGTGGGGAAGGGAACAGTTCTTCCTCTCTTGGTCCCAACCCCCTTGCCTCCCCTTCTCTCTTGGCGCAGAAATGGAAAATTGGGGTGAAGCAAGAGAGAAAAGAGCCAGGGGCACAACCCCCTTGGGTGCCTCAGGAGAATGAAAGACATAGGTAAGGGTTCACACGCCCATATACCCACAGATTCGCATTTGTTTACACAAATATACAGATGGGGAATGACATACAAATATTCACATTCAAAAACATAAACACATCCAAATACCGATGCGCACAAATGCTTGCCTGATATACACAGAATGCGGGGCCATAGGGTTCCCAGACCGTAGTCTGACCCGAACCCCAGCCTCTCTGCGGGTTCCTAAGAGCGCTGCCCCAGCCGCGGCAGGCCCCCTCTGGGCCCCCGCCCCGCATCCGGAACAGCTGGAGTCGGCCGGGCGGTACACTCTAGCCCGGCGCTGGGCTGGGCGGGGCCGGCAGCCGGGCCGCGGCCCCGGCCAGCAGAGCGCAGCAGGGAGGCCCCAGCCGGCCCGTTAGCCCGGGCACCCGGCCCGACCGCCGGTCGGACGCCGGTCACCAGGCGGCCTCTAGAGCATCGGCCCGAGGAAAGTGTGCAAGATTGCCTGAGGAGGTAAGACCGTCTGTCCCTTTGGGATCAGGCCGGAGGAGAGGTGCCTCGAGCCACCACCAACTCTCACCCCGCCTCTAGGCTGGGGAAGGTTGAGTCCTCTACTAGTCCCCTCCCCCAACCCCTGGGGTTCCCACACCTCCGTGTCCCAGGTCGCCCCACACAGGGCTGCAGAGCCCGTTCAGACCTCCTGATTCCCCCGGTGCGTGGTCCGAGGCCACGGTGAGGGGCAAGAGAGTCTAGGGGTAGGGGCGCTGGGTCCTCGATCACAGCTCTCCAAAGTCCGCGCTGGGCGCTGGCGGGTCCCACCCAAGCTCCTTGTCTTACCTGGACCGCGTGGCGGCTGCGTACCTCCCAGGCTGGACTCGCGCGGCCCTTCTCGGGCGTCAAATCCCGGGTCGGAGAGCTTGAGACCCCCGGGCCAGCGCTGCCCTCACAGCCAGGCCGGCGGGAGGCGGGTGCGCCGGGAGTGAGGCTCGCAGTTTGGGGTGGGGGCGGCGGCATTTCAGTCGTCTGAGGTTCGGGTGCAATAAAGGCACCGCTAATGTAATTTACAAACAGCTCGGGCCGAGCGCGGCGCGGCGCCCGGACTGACAGGCGCATTAGGCAGGCTAATTCCAGCCGGCTCCTCCTACCCCCGGCCCGCTAATTAATGAGCTTCCCAACTTAGAGCCGCCTGCATTGGACAGACAGAGAGTGAAAGAGAGGGCGAGGGAGAGGGAGAGAAGGAGAGAGACGGGGGGAGCAGAGAAGAGAGAGGGAGGGAGGGAGAGAGAGAACAGGAGGAGAGAGGACAGAGAGAAAGAAAAGAGGAGAAAGACAGGGAGAAAGGAGAAAGAGACAGACCGAAGTGCCGCTGCAGATAATTGATTACTCCTCGATCAAGGCTAACTTGTTAGCAATAGTCAATTGCCCCATCTCTCCGCCTCCCCTCGCAGTACGGAATCTGTGCACTCGCCTCGGCTCTTCCAACTGCCGCCTCCAGGACCCGGGGCCAGGAGCCGCCGCGGAGCCACCTGACACCTTTAAATAGCACCGGGGCTGGCGAAACTGGAGCCCCGCGCGGCGCGCCCCGGCTCGGGCCCCGGATTGCTGGAAGCCCCGGCGGCGGCGGCGGCGGCGCCCGCGTCAGCACCCTCCTCCCGGGGCCCCGGGCGGCTCTGCTCGCCGCTGCCACTGCGTTAATCGGCCCCACGCCTGGCCAGCGCTTGGCCCGCGCCCTGCCCGGCGCGGCCTCCTGCCCACCCGCCGCTGCCGCTTTCCCGCGCCGCCCGGCGCCCGAGCTGCCCGCGGGCTGGGTCCCCGCAGCCCGAGCCGCCCCGGCCGGGCCCCCAAACGAGGCCGAGATGACTTCCAAGGAGGAAGGCAAGGCGGCGCCGGGGGAGGAGCGGCGGCGCAGCCCGCTGGACCACCTGCCGCCACCCGCCAACTCCAACAAGCCGCTGACGCCGTTCAGCATCGAGGACATCCTCAACAAGCCGTCTGTGCGGAGAAGTTACTCGCTGTGCGGGGCGGCGCACCTGCTGGCGGCCGCGGACAAGCACTCGCCGGGCGGCTTGCCCCTGGCGGGCCGCGCGCTGCTCTCGCAGACCTCGCCTCTGTGCGCACTGGAGGAGCTCGCCAGCAAGACCTTTAAGGGGCTGGAGGTCAGCGTCCTGCAGGCAGCCGAAGGTAGGTGTTGCCACTGGATTCCCCTGCGCCCAGCGTCCAGAGCCCCCGTTTCCTGTGCCCTGTGCCTCTGCCAGCCTCCTCCCGCGCCGGGCCGTCAGGGCCCTCCAGCCCAAACCGCTGCCGCTGGGAGTAGAGATGGGAGGGACAGGACCCAAACCCTATTTCCTAGGGACCGCTGGATAGGCCAGAGCGACCGGGGCGGGATGGCGGGAACACGAGATCTTTCTGTAGTCGGCCTGCTCTGCCTGGCTCCCTCCTGTTCCCAGTGGCCTGGGCACTCTTAGCCCTGCTCCTGGGAGGAGGAATGGAGAGCCTTTTGCTGGGAACTTTTGAGTAAGGGTAGAGTTGGGGTAATTGGGAAGAGAGGTGGAGTACCAACATTCACACCGAAGCCAGGACTTGCCGCCTATCTGGCTCCCTCCTGCTCTAGCAACCTTGGGTCCTTTCAAACCAACTCTTTGGGGGGCCACGTGAGGGGGAGGAGGGAACAAAACAATTTTTTTCCTAGGGACTTCTGTGAGAAGAGAGCCTGGGAAAGGGGGTTTGCAATGGCCGAGGCTTGCAATAGCCCGGGGAAGCCTAATCAAAAAACCGAGCAGGGAACAGTGGCAAACCGCACACCCGATGAGCCTGGTGGGGGTGAGCGGGAGTGGGTGGGTTTCCTTTCTCCCGTGGCGCAAGCCTATCCTGTGGTTTCCTCGCAGGCCGAGACGGAATGACCATCTTTGGGCAACGGCAGACCCCCAAGAAGCGGCGAAAGTCGCGCACGGCCTTCACCAACCACCAGATCTGAGTTGGAGAAGCGCTTCCTCTACCAGAAGTACCTGTCCCCTGCCGATCGCGACCAAATCGCGCAGCAGCTGGGCCTCACCAACGCTCAGGTCATCACCTGGTTTCAGAATCGGCGCGCCAAGCTCAAGCGGGACCTGGAGGAGATGAAGGCCGACGTGGAGTCCGCCAAGAAACTGGGCCCCAGCGGGCAGATGGACATCGTGGCGCTGGCCGAACTGGAGCAGAACTCGGAGGCTGCGGGCGGCGGCGGCGGCGGCTGTGGCAGGGCCAAGTCGAGGCCTGGCTCTCCCGCACTCCCTCCAGGCGTTCCGCAGGCCCCAGGCGCTGGGCCCCTGCAACTCTCGCCCGCTTCCCCGCTCACGGACCAGCCTGCCAGCAGCCAGGACTGCTCGGAGGACGAGGAAGACGAAGAGATCGACG